>NW_026068056.1:776830-799288 GCF_014885135.2 Alexandromys fortis
TTTTTTGGTTTTTTGAGACAAGGTTTCTCTGTGGTTTTGGAGCCTGTCCTGGAACTAGCTCTTGTAGACCAGGCTGGTCTCGAACTCACAGAGATCCGCCTGCCTCTGCCTCCCTAGTACTGGGATTAAAGGCGTGCGCCACCACCACCCGGCTTTCCCAGCAATTCTTATAAAGAAAACATTTAGTTGAGGGGGCTCACTATTAGTTTCATGGGTTCAGTTGATTATTATTAGGAAGAGGAGCATGGCAGCACACAGGCAGATAAAGTACTGAAGCCAAGAGCTTTACACCTTGACTCAAAAGCAACAGGAAGTCAGTTGACTGTCACACTGAGTGAAGCTTGAAAAAAAGACTTCAAAGCCTGTCCCCACTGTGACACACTTCCAATAGAAGGTGCAGTCCAGTTTAAAGGTGTACCCCCCAGCCTCAAAGTCTGGATGAAATATGTGTTGACCAGCCTTCTCCAACAAGGTCACACTTCCGAGTCATGGCACCAATGTTATGGTTTAAGTAAAAATGGCGCTGTTTCCCCAAGTGGCTGCAGTGGGAAGCAGGTCCTGAGACCATGGCAGGCCACTAAGGTAGCCATTCCCAGGCAGGGAGCCCCCAAGTGGCCTGTGGGCCATGAGGGGCAGTGAATCCTAGGCAGGGAGCTGTGTGGCGGGTGAGAGACTGTGACAGATAGGCACGTCATACAGAGTGGGGTTGGATATTTATTTAGCTGGTTATGGAAGGGAAGGGGAGAAGGGGGAAGAACAGAGAGAGACAGAGACAGAGAAAGAGAGAGAAAAGGGGGAGAGGAAAGTGAGACAGAAGCTACCTCTTTGGGAGAGAGATAGAGAGACAGAGACAGAGAGAGAAAGGAAGGACTCAGACTGGAAGTGGAAGGAAGATCTGCCTGTCTCGGTGGTTGACAGGGGAGGGAGTAGGTGGGGCTTATCTCTTAAAGGGACAGGACAGAGCATTACAGCCATTCCCTATGAGTTTATGGGGCCAAATACATTCAAACTACCACTCCTGATAAAGGTGTCCTTAAAATGAATGCTTGGTAGATGTGGTGGTGGAGCTGGTCCCTGACTCAAATTGCCACAGTGGTCTCTCAAATCCACCCCCCTTCCTGGACTTTCACAGATATGCTCTTTGTTAACTGAAGAGATGGCTAGCCTCCTTTAAGAGAGCCCCTGAAATGTGGTCACAAATGTACCCTGTACATCTTCTTACAGCCAGGCTTAATGGTGTATGTATAAATGCTTCAAATGATAAGGCAAGAGGATTCCCCAAAGTCCAAGGCCACTCTGCATTAAATAATAAATACCAGGATAACCAGGACTACATAGGGAGAATTGTTTCAAAACTCATTCCCAAGAAACAAAAAACAAAACAAAGCAAAACAAAACAAAACAAAAAAACCAACAAGAACAAAAAAACAAGTCAGTTCTTTTTTGGGCTTCATCCAGAGGGGCTGTGGTCCTTTGCCAGTGTCTTAATCATTTTTACTGTTTCTGTGACAAAATATTCTGTCAAAAGCAATTTAAGGAAAGGGTTTATTTTGTCTCTTGGTTCAAGGGTAGAGTCTATCATGGCAGAGAAATCAAGGAGACAGAAATTTGAGGCAGCTGATCACATTACCTGTGTAGTCAGGAAGCAGTGAGAGATAAATGCTGGGTTTTATTTTCTCTCTCCACCTCCTTTATTAACTAACATTGCACAAGTCAGAGGATAACCTGAAGGAGTCAGGTCTTGCCTTCCACTTTGAAAGTCCTAGGGATCAAACTCAGGATCTAAATTTTGGCTGCAAGCACTCTTGCCCACTGAGCCATCTCCCAGGCCCCACCACTTTCTCCTTTTCACACAGTTCAGAACATCAGGCTAGCAAATGGTGATGCCCACATTTAGGGTGGATCTTCCCACCACAATTATCATAATCCCTTACAGGTCAACCTAGACAGTCCTTCAGAGCCACACCTGGAGGTTTGTCTTGTAGGTGACTCTAGAGCCAGTCAAGCAATATCTGCTATTACAGCCAGGGGCAAGGAAAACACTTGACCCTCTGAGAGGCTCAGGTTTGGGCTGTCTGGAATCCCCTTGGGATTGATCCTTAGATCCAGTTCTTACTTCAGCTGTAGCTGCGCTGGACAGTTCCCTGCAGTCCTGGAGGACACATACAAGCTGCAGCATCTCCACCAGTTTGCTCCTATGTTCTGATTCACCACTCAGATGTCAGCCAGTTCTTTCCCAGTGGTCTCTCTGGAGAAGACAGTCTCTGGGACTGAAATGGCCCTCTGAATGCTCTAGCTTGATATATATTACACATGTGTCTTAATTTCTCTTCTGTCGCTGTAACAAAACATCCAAGCCTTGCTAATCTATGAAGAGCAGAGGGCTGGTGTCGTCACTTAAGGAGAAAGAATGGGTTATTCTTTTGTGTTGTGCTGGGGATTGAACCAGGGCACTGCACATGCTAGGCCAGCATGCTGCCAAGTGCTAGGCAGGCATGCTTCCATTGAGCTATATCCCCAAATAATCATCCTCTCCTTTAAAAAAAATTACTTTAAATATGTGTATGTTGTGTGTGAGAGCATGCACATGCGAGTGAAGGAACCAGTGGAGCAGGAGCCGGGTTTCCTGGAGCTGAAGCCACAGGTGGTTTTGAGCCCCCTGATATGGGTGCTGAGAAGCAAACTCAGGTCCTCTGGGAAAGTAGCATGTGCTTTTAATCACTAAGCCATCTCTTCAGCCTTCTTCTTTTCTGACACTTCTGTCATCAAGAAGACCTCAGCCCCATGACCTCAGAAAAACCTAGTCACTTCCCAAAGGCCCCATATCCACAGGACATCAGCAGAGAGCAGAGAGAACAAGTTCCCACCCCATCAGTTTATTTGGGTCACACAGCCAATCCACACACCATCTGTTTCATAAGCTCCGTGTGCCCCCCCCCCCCCCATGCAGTATCTCGATTCCTTCCTCTACCATGGCAAACATGGCTCAGGCTTTCCCAGACTATCTTACTGACACTTTCCCAGTGAGTTTGCCTTCTTTATGGGTCCTCAGGCTCCCTTGAACAGGAAGTGAGTCCTGTGTTCTGACAGCGCCCCAGATCAGTGGGTTCGTCTTTGTCTAGTTGTATATTCTGGAATCCTTCATTCATCTTGTGAAAATCAAACACTTGGAGTCCTCCCTGTGTTCCTGCTGAGGCCTGGTAAATAAACCTGCAGGGTCTGTTTTTACCCCTTTCCTTCGTCCAGGCAAGGTTGGGTCCGAGACTTTGCTCAGTGGTGGTGCAGGGACCCAAGGCCTCACCCACGCTAGGTGAACATCCCACCTCTAGCTGTCCCTCTAGTCCCAACACTTGTTTTGGTGCAGAAGCCAAGCAAGGAGGAGCAGATAGTGAGGGCATAGGGGGAAAAGATCTCTGAGCCAGCACAAAGGAAAAGCTCTCTGCCACTGTGGGCTTCAGAGGGCTCTCAGGACCCCATGTTTTGGCTCCACAGAGATCAGCTGTATTGAAGAATGTGCTTGCACATGACAGAACAACACATTTAGACACTTGAGTTTAAGCTGTCCTCCAAGGGCCAGATGGCTTTAGCAACTGCAAACAGGCTGGAGCCCACAAACTGTCACACTGTAGCTTCTCTCCACTGTCACACAAGACAAGTGCAATTTCAAACAGAAGGATTCATGCTTGTCCTCTCACACTCCAGAAACTTCCAAACCAAAGCCAACAAGAATTTCCCTGTATTCCCAGTACATGTGTAAAACAGTCTCTTCCCAGAATTCTATTGGAGTGACTTTGTTCAATAGAAATTAACCACATAGTGGGATGGATCTTCTTTAGAAAATTAGCTATCCTGGGTTTTGAATTTGTGTCTATCTTAATGAGTGCACGTACCAAATACTCTGAAAAATTTTAACCCCAGGACCTAGCTTGATTTTTTTATGTAGCACATTTTTATTTTGCAGTGAGGACAGGGTACATGCCATGGAGTGTGTGAAAGAATATGGGTTAGAGGACAACTTGCAGAAGCTAACTCTGTAATGTGGGCCCAGGGATTGAACTTAAGTTCATGAGTCTTGGTGTCAAGAACCTTTATTCATTGAGCCATCTCACCAATGCATTTTTGTTGTTGCAATACTAAACATTGAATACAGAGCTTCATGTATGAAAGTTATATCCCCATTTAGGATCCATCTTTTAATAGCATAACACTGCTGTGGAATATTCCTTTTGTATACTGTAAAGGTTTATCACTCAAATTGGTTTAATAAAAAGCTGACCAGCCAGTAGTCAGGCAGGAAGTATAGGTGGGACAACCAAACTAAGGATTCTGAGATGAAGAAGGGCAGAGTCAGGGGAGACACCAAGAGATGCAGAGGAAGCAGGATGTGCAGAAAATGAGGTAACAAGCCATGAGCCACATGGTAGAGGGCAGATAAGAAATTCGGGCTAATTTAAAATGTAAGAGTTAGCTAGTAATAAGCCTGAGCTATTGGCTGAGCATTTGCAATTGATATTAAGTCCCCACATTGACTATTTGGGAACTGGCCAATAGGAAAGAAAAGTCTGCCTACATATCACCTTTTCCATAGAGGAGCTTCACTTCCTGCCTTAGGTTGTATTCTCTGGGGCAGAGAATCATGAGCAGCTTCTGCTTGGAACCCCACCTGGGAGATAAGCCCACAAGGAGATATAGAGAGCTACATACCAGGGGCAGGCTGGTCACCTGTAGCTGGACCTCAGCTAACCCTGAAGGTGCCTTCTGGCAGAAATGGCTTATCAGAGCATTCAGGCAAAGGGGAGGTAGTCTACAGAACTTGGAAAGGCCTCCCATTGGGACAGCACACAGTTTGCTAGGGGAAGCTCACTTCCCAAGGAGGAAGTCCATGAGTCCTCACCAGCTAAGCTCTGAGTCTTAGTTACATTTCTGCTGCTGTGATAAAATGTCCTGGAAAAGGTCAGCTGCTGCCTAGAGTCGTGTCTGGGTCTGTGGCCTTATAGCAGCTGGGGTCTGTGTTGATGTCTGTGGCCTGCGTCACCTCAGGAGGCTATAGAATCCATGTGTGATGATATCAGAGGACCATGCTGACCCAGTTCAGCCCTATGCTGGCTATCTGGGAAAGCGGACCCTGCCTCTTGCTGAACACTGTAGCAAGAGAGCGGCCCCCCACCCCGCACTCAGGAGAGATGGCCCCACCCCTCACCACAGCTGAGGGGGAACTGACACTAACAGCAGGAGCATAGGGGAGCAGGCTCCACCCCATCACCCGAGTCAGGGGCCCCAGGAGCCGGAACTGACCAGCTCAGCTACCACCCATGTCCATAGATCAGCCTTGGCTTGGCCCACTGTAACATCTACCCCATCTAGGACCCACTGGTTCTGTGGAAGATACCCGCAGAATCTCCATGGCTGGGTTTTTTTTTTTTTTTTTTTTTTTTTTTTTTTTTTTGAGACAGTGTCTCACTAGGTAGCCCCACCTACCTTGAACTCACAGAGCTCCTCCTACCTCGAGATCCAGATCTGGGATTAAAGGCTGAGCTGTCACAGTGCCCTTGCTTTTCAAGTTCCATGGAGTGTTTTCCTTTTTTTTTTCTTAAGAATTAAAAAAAAATTATTTTATGTGTATCAGTGTTTGCCTGCTTGTATGTCTGTGCATCACATAAGTACCTGGTGCCTGTGGAGACCAGAAGAGGGTGTCATATCCCCTGAAAATGGAGTTTCTATCAGCTGTGGGAATCAAAGCGGGTTCTTGGTCATGGCTGAGCCGGCTCTCCAGATCCTTCTCAGTAGAGAGTTCAGTAGAGCCTCTGGAGAGACTCCTGCAAGCCTCTTTCTAAGTGTTGGGAAACAGGCAGCCTAGCTCCACACCTCAGCCTTCTCTGAGAGCAGGACAAACAGCCATCTATGTCTTCAAGCAAGGTCACTGAGCTCCCCTCCGTAGGAGGCAATTATGTACTGAAATCTGGAGGGGGAAAACAGTGGTAGACCAGATTGTTAGTTAAGTGCCTCACTCGGGACACTTGTGCACAATACCCACTGGAGACCAAGGTGCGGCTCGGGGGTCTCAAAATCACCTGGAGAAGGTTTCAGGAAAGTTTATTAGTTAACTGGATCCGGGCCACTGACCAATTGGTAAAGAGCGACTGGACCTTGGACAGCCACCAAGCTGAGTGTTAGGTAGGCGGCAGCACCGTGGACAGCTCCAAGCACACCCGCTCCGGGAGCCAGGGGCGGGGAGAGGCGGCTCCATCAGCTGATGCCTTACGTAGCGCCGGATCCCCAATTCGCTAAGGCAGGTCCGGGTGGGCGCGCCAGCGCGTGTTTTCGGAGTAGCAGCCCCAGGCACGGTGGAGAGAGGCCAGGTCAGGGCAGAACACCATCTCTAGAAAGCCGGTACCTGCGTGGCTTTCCCAGCATCCGGCTGTTCCCCAGGGAGTCACTGCCCAGAGAAAGGGATGGCGGGCAGGCAGGGAGCAACCCTGGACCAGCGACTGTTCTGACGCACCAGCCGGTTTCCAAGCATCCACCCTCCACGGAACTCATCCCAAGGATGCTCTGCTGCGGGCGACAAGACAGCGGTCTCCGCCGAGGTGAGGAAACGCAGACATGTGATAGCTTAGGCGGGCCCTGGCTTCTAGACTCTGCCCCTTGAGTCCGCTTTCCAAATTTCTAAGGATACCGAGACTGTGCGGCTTGCAGTCTAGCACCCTCCTCTCTGCCAGCCAGCGTCTCCTCCAGACTCTTCCTGATTGGGTACTGGGGCCAGGTTCACCGGCTCTTGACAGAATCCTCTCCACTGGTCAGTTGTCGCAAACATTTCTAGATTGACTCCAGTGGGCTCGGTGGCTACACAATCTGAACGCAGGTGTCTTGGGGCCGGCAATGGATCTGCCTGTAAACTTGACCTCCTTTTCCCTCTCCACTCCCTCCTCTTTGGAACCCAACCGCAGCCTGGGCGCAGAAGACCTGCGTCCTAGTCGGCCGTTTTTCTCAGTTTTCCGAGTGCTAGTCCTGACATTGCTGGGCTTTCTAGCCGCGGCCACGTTCGCTTGGAACCTGCTGGTGCTGGCCACCATCCTCAGGGTACGCACCTTCCATCGCGTGCCACACAACCTGGTGGCGTCTATGGCCATCTCGGATGTGCTGGTGGCCGCGCTGGTCATGCCACTGAGCCTGGTGCACGAACTGTCCGGGCGCCGCTGGCAGTTGGGCCGGCGGCTGTGCCAGCTGTGGATCGTGTGTGACGTGCTCTGCTGCACAGCCAGCATCTGGAATGTGACAGCCATAGCCCTGGACCGCTACTGGTCTATCACACGCCACCTGGAGTACACGCTCCGTGCCCGCAAGCGAGTCTCCAACGTGATGATCGGACTCACCTGGGCACTCTCTGCCGTCATCTCTCTGGCCCCACCGCTCTTCGGCTGGGGGGAGACGTACTCCGAGCTCAGCGAGGAATGTCAGGTCAGTCGCGAACCTTCCTACACCGTGTTCTCTACCGTGGGCGCCTTCTACCTGCCGCTGTGCGTGGTGCTCTTCGTGTACTGGAAGATTTACAAGGCCGCGAAGTTCCGCGTGGGCTCCAGGAAGACCAACAGCGTTTCCCCGGTTCCCGAAGCTGTGGAGGTGGGTGCTACAAGGATCGCTAAAAATATTTCACTTGCATCTCTGCTTTCTTCACAGCACGCTTCCCCCGACGTCTATGAAAGGTGAAACGCTTCAGTTTAGGGAGATGTAGGCAAGGGAGGGTGCAAGCGCTAGAGACTCCCTTTGCTCCAAGTTCTGAATTACAGAAACCCTCCCGTGTTGAGTGTCTCTGGTGGATCTTTTTTTTTTTTTTTTAATGTGGAAAACGTGGGGGTTGTGTTTCATGTCCTAAAGAGTCCACTTTGGCACTGAAGCTCTGTGGATGGTCAGCACTCCTTGTAGAACTTCTGGAGAAGCTGGTGTCTGGAGGACACTGCCTCAGTGCTCCAGAAAACAAAACAAAACTTCCATTTTTCTGCGTTGATAGTGAGGGTTTCTGAGGAGGGAAGATTAGGATGATTGCCACATGGCGAGCACATCGCTTGTGTTGTATTCTAGGCTATTTAGCAGCTATAATTTCAGGGTGTCATTCTTCAGTGTCCTGTCCAGATTAAAGACAACTGTTTACTCTCATCTTGGTGCCTGCATTTGTTGTCTGTGATCCTTGCATTATGGTGTGTGCCATTGCTTTCTGGGCCTATGTACTGCAACCTTACCAGGCCATGGGCACCACTGAGGACCACCTGGCCTGTTTGCTTTCCCTTTGAGTAATAGAAAGGAAGAAGTCCGAGTTTCAGGACAGACAGCTAGCTCCCCAGCTCCCTACAACTGGCATTTGAGACAGACAAGCCCTGCAAGGAAGTCCCGCTTCTATCCTCTGCCAGCCCTCTCCTTAACTCCTGGAAATCTGACTTGGTGATTTAGTTTCTCAAGCTCCACGAAAAGGCGCCAGCTCCCAACCTATTGCTGAAAGCCTCACTTGTGTACTGAAGCTAGATCAGACAAGGATCCGGTCCCAGCTTTCTGATGCTGGGCTCTGGGACAGCAGAATACTCTGAGTGCGCTGAGTGTGTCCTACTAGCTTGTACCTTGTCAGCATGGCTGCATTTCTAGTCATCCAAGCCTAGGGCATGATGGGTGGAGGTAGGGGAAGGGGGTATCAATTTTGGTTTTTAGAATAAAGAAGGACTACCTAGAACAGTAGGCCTTCACCAAGGACGATGTCTGGACTGCCTGGTGATTTCTAATCTCACAGGTTGGACCCACAACAAAAAAATTCAGGGATCAACATTCATAGAACTGAATTTTGGAAACTAGTGTATCCACCAAAGAGCTTGGAATTAGGTTCCAAGTAGCCTTAGGCAAAGGGATCTTGGGCTCCACCTCTAATTTCCCTGGTAACAGAAAGCCTTGTAATTCCTAGGAATTTAAATTACCATATAAAAAGGTGACGGTTGTTCTATGCCTAGCCTGAGGGGAGAGCTGGCATTTCAAGCAGTCAAAAAGGAGTTGGTAGGGGTAAATCCCCCCCCCCCCCCATGAGACAAGGTTCTTTTCCTTTCCAGAGCCCCCTCCCTGCTGCAGCCCCTTTTCAGGATCAGCACAGTATAACCTTTCCCCTTTTCCTCTTTCTTTTAGACACTGGCTAAAAGGCCAAGTGTGCTTTCCCTGGTACTCTGGACTCGTTCACTTTCTCTCTGAAGCCCCCTCTCCTGGCACCCTGTGGCTGCTTCCTGCCTGCTGTGGCAAACAGCATGACTTCCTCTCTCCCTCTTCTCCATCTCCCGTCCCTTGGCGCCTCTGAGATTCACACCTCACCCTGTTGTTTTCCTTTTGAACTCTAATCAAATTGTCCCCAACTTCCTCTCTAGTCTGCTTCTAAATTCTTTTTACGAATGATTGATGAGACTGAGAGCCTAAAAACCGAGCCTCAGTTTCCCCAAGCACACACACAGACCCCAATTATGAACAAGAGTGACACTGGGAAGTTGGGATCCCCTTTTGGGGGGTTTTGGTCTCATTATTAAAATAATTTAAGAATAGACTCAAATGGGAACACAAAGACAATTTTAGCATTTAAAAGAAAATCTCGGAGGCAGGCAACCCTTGAAACCTCAGCTGCTGCCCAGAGAAGGAGGAGAGGAGGGAAAAAGTCATTCGGTTAAGCCTGTATAGAGGTCAGATGGAAGGTGGACTGGAGGCCACAGGGTGAGAGGAGGCTTTAGGAAGAGTAAGGAAGCCCAAAATGTTGGGGCGGAGGGAGCACAAAGTGTTAAGGAAAGCACACTTAGAAAAGAAACAGAGGCTGAGCAGTGGTGATGCACACCTTTAATCTTAGGCAGAGAGACAGATGAATATCTGTGAGTTCGAGGCCAGCCTGGTCTACAGGCGATTTCCAGGACAGGCTCCAAAGCTACAGAAAAACCCTGTCTCGAACCCTACCCTAAAAAGAAAAGAGACAGATGATGAAAAGGAGAAATTACACTTAGAAAAGGAGGCAGCAGAACAATGTGGTTGTAGCTTAGTAAGCTATTGTGCTGGGTCAGGGACTGGGGGAAGGCTAAGCTCAGTATCTCATTAAAGGACCAATTACACACCTACCCACCTCTAGGAAGTCTCATTTCTAGGGGTTGTTTCTTGGCCAAATGAATGACTCTGCCCAACTGAATGTTAGGTCTCAGATTCAGGTCAGAGATTCTAGTCTTTTGATTGGTTTTGGTTTGTAATGTTTTGTTTTCTCCTGTAACGGAGGGGAGATGCTGGGTTGGTTCAGTAGTGACTGGGAGGTCAGGGCTCATTGCAAGTCGTGAGATAAGACTGCCAGCCAAGGGAACAAAACTTTGATCACTGAACTGAGAGCTAGGGAACATGGTTCAGTCAGTGTGTATTTATTTATTTATTTATTTTAAAAACATTTATTAGGGGACCAGAGAGATGTCTCAGTTGTTAAGAACACTAGCAAGCAGCTCTTCCAGACAACCTGGGTGGGATTTTCAGCACCCACATGGCTCACAACCTTCTGTAACCTGAGTTCCAGGGGATCAGATGCCCTCTTCTGGCCTCTGAGGCCACTGCATGCACGTGGTGCACAGACATAAACAGGCAAAACATTCCTATATTAAATAATTAAAAACAAGCATTTTGCAAGTGCCCATGGAGGCCAGAAGAGGGTGCTGGTTCCCTTCCTGCTCTCTGTGTATCCCTCTATGGACTGATCTCTCTTCCCTAGTACTGGGATTAGAGGTGTATCTCACCATACCCAGTTTATTTGGTGCTCAAGATTGTACCTGAGGTTTGCACATTCCATAAGCATGCTACTAACTGACCTCAGTACATTTTTCTAATCTTATGTGTATGGGTGTTTGTCTATATGTATATCTGTGCACTACATGTGTGTCTGGTGTGGAGGTTAGAAAAGGGTGTTGGATCTCCTAGTGGTGGAGTTAGAAATGGTTGTATGAGGCCAGGTGGTGGTGGTGCACACCTTTAATCCCAGCACTCGGGAGGCAGAGACAGGCGGATCTCTGTGGGTTTGAGGCCAGCCTGATCTACAAGAGATAGTTCCAGGAAAAAAAGAAAGAAAGAAAGAAAGAAAGAAAGAAAGAAAGAAAGAAAGAAAGAAAGAGAGAAAGAAAGAAAGAAAAGAAGTGATTGTGTGAGCTTCCTTGTGGAAGCCAGGAATTGAACCCAGGTCCTCTGGAAAAGGAGCCAGTGCTTTTAACCACTGAACCATCTCTCCAACCCCTTTACTATTAACTTATACTGTTAATGTTTTTTAAATATGTTTATTTATTACATATACAATGTTCTGCTTGCATGTATACTTGCAGGCCAGAAGAGGGCACCAGATCTCATTACAGATGGTTGTGAGCCACCATCTGGTTGCTGGGAATTGAACTCAGGACCTCTGGAACATCAGGCAGTGTTCTTAACCTCTGAGCCATCTCTCCAGCCCATACTGTTAACGGTTTAAAAGAAAATGTTTCTGGGGACTCTGATCCAGCTGCATGGGTGCATTGGGCTGCAGTTTCTCTTGTTTGTGGGGTGTCTATAGGGACTCCAGGCCCCTTGCTGTCTTTTCGGTAATGCTCTGATCTGTAGTGCGAGCATTCTCAGCACAATCTCCTCACGAGTGGCAGCACAGTCGACTGGAAGCAGACAATACTCATCAAACTCTGGGATAATCACGGAGATGAAAGAGGTTCTCACCACCGGAATCCAGGTTCCCTCAAACCTTTGAAAACTGTGCTACATAGCCACAGATTCATTTATTCTTTCTTTCTTGTATCACCCGGCACAAACAAATCATTTTTTCTATCTGTTATTTGTTTGTGGTAGGGTCTCTCTATACAACACAGGCTAGCCTGGAATTCCTTGTATAGCCCAGGTTGGCCTTAAACTTGAGAATCTTCCTTCCTTAGCTTCCAAAATAGATTACAGCACATACTATGCCCAACAACTAAGTATTTAGTTTTCTAGGCTTACTTTTTTTTAATTTACTGCAAACCAACTTCCCTCTGCCTATCAGATGTCTTGTTTTTTCATTGTTTTACGTTTTGTGTATGTGTGTATTGTGTGTGCGTGGGTGTGTTTGTTTGTGTGTGTGTATGTGTGTGCCTCCGTGTACATGTGGAAGCCAGAGGACAACCGGCCAGAGTAGGTTCTCTGTTTCCAAACAGTGGGCTCCAGGGATCAGACTTAGGTCATCAAGGCTAGCGGCAAACACCTTTACCTGTTGAGCCAACCTGCCAATCTCAGATAACTTTTCCTTCATTTATTTTTTTAATTATTTTATTTTATGAGTTATAGGTGTTTTGCCTGTGTGTATGTATGTATACCATGTGTGTCTGGTGCATGCAAAAGCCAGAAGAGGGTGTTGAATCCTCTGGAACTGGAGTTACAGACAATTCTTGTCTGCCATATGGATGCTGGAATCAAACTTGGGTCTTTTGCTTGAACAGTTGAGCAGTGTACACTTTTTGTTTTTGAGGCAGGGCTTCTCTATATAGCCCTGGCTGTTCTGGAACTCACTATATAGACCAGGCTGGCCTCAAACTGGAGATCTGCCTTCCTATGCCTCCCGAGGGCTGGGATTAAAGGCATAGGGCCACTACACCCAGATGAGCAACTAATACTTTTAACTGCTGAGCCATCTCTCCAGCCCACCCCCAAATAACTTTTAAATTGTATGCCAAATGCGTTTATCTCCTATAGTGTGGAGGTCAAAAGTAGCTTTAACTCAGTACAAACAAGCAGGGTATCCACAGTATAGATACGTCCTCTGAAGTTAGAAGGATGGAGACTTGGTAGGTGATTGTGTCCCCCTTGGAATGACTTTAGTGAGCAGATTTGGGTAGTGACTTTGCTCATCAGCTAATATGAAATACTGATTCCTTTTTATTTTTATTGCTTAATTAATTACTCAATTAATTAATTTTTCCCAGTCCAATAACAGTTTCCCCTCCCTTCTTTCCCCAAGTTCCCCATCCACTCTCTCTCCCTTCCCTCCAGAAAAGGGCAGGCATCCCATGTATATCACCCAGCCATTCCATATCAAGTTACAGCAAGACCAGACACCTCTGCTCCTATTGAGGCTGGAAGGGGCAACCCAGCAGGAGGAAAAGGTCTTCAGAGCAGGCAACAGAGACAGTCTCTGTTCCCTATGCCAGGAGTCCCATAAGAAGACCAAGACAGGGCTGGAGAGATGGCTCAGTGGTTAAGAGCATTGCCTGCTCTTCCAAAGGTCCTGAGTTCAATTCCCAGCAACCACATGGTGGCTCACAACCATCTGTAAAGAGGCCTGGCGCCCTCTTCTGGCCTTCAGGCATACAGACAGAATATTGTATGCATAATAAATAAATAAATAAATATTTAAAAAAAAGAAGACCAAGACATACAATTGCAACACATGTGCAGAGGGCCAGGTCAGTCCCATATAAACTCTCTGGTTGGCAGTTCACTCTCCGTGAGCTCCCGAGAGCCCAGGTCAGTTGACTCTGTATTTTCCTGCAATGTCCTTGGCCCCTCTGGTTCCCATAATCCTTCTTTCCCCTCTTCCACAGGATTTCCAGAGGTTCACTTAATGTTTGCTGTGGGTCTCTGCATATTTCCATCAGTGGCTGGGTGAAGTCTCTCTGGTGACAGCTGGGCTAGGTAACAATCTATGAATACAACAGAATATCATTAGGAATCATTTCATTGACTTGCTTTTTTTTTTTTTTCCCTTTTTTACCAGTCATGATTGGCTTTACCCTAGGACTCTGGGTTGTCCAGTCTCTGGGTCCTGGTCCTCTAGGCATTGCTGGAGGTAGACTCCCTCTAATAGTATGGGTCTCAAGCTAGATCAGCCATTGGTTGGCCATTCCCATAATTTCTGCACCACCTTTGTTCCAGCATATTTTGTAAGATGCAAAAAACTGTGGGTCAGAGATTATGTGGCTGGGTTAGGGTACCAATCCCTCCACTGGAGATCTTGCCTGGTTACGGAAGACGTACAGGTGAAGATGTTCAGGCTCCATCTCTTTTATTGCTAGGAGTCTTAGATATGGTCACCCTTGTAGATTCCTGGGGAGTTTTCACTGCACTAGGTTTTTAGCTCGAGATTATTGGTTCTTTTAAGGAGCCTTCTGCTAGTGGATTATGAAAGCGATAGATGACAGTGATAGATGATAGATAATAGATAATAGATGACATCTACTTGATACATGATAGATACAAAGAGAAGAAAGACAGGTAGATAGCCGCTAGATAACCTTTTCGTATATGGCTCTTATTTGGACTCCCACATCTCTGGATGTAGAGGCCTAGTCAAGTGTACCCAGAGAACCACATCTTAAACAGATCTCTGACTTTTACTCTTTTTTTTAAATATTTATTTATTTATTATGTATACAATATTCTGTGTGTGTGACTACAGGCCAGAAGAAGGCACCAGACCTCATTACAGATGGTTGTGAGCCACCATGTGATTGCTGGGAATTGAACTCAGGACCTTTGGAAGAGCAGGCAATGCACTTAACCTCTGAGCCATCTCTCCAGCCCTGACTTTTACTCTTTAAGGCTATTTGGAAATGACTAGGCTCATGTTGGGTATTTTCTAAGCTGCTGGATTCATAGTTCCATTTACTTCTTATTCTTGAGTCCCTTTATCGAAAGTAAAGACTAAGCCAGGCAATGGTGGCACATTCTTTTAATTCCACACACAGGAGGCAGAGGCAGGAAGACGTCTGTGAGTTTGAGGCCAGCCTGGCCTGCATAGTGAATTACAGGACAGGCAGAACTACATAGAGAAACCCTTTCTCAAAAATCCAAATAAATGAAAGAAAGAAAGAAAGAAAGAAAGAAAGAAAGAAAGAAAGAAAGAAAGAAAAAGAGAAAGAAAGAAAAGAAGGCTGCACTTCAGCTGAGATCTCACTCCATCAGCTGTGGGCTTGTGTTCCACATAAATGCTGTGTGGATACTAAATCTATTTTCTGTCTTTGTTTGCTTTGCAATCTTGCACCTTTCTTCAGTCATCCCATGCAAGGGAAACGTCTGAAATTGCCTTATGCAATCCATATTCTATCTTGATATTTAAATTTCCACAAATGGATTAGATAACTCTTTTCCTCTTTGTTCTGCTTTTAAATATTTCCAAATCTGAAGAGATTTCAATTCGGGCTATGACAGGTCCTGGTAATATGGTTTGTTTGATATTTTAATGAAACTCTAAATTCCACAACAAATTTCTGTCCTTTTCTCTGAAGCTTAGGAAAAATTTCCCTTATGCCCCTGACTCTGATGTAGGCTTTGAATATACAGTTTACAGATCTGACTTTATATATAGCAAGTTTACAGAACGTTTAGATTTTCTCTGAACAAAAAAATCTTGAAGAAAGGGTGGTTCATTTAGTAAGTCTGATACAGCTTCCAGAACATGCTAGAGAGAGACCCCCAAGGGGACAATGTTGTAAGGCCTCTGGATATCCATTAAACAAGCTGACTGGGACTAGAAATGGCTCAGTCATTAAGAGTACTTACTGCTCTTGCAGAAGGCTTGAGTTCAATCCTAGTAATCATCATGTCTGGCAGCTTACAACTCCAGCTCCAGGTGAACCAATACACATGTGAAACAAATTTCTGTTTTCTTTTTTCTTTTTCGAGACAGAGTTTCTTTGTGTAACAGCCCTAGCTGTTTGGAACTAGTTCTTGTAGACCATGTTGGCCTCAAACTCACAGAGATTCACCTGCCTCTGCCTCCCAAGTGCTGAAATTAAAGGCATGTGCCACCACCGCCCAGCTGAAACAAATCTTTAAACAAAAAGCAAGCAGCTTTAATTGCACAGCATGGTGGTGTTGGAGAGTGCTGCACTCCGACATACGGCTACACTTTCTCCCAAAATCTAACCCAAGACCCAACAGCAAGCAGAGTTCCAGCCAAGGCTCTAGTGACTCGAAGCAAACACCTCAGTGTGATGATTTGGGGCAAAGACATCCTCTGTCTGCAAATTCTGGAATAGCAAAACATCAGTAGATGCCAAGGGGACCAGCCAGAACCCAAAGAAACCAGGAGTGTCTGAACAAAAGCCTGGGCCAGCAGGTACCTGGAGCTGGGGTTCAATGAATGTCTTTTGATGTCATGGCAGGTCCTAGAAATGATCTCAGCATTACCTTTAGAACCAGCCAAGGATGTCACAGCTGTGGCCCTGAGGCTGAGATAAAAAGAACTGGTTAAATCTATGGCCTAGGCAGTAAGAGAAATCCTGTCATCCCAAACTGTTCCTAGGACAAAGGAAATCATGATGATCTCTGCAAAATCAGAGTGATCTGGCTTGGGGTGGGAGGTCATTCTGCAGGACAGTGGGCAACGTCATCTGTAGAGTGTGGGTGCTCACGGTGATTGGTTCTCACAGTCAGGTTTCTCGGGTGACTCTGACTTGATTGGCTGACTTCCAAGTGAGGGTTTACGAGCACGTGCTCTGGGAACTGCATTGTCCTTGCTCAGAGGAAGAGGCTTAGACAACCAGCAAGCCTCCTTGTTACCATGGCTACAGAATAAGCAGTCTGTCCCTGAGTCACCACATGCAGAGCTTCATTCTAATTTGCAAATCTGTTTTTTGAGGGTTCTGTCGGATCCAGGTGACCTGTCTTGCAAATCAACAGACTCCACACTGCAGGGCTGAGAGTCTCTGTCCCCCAACTTCAGCACCACAAAGCTGTGGAAAGAGCATGCTAGATTTGTAGTAAAACCATAGACAAATATTTAGCATAGCAAATATTTTGTTTTGAAAACAAAACAAAACCAAAAAAATAAAAAGAACCCAAGAGCTTTAGCAAGTGGTACCTGTCCCCAAATAACTCAGTTATTGAAAGACATAAGGCCGGAAAAGCTGGACACTTTCCATGAATCTAAAATTGTGAAACACCTGTTCTAAGAGCATGCAGAGATGACGGTAGATCTAACTTGGTCCCACTGCTCACTCTGTGTTAGCCTCTACTCTCTTCCTGAGATCTGCTAGCCAATGTATTAAGATCTTATAGTAACCCTTACAGGTTACAGCCTGTACAGACTCAGTTAAGTGCTCCATTGTAGCTGTTGATCAGCAGAGAGCAGACAGACAAGGTCTGGAAGAGAGGGTTAGCCCACAAACCTGAAAGCAAGGGGACGTGGAAGCTTCTCAAACAGCTAGGATCTCCAACCAATGGATCAGACAGCCCCACGGACAGGAATTTCAATCACTGAGCTCTTGCGTGAGGGGATGTTGAACACAGCACCAGAAAATGGCCTGGGAGAAGGAGGATCCATGTTTCACGTGGAAGTGTGTCCTGATGAGTTGACACAATCTGAAGTGACCCGGGAAGAGGGAATCTCAATTGAGAAACTGCCTAAATCAGACTGGTCTGTGGCCATGTCTGTGATGCCCTCTGTGGGCAGCACCATGCCTAGGCAGGCGAGCAAACTTGCTGAGCCATGAGCCTGTGAGTCAGCGTCAGCATTCCTCTGGGGTTTCTGCTTTAGATCCTGCTCGGGTTCTGGCCTTGACTTCCTCACTGAGGAAAAGTGACCTGGAAGTGTAAACTGAAATATAAACCCTCCCCAGTTCAAGTTGCTTTTGTCATGGTATTTATCCCAGCAACAGAAGGAAAACGGGCATGGGAGATGCTTCTCTGAGAAATATGGGGCTCTGTTACTACTCTGAAGAATTCCTGATGCAAAACCACGTCCCAGTATTCCCGTGCCTCCAGCACCCCGAGTACCACAGCACCCCTGTGTCTTCAGTACTCCCAGTGCTGCTGTTACCCCATGTGGCCAGCATTCCTATCACCACCAGCAATGCCCAGTTTGTCCCATGAAAAAAATGTCAAGAGTAATGAAGACTTCTTGAGGGAGCAAGAGTCAGAGGGGAGGACCTCCTGGGAGTCTCTGGGGAGTTTGTTCTCTCCTTCTATTGTGTGGTCTCTGGTGATAGAACTCAGGTCATCAGGCTTGATTGCAAGCACCTTTACTCACTGGGCCGCCTCACCTCACCTGCTGTTTTAGTTAGGGTTTCTATTGCTGTGAAGAGACACCATGACCACAATAACTTTTTTTTTTTTTTTTTTTGAGACAGGCTTTCTCTGTAGCTTGGGAGCCTGTCCTGAAACTCACTCTGTAGATCATGCTGGCCTTAAACTCACAGATATTCGCCTGCCTCTGCCTCCCAAATGCTGGTATTAAAGGTGTGTGCCACCACTGCCCAGCTAACCACAGCAACTCTTATAAAGGAAAACATTTAATTGGGGGCCTTACAGTAGCAGAGGTTTAGTCCATTATCATCATGGCAGGACATGGCAGCGTGCAGGCAGGCATGGTACTGGAAAAGGAGCTGAGAGTTGAGAAGGAGCTACATCTTGATCCCACAGGCAACAGGAAGTAGTCTGAGTGTCACGCTGAATGAAGCTTGAGCAAAGGAGACCTCAAAGCCCACCCCCACAGCTAGCCAGCCTCCAGATGGCAAAAGAAAGTCACTCACCTCCACAGGGTACTAGCTGGTTGGGTGAGGTACCTGGTATGAGAGGTAAAGTAAATAAAATTTCAGTCTTCACTGTTTTGTTTATGATAAGTTCATTGGGATATGTGTTAATTACTTTTCTTTTTGCTGGGATAAAAATGCCTGACAGAAGCAACTTCAGGGAGAAAGGCTTTGCACTGGCTCACAGTTTGGGGGTTCAGTCTATCATGGCAGGGAGGTCATGGCAGCAGGAACCCAAAGTAGCCGCTCACCCTGTATATTTGCAGCTGGGAAGCAGAATGTGGGTGACACTGGTGCTCCACTCGCTCTCTCATTTTGTTCAGTCTGGGACCCCAGCCGACGGGATGGTGCCATCCACGTTTACAGTGTGTCTTTCCCTCACAGACAAGCCTGGAAGTTAGCCTCCCAGGTGATATGGATTCCACCCGGTTTTCAATCCCCAATTCACCACCACAGAATACCACAGACTAGACCTGTCTTCTGTGCCTTTGCCACAAAATCCACATGCCTCATGTTCTCGTTTCAGTTATGTTGCTGCTGCGATAAAACACACTGACCAAAATCAACTTGGGAGAGGGGAGTATTTATTTTAGCCTACAATGCCAGTCCGCAGTCTATCACTGAGGGAAGCCAAGGCAGGAACTGGAAGGCAGGCCTGCCTCCATCCACACAGTATCACCTCCAGCTGAGAAACTCGCTTCACAGCCAAAGGAGGACAGCAGGAAACATGGAGGATGCATCTTGCTGGCTGGTTTGTATGATGGCTTAGAGCAGTGGTTCTCAACCTTCCTAATGCTGCCAACTCTTTAATACACTTCCTCACGGTGTGGTGACCCTTGACCACAAGTTATTTGCATTGCTACGTCATAGCTGTAATTTTACTACTGTTATAAATTGTAATGTAAATATTTTTGGAAATATAGGCTTCCCAAAGGGGTCACAACCCACAGGTTGAGAACAGCTGGCTTAAACTCAATGAGTTTTCTTACACAATTCGGGATGACTTGCCTAGGGATGAGATTGCCCATAGTGGGCTGGGCAAATGCACGCACACACACACACACACACACACACACACACACACAGGCCATACGCCAATCTGATCCAGGCATTTTCTCCATTAAGGCTTTCGTCTCAGATGACTCTGCTCTATGCCAAGTTGGCAGCCCAAGCTAACCAGGACACCCCACAGTCTACTTATTTTTGCTGTCCCTTTAGCTGATGAGATATCCACAAACTCATTTGCATCGAAATCTGTGTTTTGCAACATCCTCTCTTTCCCAAGATGCAGACACTGGCACTGTCATTACGCTGCTATACCCTCTAGTTTTGGGACTCCCCACCTAAACACAAGCACTTCCTTTGGAGCAACTTGTGGGACTCGGACCTATCTGTACCTGGGTTCAGCTTTGACACCACCTGGCAGTTGTAAAGAGTCTGCTCCTTATACCATGTCTGTTTGTACCTTGCAGGTGAAAGATGCTACACAACAGCCCCAGATGGTGTTCACCATCCGCCATGCCACTGTTACCTTCCAGACAGAAGGGGACACATGGCGGGAGCAGAAGGAGCAGAGGGCGGCCCTCATGGTGGGCATCCTCATTGGGGTGTTTGTGCTCTGCTGGTTCCCTTTCTTTGCCACGGAGCTCATCGGTCCCCTGTGCTCCTGGGACATCCCTGCCATCTGGAAGAGCATCTTCCTGTGGTTGGGCTATTCCAACTCCTTCTTCAACCCACTCATCTACACAGCCTTCAACAGGAGCTACAGCAGTGCTTTCAAAGTCTTCTTCTCTAAGCAACAGTGAGCGGCCAGCTGCAAGTGGACTCTCCTGTCCC
The DNA here is from genome assembly GCF_014885135.2 of Alexandromys fortis. Classification (NCBI taxonomy): domain Eukaryota; kingdom Metazoa; phylum Chordata; class Mammalia; order Rodentia; family Cricetidae; genus Alexandromys; species Alexandromys fortis. The sequence continues at coordinate 797,179 of NW_026068056.1, forward strand.
ACGAACCTTCATAGTCCGCCCAGCAGTCCTGAAGATCCATCTGCCAAGGGCACCAGGGTCACATCAGAGCTGAAATCAGCTCACGTCTGTGCTCGCGTGTTGGGAGTTGTCTTCCCCTGAAGGCCCTGGTGGCTTCTGTCCCCAATCTGGGTACTCTCCCTCACTCTGTACCAGCTGCCACGGACCTGGCCCACAAAGTGCCCATTCCTCCTCTAAATCCACTCCAGCACGGCCATGAGAAGAAAGGAGGGAGGAGAGAGGGAGCGAAAGAACTCAGGCAGGTAGAGAGAGGCAGAAAGAATGGCAAGGCCTAAAGCTGTCGGTGATTGCACACCTGTAAATCCAGCACTCAGGAGACTAAGGCAAGAGGATCTCAAATTCAAAGCCAGCTTGGGCTACATAATAGGTTCAGAACCAGCTTGGGCAACAAAACGCCCTGGTGAGGCTGTTTGCAGAGCAGCAGACCATAGGCCAGATTTCCCAGAATAGCTAGTCCTTATTCAGAGTTGTGCTCTGCCGTCCTTGAGTGTGTGTCCTAACACTGAGCGCTTCCTAATATCTGACAACAGAACTTTGTCCTCAAGCATATCAAAGCATAGTTCCACTTGTGAGGACAGTAACTGCTGTTTTGTTTATGTAAATACAAACACACACACACACACACACACACACACACACACACACACACACACACTGCAGAAAAGAACAGTTTCCAGTTAAAATCAACTCAGTCCATCAGCTTGAAACTGGAAAAAAACACCAAAATATTTCCCTCCATTTGGAAACAACTGTCACAAAATAGAAAAATCTACTAATTTCACAGAATTTGTTAAAATTGTTTATTTGCTATGAGTTTTTCCTTTGTGTAATTCCTCAAAATGTTTCTGGCCTTAGTGTTTCACCCTAGATAATAAGACTTCAGGTTAATGATGGCCATGAACTGTTAGTATGCTTTCATAGTTAGTAGCCACAAGTGTCTTTCCAATCAGACACATGCATTAATAGGAGTGTTGGCTGCTTTGTAGCTTTGGTTTTGTTGGTATATGAACCTGACCAGTAGGCTCTAAGTTGGTCAGACAACGGTCAGATATGGTCTCTATCAAGTTGGCAATGCAATGGGTGTGTCTAGAGAGTCCGGTAAAGGCACAGAAAACCTTGGGTGCACCCACACTGCCGAAGATAGCCTGAGAGAGGTTTGAGAGCATTATCCGAAAAACTAAGGCGAAAAAGAAAAGATAGTCACCTTTCCAAAACCCTGTGCGTGTGAACTTCTCCTACAAACTGATGATGGAGTGTCAGAACCCACAGAGCTGTGGACCCTTCTCAGCACTTGGTTCTCAGCAAAATCCTGGGTGAGCAAAGGCACCCATGCTGAGAAACACCGTGTTGCTTTTACAGCCATGGAGGGTCTCGTCTGGGACACGGGAACTCAGAGCCACTGGATGACGATGTCATTGCAGAGTTGGTGTATTTCTTCTGTTGACTAGAAGTGCAACAACTTCAGCCTCAAGAGTTTTGGGGGGTGTTGTTTGCTTGATGTTTGGTTTTGGAGATAGGGTTTCTCTTTGTAACTGTTCTGGCTGTCCTGGAACTCATTTTGTGGATCTGGTTGGCCTTAAGCTCAGAGAAATATGCCTGCCTCTGCCTCCTGAGTGCTGGGATTAAAGGTGTGAGCAGCCACTGCCTGGCTCAGAGTTTTTACATATTTCTTTGTGTTTAAGACAGGGCCTCACTAAGTAACCTTGACTGTCCTGGAACCTATTATGTAGACCAGACAGATCTTAAACTCACAGAGATCTGCCGCCTGCTTCTGCCTTTGCTTCTGTCTCTCGAGTGCTGGGATAAATGGTATGTACTCCCATACCTGGACCAAGGGTTTTTTTAAGTAAAAAACTTTTCCAATACTCTGGGGCCTTTTTTCTGGGAGCACTTGCCTGGACCAGTCATACATCCTCTATATTAAGGGACTGGGTCTAAGCCAGGCTGGAAATTGAACAGAATGACTCACACATCCAAGACTGTTCTCATAACCAGGGTTCGCTAACTGTTTGAACAAGAGCTTTTTTTTTGTTTGTTTGTTTGTTTGTTTGCTTTTTTTTTTTTTTTTTTC
>NW_026068056.1:800617-802521 GCF_014885135.2 Alexandromys fortis
CTTGTGGTACGATTGAGCATCCTTTGGATATATACCCCAAAGTGGTATTACTAGGTCTTGAGAAAAGTTGTTTCCTAATTTTCTGAGAAATCGCCACACTGACATCCAAACCAGCTTGCATTCCCACCAGCAATGCAGGAGTGTTCCCTTTACTCCACAACCTCTCCAGCATAAGTTTTCATCAGTGTTTTTGATCTTGGCCATTCTTACAAGTGTAAGATGGAATATCAGAGTTGTTTTGATTTGCATTTCTCTGATGACTAAGAATGTTGAGCATTTCCTTAAGTGTCTTTCAGCCATTTTAGATTCCTCTGTTGAGAGTTCTCTGTTTAGGTCTGTACTCCATTTTTTATTGGATTATTTGTTCTTTGGATGACCAATTTCTTGAGTTTTTTTGTATATTTTGGAGATCAGACCTCTGTCTGATGTGGGGTTAGTGAAGATCTTTTCCCATTCTGTAGGCTGCCATTTTGTCTTGTTGACCATGTCCATTCCTTTGCTTTACAGAAGCTTTTCAATTTCAGGAGGTCCCATTTATTAATTGTTTCTCTCAGTGTCTGGATGCCTGGCTTATATTTAGAAAGTGGTCTCCTGTGCCGATGTGTTCAAGTGTACTTCCCACTTTCTCTTCTGTAAGTTTCAGTGTGGCTGGCTTTATGTTGAGGTCTTTGATCCATTTGGACTTGAGTTTTGTGCATGGTGATAGATATGGGTCTATTTTGTTGATTTTCTCAAAGAACCAACTCTTTGTCTCATAGATTCTTTGTATTGTTTTCTTTGTTGATTTCAGCTCTCAATTTGATTATTTCCTGTGGTCTAATTCTCTTGGGTGAGTTTGCTTCTTTGTTCTAAAGTTTTCAAATGTTCTGTTAATTCACTAGTGTGGGATTTTTCCAGCTTCTTTATGTAGGCATTTAGTGCTATGAACTTTCCTCTTTTTGTTTTTTGTTTTTTGTTTTTCGACACAGTGTTTCTCTGTAGCTTTTGGAGCCTGTCTTAAAACTAGCTCTTGTAGACCAAGCTGGCCTCAAACTTACAGAGAGATCTGCCTGCCTCTGCCTCCCAAGTGCTGGGATTAAAGGCGTGCTCCACCACCGCCTGGCTTGAACTTTCCTCTTAACACTGCTTTCATTATGTCCCACAAATTTGGGTATGTTGTGTGGCCATTTTCATTGAATTTTAGGAAGTCTTTAATTTCTCCCTTTATTTCTTCCTTGACCCATTGATGATTCAGGTGAGCATTGTTTAAGCTCCTTGTGTTTGTGGGCTTCCTGGAATTAGTATTGCTGTTGAATTCTAGTTTTAAATCATGGTGATCTAATAGGATACATGGGGTTATTCCATTTTTTTTTTTTTGGTATTTGGTTTATTTTGTTACCGAGTATGTGGTCAATTTTTGAGAAGGTTTCATGAGGTGCTGAGAAGAAGGAATATTATTTTCTGTTTGGATGGAATATTCTATAGATGTCTGTTAAATCCATTTGAGTCAAAACATCTGTTAGTTCCCTTATTTCTCTGTTCATTTTTTGTTTAACTGACCAGTCCAGTGGTGAGAGTGGAATATTGAAGTCTCCTACTTTTAGTGTATGGGTTTTAATGTATGATTTAAGCTTTTGAAGTATTTCTTTTACATATGAGGGTGTCCTTGTATTTGGGGCATAGATGTTCAGTATTGAGATTTCCTCTTGATTGATTTTTCCTGTGACTAATATGAAATGACCTTTGTCTCTTTTGATTGATTTTAGTTTAAAGTCTATTTTGTTAGATATTAGCAGCAGCTTGTTTCTATTTATTTATTTATTTATTTATTTATCTATCTATCTATCTATCTATCTATTTATTTATTTATTTATGATTTCTTTCTCTTCCCCGCCACCGGCTCCCTTATTCCTCCCCCCCCCCCC
>NW_026068056.1:804898-930028 GCF_014885135.2 Alexandromys fortis
CTTTATCATAAAGGGGTGTTGGATTTTGTTGAATGCTTTTTCAGCATCTAATGAAATGATCATATGGTTTTTTTTCTTTCAGTTTATTTCTATGGTGGATTACATTGATAGATTTGCGTATGTTGAACCAGCCCTGCATCTCTGGGATGAAGCCTACTTGATCATAATGGATAATTTTTCTAATGTGTTCTTGGATTCGGTTTGCCAGTATTTTATTGAGAATTTTTGCGTCGATGTTCATGAGTGAGATTGGCCTGTAATTCTCTTTTGGTTAAGTCTTTGTGAGGTTTTGGTATCAGGGTGACTGTAGCTTCATAAAAGGAATTTGGCAATGACTTTTCTGTTTCTATATTGTGAAATACATTAAGGAGTATAGGTATTAGCTCTTCTTGGAAGTTCTGGTAGAATTCTGCATTGAAGCCTTCTGGTCCTGGGCTTTTTTTAGAGGGGAGATTTTTGATAACAGCTTCAAGTTCTTCGCGACTAATGGGTCTATTTAGATCGTTCACCTGGTCTTGGTTTAGCTTTGGTATATGGTACTTATCTAAAAAAATGTCCATTTCTTTTGCATTTTCCAGTTTTGTGGTATACAGGCTTTTGTAGTAAGATCTAATGATTCTCTGAATTTCCTCTGTGTCTGTGGTTATGTCCCCCTTTTTCATTTCTTATGTTATTATTTGCATGTTCTCTCTCTGTCGTTTAATTAGTTTGGATAGGGGTTTGTCGATCTTGTTGATTTTCTCCAACTTCATTGATTCTTTGGATTGTTTTCTGTGTTTCTATTTTGTTGATTTCAGCCCTGAGTTTGGTTATTTCCAGTCTTCTACTCCTTCTAGGCGTGTCTGCTTCTTCTTTTTCCTAGAGCTTTCAGGTGTGCTGTTAAGTCTCCAATGTATGCTTTCTCCGTTTTAAGTGGGCACTTAGTGCAATGAACTTTCCTCTTAGAACTGCTTTCATAGTGTCCCATAGGTTTGAGTATGTTGTCTCTTTATTTTCATTAATTTCAAGGAAGACTTTAATTTCTTTCTTAATTTCTTCCTTGACCCAGGTGTGGTTCAGTAGTTGACTGTTCAGTTTCCATGAGTTTTTCGGCTTTCTGGGGGGTAGCGTTGTTGTTGCCTTCTAACTTTAATCCGTGGTGATCTGATAAGACACAGGTGGACACTGATATTCTTTTGTATCTGTGGAGGTTTCCTTTGTTACCAAGTATGTGGTCAATTTTCGAGAAGGTTCCATGAGCTGCAGAGAAGAAGGTATATTTTTTCCTATTTGGATGGAGTGTTCTATTGATGTCTGTTAAGTCCATTTGCTTCATTACCGCCAATAATTCTTTTAGTTCTCTATTAGGTTTCTGTCTGATTAACCTGTCCATTGGTGAGAGAGGTGTGTTGAAGTCTCCTACTACTAGTGTGTGTGGTTTGATGTCTGCCTTGAGTTTTAGTAATATTTCTTTTACCTAAGTGGGTGCTTTTATATTAGGGGCATAGATATTCAGGACTGAGACTTCATCCTGATGAATTGTTCCTGTTATGAGTATAAAGTGTCCATCTCGATCTCTTCTGATTGATTTTAGTTTGAAGTCAGTTTTGTTAGAAATTAGTATGGCTACTCCTGCTTGTTTCTTAGGCCCGTTTGCTTGAAAAACCTTTTCCCAACCCTTTACTCTGAGTAGATGCCTGTCTTTGTGGTTGAGATATATTTCTTGTAAGCAGCAGAATGTTAGATCCTGTTTTCGTATCAAATTGCTTAGCCTGTGCCTTTTTATAGGTGAATTGAGTCCATTAATATTAAGTGACGTTAATGACCAGTAGTTGTTTACTCCGGTTATTCTTATTGTTTTTGGTAGTAGAGATTGTGTGTCTCCCTTCTTTTAGTTGTGCTGGTGAAGGGTCGCTAGATGCCTGAGTTATTGTAGGCAGTGTTGGCAATGTTGGATTCTTTGGGTTGTGATTTTCTATTACTCTCTGTAAGGCTGGATTTGTGGCTACGTATTGTTTAAATTTGTTCTTATCCTGGAATGTTTTGTTTTCTTCATTGATAGTGAGCGATAGCTTGGCTGGGTATAGTAGCTTGGGCTTGCATCCATGGTCTCTTAGTTTCTGTAGTAGTACCTCTATCCAGGACCTTCTGGCTTTCATGATTTCCATAGAGAAGTCAGGTGTAAGTCTGATCGGTTTACCTTTATAAGTTACTTGGCCTTTTTCCTTTGCAGCTCTTAATATTCTTTCTTTAATCTGTATGTTTTGATTATTATATGGCAAGGGGATTTTTTTTGATCCAGTCTATTTGGTGTTCTGTATGCTTCTTGAATATACAAAGGAATATCTTTCTTTATGTTGGGAAAGTTTTCTTCCATAATTTTGTTAAAAATATTTTTTGGCCCTTTGAGCTGCGCCTCTTCTCCTTCTTCTATCCTTATTATTCTTAGGTTTTGTCTTTTTATTGTGTCCCATATTTCCTGAATGTTTTGTGATGAGAATTTGTTGGCTTTGCTGTTTTCTTTGATCAGTGCATTTATTTTCTCTATGGTGTCCTCAGAATCTGAGATTCTTTCTTCTATCTCTTGTATTCTATTGATTATGCTTGTTTCTGTAGTCTCCGCTCATTGACCTAGATTTTCCGTATCCAGCCCGTCCTCAGTTTCTGTTTTCTTTCTTGCTTCCATTTCAGTTTTCAATTCTTGAACTGTTTCCATTACCTGTTTGATTGTTTTTTTTTTCTTGGTTTCCCATGGTATCATTCACGTATTTACTCATTTCTTCAAACTTTTTGTTGTACTTCTCATCCATTTTTATAAGAGCATTTTTTACATGTTGTTTGAGCGACTCTATTGCTTTCATAAAGTCAATTTTTTCCACTTCTTCTGTGGTTGGGTGTTCAGGTCCTTCTGTTGTAAGATCATTGGGTCCGGACCTGCAGTGGTCTCTGGCTATGGCTCACTCACTCAGTGGTTGCTCCCCTATACCTGTTCTGGTGGAGTTCACTGTCTCAGGTCTGCTCTGGCCCAGGTTGCGGGCTCAGTCCTAGTCCACAAATGTCCCTGACTGGATCCGCTCCTGCTCTCATGGAGCTTGTTTTCTCAGGCCCACTCTGGCCTAGGTAGCTGGCTCAGTCTCGCTCCCATGGAGCTCACCTGCTCACGCCTGCTCTGGCCTAGGTCGCTGGTCCAGTTTTGTTTCCACAAATGACCCTGGTCTGGATCTGCACCTGCTCTCATGGAGTTCAATGTCCGAGCCTGCTCTTTATAGATAGTTTGAAATATAGACTTATTTACTTCCTTATTTTCCCTGTCCCCACAGTCACCTGGAACCAGAGGGAACACTGGGCCCTATTGCTTTTCATTTCTATAATGCAGAATGTGTTTGTTGAGTGCCCACAAGTAAAGGAACGGACACAATATATGGAATCCAGTACAAATGATGCCATTTTTGTCTATCTGAAATTCCTGGTGAGCTTTCTCACCCAGTCCCAAATTTCAATATTTATCTTACTGTTTTTTTTTTTATTAAAGGTTTATTTGAGGCTGAAGAGATGGCTCAGTGGGTAAGAGCACATACTGCACTTACCTGAATTCTGTTCCCGACAACCCCATCAGGAGACTCACAAACACATGTAACACCATCTCTAGGGGATCTGATACTGCTGGCCTGAGCAGGCACCTGTACGCATGCACACATACAAATCTACACATAGGCGCACCTAATTTTAAAAACAATAAATACAATTATTTTACCTTTATTTTAATTAATTAATTGATTGATTTGGGCATTTTGGGACAGGGTTCCTCTGTAGCTTTTGGAGCCTGCCCTGGAGCTTACTCTGTAAATCAGGCTGGCCTCGAACTCACAGAGGTTCACTTGCCTCTAGTCCCAAGTGCTGGGATTAAAGGTGTACACTACCACCAACTGACTTTTATTTTATTTGTGTGATTGTTTACTATGTGCATGAAGCGACTGAGTAACCCAGAAGAGGTGACCATATCTCCTGGGACTGGAGTTATAGGTGGTTATAAGCCACCATATGGGTACTGGGAATTGAACTCAGGTCCCTTGGAAGGGGAACTGGTGCTCTTAACCACTGAACCATCTCTCCAGCCCTAGATACATTTAAAAAATAGATTGATTTCTTTATTATGTATGCACATGTTCTGCAAATGTTACCTAGAGCACGGAATAAGCAATACACAAGGAGTGAGTAGCAAGTAATTATCATGCTCTCATCTCAAGGCAAAGACGTATTGACAAAACACTGCAAGGTGCAAATATTGATTCCTGTCTCTAGTATGCAATTCAAATATTTGCAGAGTGCTTCCCTTTACTCTTTTAAAAAATATTTATATATTTATTTATTATGTATACAATATTCTATCTACGTGTATTCCTGCAGGCCAGAAGAGGGCACCAGACCTCATAACAGATGGTTGTGAGCCACCATGTGGTTGCTGGGAATTGAACTCAGGAACTGGAAGAGCAGGCAATGCTCTTAACCGCTGAGCCATCTCTCCAGCCCACCCATTGCTTTTTAAAAATATTTTAGAAATTAAAATGAGCGTGTGCATGCAAGTGCAGGTGTCTATGTTGACCAGAGGTAACAGACCCCTTGAGGCTGGAGTTACAGGCAACAGTCAGCTGCCTGATGTGGGTGTTGAGAACTAAACCCAGGTCCTTTGCAAGAGCAACAAGTGCTCTTAACCACTGACATCTTTCCACCCTGTGTTCATTACTCTTGAATGCCAGGATGTGGTTAGGTTAGTGGTTCATAAAAGTCACAGCAGGAGCCAGTCACTGGAAACACCAGTGCCCATTCCTTGTGCCCATACTGCCAGGACTGCTTTTCTCAGACAGGCTTGCAGAGGCTCAAGATTGCCCATAGGTCCTCTTGAGGGTGAGTAGGAGCATGCTTACAGAACCAAGAAAGAAACCACAGCTCTGCTGACCCATTACAGACAGCACATTAAGGGAACACTGTCCTGTGATGGATGACCTGAGTCTCTCTGGGACATCTGAAGGCTGATATTCTCCGGGTGCAGTAGCAACAGGTGAGAAGGTGCTGTTAGGTCTTTAGCATTAAGATAATCTGGTGGACTTTAAAAATACTTATTTTTATTTTAGTGTGTGATGTATGTATGTGTGTGCATATATGTGTGTGTTTGTGTACCACATGTGTACAGTACCCATGAAGGATCTCCTGGAGCTGAGTTAGGGGTAGTTGAGTCAGCTGCTGTGAGTGCTGAGATCTCAGCTCAGGTCTATGGACAGAGCGGTATGTACTCCTACCTGCTGGGTCTTCTCTCCAGGCCCCAGACTTATTCTTGAGAGGAGCTTGTGATCTGTTGTGTATTCCTAGAGGAGCACTTCAGTTTTTGTGTGGGTTCTGTTGTGCTCATGGTACTGTCCTCACACAAGGGAATGGGAGTGTAGTATGTGTTAGGAATATTTCCTAATGCAAGCTCCCTGCCACCGCAAAATTCCCAATCAAGCCAAATCAAAACAAGCCAAATTAAGAAATATACAGGTTTAATGGGAGTTCTGTGCTCTCAGGTGGCCCCAGGAATGCGCGGGAATGCAACACCAGAAGGAAAAAAAGGGAGACCACATGTTTCTCTTTTGGGAACTCATTTAAATACCCTGGCCTGCTGGGATTTGGAGTCTAGACCAGGCCTGGGGGCTGGGATAGATGAGAGGGGCTGGGGCCTACGCTCCCAACTTGACAGTATGCACACAGCATGGGCTGGCAGACAGGTAGGGATGGGGACATGGGAGGGAAATGAGGTGGTGTCCCGAAGTCTCTTCCACACTAGGCGGTTGAGTCCCTGCTGTTCTTCCTTACTGGGCTCTATCGGACACACAGGGTGTCATGTGATGTCTGTCTGTCTGTCTTCCTATATCTACAAGGTACCCACTGCAACCTCCTGTCCTCACTGTGCGATGAGACGCCAGAGTCAAGGGCACAGCCACTGTGGGCAGATTGAGTGACTCCACAAGAAACGTGGGTCCCAGCTACGCTTTCCTAGGTATCTTTCTAAGGAGAAAACGATGCTGTTCTCAAGGTTGATGAAGGGTCTCGAGATGGACATGGTTGGGTGCCTCTAGTGCACTGATGGCACCTACCTCCTTCCTGTCATTTGTGAAGCCTTGGCCCAAGATTCCCCCTCACCTTCTGTGCGTGTTGCTCACTCTACAGCCCAGAGTCGAAAGGGTGCCTGATGCTCTTCATGCGTGGTTTGGGTGTGGCTGCAGCTCAGACCTGCAGACATACTTTTCTGTCTGAGAGACCCTAAGGCTGCAGAAGGAAGAGGGATGACCATCCTCACAGCTTGTGTGAGCAGCTCTTTTTAAAGGTCTCACTCCTGGCTCCTTCAGGACCCTAGCTGAGCTCCTCTCATGGCCAAGCACCTCCCATGGTCACAAACCTCTGGGCTTCTATAGCTTAGTGGTTTCTAAGCTTCCTGGTTTCCCTCCATCAGGAGGTGGTGGCTGTTTCCTTAGGTACCATTTCCATGCCAGGGCCAAATGTTCTGTATCTGGGAACTGATCCCAGGAAGCACAATGGGGAGGGTGGTGGTGGCAGACTATGGTGATGTCCTCCAGCAGACACAGGATAATAACTGTGGACCCTTCTAGGGATTTCAGCAGTGACTCATCAGGGACAAGAGATTGGGACAGTTATGCAGGACTCTGCTGATGCCCTCCAGAGTGTTTAACTTCTCACATATCCGGAACTGGCCAAGAGGCTCCCTCCCCATGTGATGAAAGATGCAGAACTTATGCACAGACCATGTGTGGAAATGGGCTATCCACTCAATAAGCCAAGGGTGTGGGTGGGAAAGTGGTCCCAACACTGCTTCCTGGAGGCTAAAGGACAGCTTGTTTCCATCCAAACAAGCTTGTGCAGGGTTTCTGCCTATTCCTAGTGTTAATCCTGCAGGGCAAGGATAAGACCACTGCCACAATTTTTTTTATATATATTTATTTATTATGTATGCAATATTCTGTCTGCATGTATGTCTGAAGGCCAGAAGAAGGCACCAGACCTCATTACAGATGGTTATGAGCCATCATGCGGTTGCTGGGAATTGAACTCAGGACCTTTGGAAGAGCAGGCAATGCTCTTAACTGCTGAGCCATCTCTCCAGCCCCCATTGCCACAATTTTTGAGCCAAATTTGAAGCAAGCTTTAATTAAATCCTGGACATTGTAGGAAGACGTTTCTGTCCTACCAGCCAGCTCCCAAACAACCACACAGAGACTTCTCATTAATATGAAAGCTTGGCTGATAGGTTAGGCTGTTTTTAGCTAGCTCTTATAACCCAAATTAACCCATTTCCATTCATCTATGTGCTGCCCCAGGCTCGTTTACCTCATCTACACACTGCTCATCCTGCCCACTTTGCATCTCATGGTGTATTTTTGTGACTCTGCCCTTCTTCCCGGTGTTCTCTCTACCCCAAGAATCATGCATAGCTACTGGCTATTCAGCTTTTCATTAAACCAATCAGAGTGACACATATTCACAGTGTACAAAAAGATCATTCCACATCATGTCAGGATGATGGAGTCTGGCCAGATCCATTCCTGGGTTCCCAGGAAATGGCAATGAGTCACATTTTTGAAGAGGCTGAAAAAGGCAACCCCATCAAGTCACCACATTTCCCATCAGGTTCAATCAGAATCAAGCATATATCCCATTGTATTTCCTGCCTATGTACCTCCCACCTAGCATGTCAGGTGTAGTTGGGTCGAACAAGCTTGTTTAGGGCAGTGAAAACATGTGACTTGTTATCTCCCATAAACAATGACCTCCAGCATTTCAGGAAGTATCTGTCTTTGAGCCAGGGGCTTACAGGTTAGAGGCATTTTGTTTCATGGATCTCTCGGGTACAGTAATTAAAACTTACAACAATGCTGACTCTCATACTAGGACCCCTTACAGAAAGCACATTCAACTTCCAGGCAGCCATGGCAACTGTTCCATGGGTCTAAGTCCCATGGGAAGGAAGAACCATCTGGAACTGGGGTGGTTTTTGTTTTGTTTTGTTTCTCTTCTGGCGAGACCTGACTACTTTGGGAAGTGTGCTGGATAATTTTAACTGCTCATTGAAAACCTAGAACCACTTGAGGAGAGCGCTTCTCTCTCTTTTTTATTTCTTTTCTCTCTTCATAGAAAGGCTCTCAGTATGGCCTCAACCTTGCTATGTAGACAAGGCTGGCCTCAGACTTAGAAAGATGCCTCCACCTACCCCTGCCTCCAGAGTGCAGGTCTAAAGGTGTGTGCTACCACACCGCAGTGTTGAAAGAGTTTCAGCTCAGGAGTTATCTTGATCAAAGCAGCCTGTGGCGGAGTGTTCTGATTGTTAGTTGAGGTGGGTAGACCCACCCTGAAAGTAGGTGGCTCCCTGTTACAGGCTGGGTCTTGAACTGTCTAAGAGAGCAGAAAGCTAGCTGAGCACAGCCTAGGCAAGCAGGATCCTGTTTCTTCCCTCTTTGCTCACGGCTGTGTGTGGTGCCTGAGGAGCCTCCCTTGACCTCCTGAAGTGGTTGTCTGTAACCTGCAACTGGAAGTAGAACAAACCCAATTTTTGTCAGGACGTATTCCCACACCCACAGAAGCTCATAGAAATGATACCAGGAGAGGAGGTCATCAGTCGCTCCCACCCTTCACACCACCCCGACCGTGTCTCCACTACAGCACACTTGGTAATGCCGGTCCTTCAGGGAGAAGGAGTCAACCTGTTTGGGAAGTTACCCTAAGAGGGCTTGGCTCTGGCCTTGGAAGGCATAAAGTCTTGTCTGTGGAGGGAGAACTTTCTGGAAAGCTGTGACGCGGACCAGGAGACCCACTTCTCCTTCTTTACTCAGATAGACAAACAAAAGCCATTTGCAAGACCATCCACCACACCTCCACACTGAAGTTGGGTGCCCACCAGCCTCAAGAGTACAGACGAGGGGTACATTTAGGAAAGAGTTATAGGTGGCCCACAGCCCCCACCCTGATCCTTCTGTTAGGATATAGATATTATGCTAGTCCCTGTGATCTGGCAGGATGCACCCAGGCAGTAACTGGACAGCCCAAGGTCCTATGTACCTTTTGTACACAGGTGCAAAAGGTCTCTTTAAGAGACAAGCCCGCCTACTCCCGCTCTCTTCCTTTCTGCCATTTCTCTGAGAAGGTAACTTTTTGTTCCTCTCTCTTCTTTTTTCTCTTTCCCTTTCTCTCTTCATCTCTCTGTCTGCCTCTCTCCCATTCTCTCTTTCCTTCCCCATTCCCTTTATCTCAATAAACTCCACACCCAAGCTCTGTGTTTGTCTCCCACCTGGGGCCCTCACCTGCCAAGGTCCCAACGAGCGCTGTATTCATAACCCTTTAACCACCCACGCCCTGGCTGTGTGAACTGAAGGACTATCAGCTGTGCCCCGCCCTCCCAGGGCAGGTCTGGAAAGATCTCTGATGAAGCTCAGGGGTGGCTTTCCTTCCTCGGACTGCAGGACTCTCTTTGGGGGCGTCTTCCTGTTCTCTGGAGGCCTGAGCAACAGAAGCCTCCTGGTTCAAACACTGTTTTTCCCTTCCTTGGATAGCAGGGAATCTGGAAGTATCCAGGCTTCGGTACCCACCCCCTCATGAATATTCATTGTCTTCTGCTGGAGCATCCAGACTGCTGGTGGAGACCCCAGGGAGTGAGGACACGTGATGGAGAGATGGGAATGATGGAGGAGCATAGTGGTGGGTGCACCATGGAGAGTGGTGGGACTGGTCATGTGACAGCGGTGATAGGTGTGAGAGAGGGCTGAGGTCAATGGTGGGTCATGTCATTGCCCGGTAGGATTGACAGGATATTGTGCAGCAGACCAGAGCTTAAGCAGAGTGTAGACTTAGCTCTTAAGCAAGCTCCCTGGCCTCAAGATCACCCTAGTTCTGGGCAATGACAGAAGCCCAAGATGAGGTCCACTTTCTGGACTGGACTTCCTCATAGGACTACCATGTCCTGTATTGCTGCAGAAAGCCATGTGTGGGTCAGTGGCCCTGATGTGGCTGAGGCCCAGGTTAATGTCCAAGACCATGTTATCACTAATGACATTTGGATGTTCATGTTGATAACTATGGGCCGGGCTTCCCTGGGGACCATACTGATGTGAGTGACCTGCAGTCACCTGAGACCATGGTAGAATCTGGGTCTAGGCTGTCACTGAGGGCCATGTCTGGGTCGAGGTCCTGCAGCCTGAAGTCAGGTTGATGTTCATGGACCATGCTGCCACTGGGGACTATACTGATCTGAGTGGCCTGTGCTGCCACCTCAGGCCATGGTGATGTCCAGGTCTGTGCTGCTGCAGAGGGCCATGTCTGGATCAGTGGCCTCACTGAGGTCCAGTCTGTATTCATATTGGTGGCCTGTGTGTCCTCCAAAGGCCTGTGATCTACACTGCAGCCTGGAGCCCTGTTGGGGTCCATGGTTCCTGTTGCACTGGAGAGCCTTGTCTGGGTCCATGGCCCTGCTCCACCTGGGAACCCTGCTAGTGTTCTGTGCTGACACCAGAAACCATGTGGAAGCCCATGATCCACACTCCCTCAGACCACAAAGAGCAAACAAGCTAGTTTGGCAGTGATATCAATGACTGCAGATGCACAGTTGAGAAAGAGGGACATGGAAGACGTCTGTGACAGCCCCTTTTGTCCTCAAGCAGAGCATAGTGGCACACACTTGTAAATCCCAGCACTTGGGTGTCTGGATCAAAAGTGCGAGGCCAGCCTAGGCTAGTACCCTCTGCTAATCCCTGTCTGAAAATGGCTTTATGGACGCTTCCAGAGTCCTGCCTCCCTAATGTGCTAGGCCTTCTTAATCTGGGCTTGGTTGTGAGTTAGCTAGGCAGACCTCAACAGCAAGCAAAGCCTCCACAGTTTTGACTTTCTACACCTACTTTTCAGTTGCTTCGTCTGCCCTCTCTCCATGGTGCTGACCAAATCACGGCCTCTTGTGTGGACCAACACCATGGCTGCTCACCCACAACACAAGTCGGCACACACTTTTCAAGGAAAATGCTGTCTGTGAAAGTGTTCCAGGCACACAAGGCATGCTGCTTCCTCCCTAGTCACCAGGGCATCCGTCTATCTGCCGGAATCCAATTCATTTGGAGGGGCACCAGGGTAGGAGTTTTGAGAAGAAGTCCTGAGAGAGTCTGAAAGGACTTCCCAAACTCCCCCTCTCTCCTTCTCTCTCAGGTTTCCTGTAACCCAGGCTGGCCACGAACTCACTGTGAAGTCAAGGTTGCCTTGGACTCAGTTTTTCTGACTCTACCCTCCCAAAGCACTGGGTGTCATGCCGGTTACTCGAGTCTACTTAAACAGAGCCTTGAATGAGTGTATCACACAGAAAGCTCTTGTCTGTGACTCCCTCCTCCACAGCAGGGAGCCCCCCAAGATGCTCAGCAATGCCTGAGATGATCACAGCTGTCTTTGAAGACTTTGCTCTCTTTCCAGCTAAAAAGCCAACCTGAGATGATGGACAGCTCTAGGAAGTCATGTCTGGGTTTTCTTGTTTGATTTTTGTGCTGCTGAAGATAAAGACTGGATGTTACCCTGAGGAAAGGGACCTTCTCTTTCAAAAGAGACTCAGGCTGTGCAGCAAAAATATCACATTCGGAAGTGAAGCTGAGTCTTATAGTCTGAGTGATATTGTATTAGAGTCAGAGATGAACCTGAGGAGAAGAGAGAGTAAGGTGTGTGTGTGTATAAAATGTGGTGTGTGTGTGTGGTGTATACAGGCACATGGATGTGTGCACATGCAAAGGCCAGAGAAGAACACTGGTTATCATCTGTTATTTCTCCCTTATTGCCTTGAGATAGGGCTGCTCACAGAACTGAAAGATCACGATTTTGGCTAGACTCACTTGCCAGAAAGCTCCTAGGATCCACCTATCTCTGCCCCTCAAGTCTAGGGTTGCACAAGCAAATATATGACTTTTTACTTGGTTTCTGGGGATTTGAACTCAGGTCTTCACATTTGCACAGAGAGCATCCTTACTGACTAGGCTGTCTCCCAGTCCTAATATGAGAATTGTTTTGGTTCCAGGAAGAAAAAGAATGGAGGAAGCACGGATGTCTCAGGGACAGGACTTCCACTTTCCAAAGATGAGGTCAAGCTCCTGACAGGTGCTGGTGGGGTTTGTCTTCCTAGGAGTTGTGTGTGGGGAGCAGGACGATGGTCTCTGCCAGGAGAGACACAATTCAATTCCTGGGATGGCAGGTGTTGTGGTTTTCTGTCTCTTTGGGAGACAAGCCACGCCCACTCCCACTATCTCTGACCTTCCTGCTGCCAACTCGCTCTCTTCTCTTCCTGTTCTCTTGGCGTGCACACGTGTGTCTCTCTGTCTCTCCCCCCCCTTTCTCTCTTTCCTCTAAGTAATAAAGGCTCAGTTATGATTTTATACTATGTGTCTGTCACATGTCCCTGCCCACAAGCCCGCTTGCCATTGGGAACTCTGCTGCCTCTGGATCCCGCCCTGCTGGGGATCCGCTGGAGCTCGCTGATTCTCCGAAAGCCTGCCGGGGACCCGCCAACATTTTAAGAACAACAGCAGGTGTGTCCCATGTGCCTGGTTTACAAGATGCTGGAAATTGAATCCAGGGTTTTTTGTGTGCCAGGGGTGTGCTGTACCAAATGAAGCTGCGATGTGTTTTAACTGTTTTCAGTAAGAGAAAAATGGAGACACAACTTTACTGTCAATCAGGAGAGCATGGAGCATCACTGAGCTCAGGTGCTTGTATAAACTATGAGAAAGGGGGGTTATAACACAATTCCCCTTTAAGGACTTTATGAAAGAAGGAAAGGCAGGCAGCATGATGCTACCCTATGATGCGACCTCATGCCGCACCTCACACTACCACTCTAGAGATGTTACCTTCATGATGCCACCCCATGGTGCCACTTCACGGTGCTCCTCCCATAATGCCACCCTTACACTACAACTCTAGAGATGTCACCCTCACGATGCCACCTTCACAATGCCACATAGTACCAATTTAATAAGGACCTGATGACCTATGTGGCCTCTTCTGCCCAAAAAACTTCAGGCCACACAACCAGAGCTTACCTGTCTGGGTTACATACCAGGTGACTTGCTAGTTTCTCTTTTAAGATATTTTTTGACATGCATGTCAAGAATCGAATTTCAATCAGAAACAAAAGTGTTTGTAACCTTGAAAGCTACCTGAGCTGGAGACCAAGCTTTGGGTGGCAAAGGGCCCTTTTAAATGTATTTCAAATAGACTAGTTTAGCAACAATTTTTTGGCCCAATAATGACAAAAGCAGCCAAATGTTTCTCTTTGAAGCCTGGCTGGGAAAGCGCTGTGTGCTTCCTGATGAGTCCCCCCGTGGGTTTATTAAAGTAATCAAGGCTTGTTATAGAAAATTCCAGCAAAGTGTGTTTTATTATCTTTCGCAGGGTGAACCAAACAAGGCATGCGGTGCCCATCTGTCTGCTCCGGGTGCAGGGACTTCCAGGGCAAGGGGAGGAGGGGGACTCTCCCTGTCCCTTCTTGCTCCATAACCCTGTTGATGGGTAGACGCAACTATGCACTATGAATTATTAATAAAAGAAGCTGTGAGGCCATAAATATTCAAAGGGCTACATCTGGTTTCCCCAATGCCTTATGTAAGGCAGAAAACACACATTTTCATTGAGGCAAACAACTTGTCAACCCCAAATCTCTCACTTGCTGGGGCCCAAACACTACAAGGAGAAAAAAAAAAAAAGAGTCTTCTGACACATCCCATGAATGTCCAGCTGAGACGCACTGGTGTGGGAGAGAGAGCAGGATCCAGTCTGGATAGACATATGAGCCAGCAATGTCACCATGTCCCCCAGGAGATGGGAGGCTGTCTGCAAGGGCTAGATAGGGGGGCAATCTCCCCCTCCCCCGTGAACAGCTTGTTCACACAGGTGCAGTATGACATTTCAGAACATTGTGTGAAACTGCAGAACAGACAGAGAAGGGCAGCCCCCAGGGGAGTTTCTGTATGAGGAACAGGCAGGGATTGGGGTCCTTCAGGACACTGGCAGGGTCACAGCTCTGTGCTTCTGCCCATCCCCCTCCATCAGGACCCAAAGATGGAGCATACAACATTTCTTCTGGTGCTAGGAAGCCCATTGGTATCTGTAGCGCTTTAAAAACTATTTATTTCTGAGTATGTGCAGATGCCCCATGGACCAGACGAGGGCATCAGATCTCCTGGTACTAGAATTACAGGCACTTGTGAGCCAGCTGATTTGGGTCCTGGGAAGCCAGGTCACCCGCAAGAGCAGCAAGTACTCACAATCACTGAGTTATTGCCCTAGCTCCAGCAGATAGTTAGTTTTAAGAAAAGATTTGCTTATTTTTATTTTATATGTATAACTGTTTTGCCTAGGTATATGTGCGCGCCAAATGCATGTAGTGCCTGCAGAAGTCAGAAGAGGATGTTGGATCCCCTTGGGTCTTTTTAATTGTTGACAGATACAGAACTGTACATATTTGGGGTTGTAATGTGTTCTTTCAATGTGTATAAATACTCACAGCTACATATAAGATGTGTGGTGATGTCTTCTGGGTAATTAGCATAGCTGTCATCTCAAGCACTGACTCCTTGTGTTAAGAACGGTCAAAATGTCCTTTTCTGACTGCTTTGAAAAATCCACACGAACATGAATCCCAGGCATCCCATACATTTGCTACAGACATGGGAGCTCTTACATTTTCAGCCTGTGGGTGGGAATAAGTGTTGTTTATGTTTCTGTGTCTGTATTCTTTTGTTTGTTTGTACTGAGACACGGTCTCTGTATGTAACTCTGTCTACCCTGAAACTCACTATGCAGAACAGATTAGCTTTGAACTCACAGAGTTCTTCCTTCCTCTGCCTCCAGAGTTCTGGCATTAAAGGCAGACAACGTCATGCCTAGCTCTGAGTCTGGTTTCTTAGACTTAATGTAATGCCCTCCAGTTCCCATCATGTTGCTGCTAATGACAGATTTTTCCCCCATTCTTTATATCTGAGTAGCATTCCTTTGTGTGAGTATGTCATGGTTTCCTTATCCACTCATCTACCAGTGAATGCTGGGTTCACTCCATAGCTTGGCTATTAAAGACGATCTTGCATGAGCCTGGGAGTCCAGACGACACCCTGGTCCTCTCTCTGACACTGACTCTGAGCGCAGGCTTGCTGCTTTGGTGGGTACTGCAGACTGCTGTGGGTTACACGGGCACTGTGACACTGCTGATTCTTCAAACCCACAAACTCACAATGACTTTTATTTCTGTGTCCTTGCTAGTGCTTTTCCCCAAGAGGGAACAGTCCTTCTTTCTTTCCTTCCTTCCCTCCCTCCTTCCCTTCCTTTCTGTGTAAAATAAATCTGTGTAGTTTCTTAACTAGATTTTGCAAAATTCTTCTTTTTTTTTCTTTGTCTTCTCCTCCTTCTTATTTTCATTTTTTTTCCAAGACAGGGTTTCTCTGTGTAGCCCTGGCTATCCTGGAACTCACTCTGTATACCAGGCTAGGCTTGAACTAAGAGATCTGCTTGTCTCTGCCTCCTGAGTGCCACAATCAAAAGTGTATGCCACCACAGTCCAACTTTGCAGAATACTTCTTTCATTTTTTAAAAAAGATTTCTTTCTTTTTTTTAGATTTATTTATTATGTATACAATACAGTGTACTGCCTCCATGTATTACTGCATGCCAGAAGAGGGCACCAGATCTCATTACAGATGGTTGTGAACCACCATGTGTTTCCAGAGGTTCAGGACCTCTGGAAGAACAGTCAGCGCTCTTAACCTCTGAACCATCTCTCCAGCCCTGCAGAATACTTCTTAAACCAGTCATTTGGCCTGCATGCTATAAAACCCTAGTCCCTAGAAGATGGCATGTTACTTTAATAGTCTACAGCCAAGCTCGCCCCACACCCTCAAACAGGGGACAGCCGTGGAGGTGAGTGACTGCCATGGGGGAGGGAGGCTTAATGAGGAGGAAGCATGCTGTAGTGTGGATTCCGTCACACGAGGAAGGTGAGAGCATCCCTTTGGGGACAATAGTAGGGCAGAGAAGTCTGGAGCACAAGGAGGATGAGCTGGGCAGCAAGGCCCTGCAGGAACGGCACAGTTCCCAGGCATCAGTCGCAGATAAAACCCAACAGCTGTTTAACTGTAGTTATTTACACATTGTGTTTGTCCAAAGTCACTCAAACACTGTAATGTACTTAAGAAAACAAGAAAATGGGTGATAAAAGAAGACTCAGTGGTTAGGAGCACTTGCTGCTTTTGTAAAGGACCCAGGTTCAACCCCCAACACCCATGTAGAAGCAGATCCAGAACAGCAAGAAGCTTCCAGGACAGCCAGCCTTGAGTCCACAGCCAGCGTAGAGTCCACAGCCAGCCTAGAGTCCACGGCCAGCCTAGAGTCCATGCCCAGCCTAGAGACCACAGCCAGCCTAGAGTCCACAGCCATCCTAGAGTCCACAGCCAGCCTAGAGTCCACAGCCAGCCTAGAGTCTACGGCCATCCTAGAGTTTACAGCCAGCCTAGAGTCTACGGGCAGCCTAGAGTCCTTGGCCAGCCTAGAGTCCATGCCCAGCCTAGAGTCCACGGCCATCCTAGAGTCCACAGCCATCCTAGAGTCAATGGCCATCCTAGGGTTCATGGTTAGCCTAGGGTTCATGGCCAGCCTAGAGTCCATGGCCATCCTAGAGTCCACGGCTAGCCTAGAGTCCACGGCCAGCCTAGATCCACGGCCAGTCTAGAGTCCACGGCCAGCCTAGAGTCCATGGTCAGTCTAGGGTCCACAGCCAGCCTAGAGTCCACGGCCAGCCTCGAGTTCACAGAACAGCAACAACAACAGAGACTCTGTTTCAGCAGGTGGAAGTAAACAATCAACTTCCAAAAGTTGTCCTCTGGATTCCACATACTCTCATGACATGTGTGTGATTGCGCTCACACACACCATATGTACTCAGTAAAAAGAAGCATTTAAATCAATATGATGTAACTTCATTCAAAGCTTTATAAAATGTTTTGTTAGCATTAATTTTGTATAATAATGGATTTTGCTATGCCATTTCCATAACATGGAATGTATTTTCATAATATTCACCCCATAACCCTCTTAAGTTTCCCTCCCACTCCTGCTGAACCCCTTCTCTTCCCATATAGCCCCCTTCTACTTTTATGCCTCTTTTGTGTGTGACCCAATGAGTTCCATTAGGGTTGCTTAAAGGAACATAATTGAGGGACAATTTACAGGAGCATGGGGATCTTACCAGTGGATACACCACTGAAGAAATTGTCTCCGTAACAACCATTAACAGCATATAGATTCTCAGAGAAGGGTGGAGCCCTTCCCATCAGTCTTTTTTTGTTTATAATTTTCAAGTTTTTTTTTCTTGGATTGTAAGAGCCAGAGGTGGTGGATAGAAGGGAAGTATTTGGCCAAGCTTTCCCCAGTTGTCCGGATCTGGTGCCGACAGATCCAGGCTATTCCTAACTGAAGTTGGAGACGCAACAGTGGGCAGCAGTCACCACAGAGACTCATCACCGTAACCATACAGCAGAGGAAGCTAGGAGGTTTTGTAGTGATGAGGTGCAGGCCTGCTTTTCATCCCACCTGGCTCCCACATGGCTAGCTTAGCCCCAGAAATAACAACACACAAACTGTATTCACTTAAACACTGCTTGGCCCATTAGTTCTAGCCTCTTAGTGGCTAATTCTCACATCTTGGTTAACCCATTTCTAATAATCTGTGTAGCACCACGAGGTGGTGGCTTACTGGGAAAGATTCAGCATATCTGACCTGGCAGCTGGCTCCATCGCATCTGCCCTGGAGAGGAGAGGCATGGCGTCTGGCTCACTTCCTTTCTTCCCAGCATTCTGTTCTGTCTACTCCACCCAACTATGTTCTGACCTATCAAGCCAAGCAGTTTCTTTATTAATTAACCAATGAAATAACAGATAGATAGAAGACCCACTACATCATTTCCCCCTTTTCTGTTTAAACAACAACAACAACAAAGAAGGCTTTAGCTTTAACATAGTCAAGATGTGAGAGTTAGCCAAGAAGAGGCTAGATATAATGGGCCAGGCAGTGTTTAAACAAACACAATTTGTGTGTTGTTATTTCTGGGAATAAGCTAGCTGTGTGGGAGCGGGGCAGGACGAAAAGCAGGCCTGCTCCCCTCACTACAAGGAGGCTCAGTCCTAAGGGAGCCCCGGTATGAACTCTAAGAACTAGCATCTTTCACCAACAAGACCCATGTACATATGAATTCACAGAGACTGTGACAGTGTACACATGACCTGCACAAGGGTCCCAGCACTGAGAGGGAGTAGACACAAAGTTCCACCCTGACCAATCAACTATCTGCAGTTGATACCTGCTGGGAAAAGGAAAATCACTTTTCTTCTATAGTTCTCATTGGGAATATCAACCACACTCTGGGGCAGGCCCCACGCCCAGGAGTAGTTGGGCCAACACAAATGGACTTTTTTGTTGTTGTTTCATTTTGTTTTATTTTGAAAGTTTTCATCTTATTGATCTTTTATTTGTTTGTTTTAATTTTCATTTTTTTTTTTTTTTTGGTTTTTTGAGACAGGGTTTCTCTGTGGCTTTGGAGCCTGTCCTGGAACTAGCTCTGTAGACCAGGCTGGTCTCGAACTCACAGAGATCCACCTGCCTCTGCCTCCCGAGTGCTGGGATTAAAGGCGTGCGCCACCATCGCCCGGCTAGGTTTTTTTTTCTTGAGAGAAATAAAAAGAACATAAAATTGGGTGGGTTGGGAGGTGGGGAGGATCTGGGAGGAGTTGAGGGAGGGGAAAGCATGATCAAAATATATTGTATAAAAAAATCTTAAATAATGAAAAAAATTGAAACAGGAGCATATCTGCTCACCATTCCCCTCTTCAGCTACTAGCATATCTCTCCAGCCCTCCCAACTTCATGTCTTTTCTTTCTTTAATGATGACTCACTAGGTCCAGTTAGTGCTGCCCATTCTCGGGGAACCCTGAGCTCTCTGTGTGGCAAGTCATTAGCAATGAGCCTGAGCCCTGATGCTCTCTGACTTCGTATTTTAAAATGTGATCCTCCCACAAGCACCTGCCATTGTGATGCTGCCCACCATGGGGTCCTCAGCAGAGCCTGGCTAATGCTGGCATCATACCCCTGAGTTCCTAGACCCACCTGTGAGCTAAACAAACCTCCTTTCTCAATAAAGTTAACTTGCCTCAGACATTTCATTGTAGTAATGCAAAATGAACTACTATACCCTCTTTCTATGTTGTAGCTATTGGTACCGAAAGAAGCCTGGTAACAGAGCAGGGGATGCAAGGATTCCCTTCCCCTGCTTGCTGCTAGCTCTGGAGAAGGACAAATGGCTTGGATGTGAAAATCAGGATGTAGACGTGGGCTACCTGTCTCTGTACAAAGGTGGCATCACCTGCAGAGGTGGTACAGGGAAGCCACCAGGGACAGCAGCTGGACTACAGTGAGTGACTCTTCCTTGTCTACTGATTATACCCAGCCTCCATTAAGACAGCAGAGGGCCATCTGCTCTGTTGGTCCTGAGGTCACTGTGAGCCTTGGATCCGCATCCCAGTTCTTCACCCAGCATCGAGTTTCAGGGCTGCAGCTGAGTTTAAAACTGTGTCTGCTGCTGGGCCTACCCCCCGAGACTGGTCTATTTTTCACTTTTCCCCAAAGACTAAAGAACTTATCTCACCCTGCAAGATTAAGTGACAATATCATTTACTCCTTTGCCAGTCCAGGACTCTATGACATTTCTAGGAGCTACTGCTCAATCCTGAGGGAGCAATTAAAATCCCAGCAAGGATCCATTGGGGCTGAACAAGGGGAAGGTGCTTCCTTCATCTGCATGGGTGTGGGGCTGTCAGGAAGTCTGGGTTTGGCTTGACTACAAAGCTTCCCCACTGTTGGTCTTCACAGGTGTGGTTCCTGTGTGAAGATGCTGATGGATTCAGGTAGGGACATTTCCAATACAGAAAAGACACTACGACCAGCTTTAGAATGACAGTCCCTTGGGTCCTGAGTCAAGAGAGCATCTTGGTACAGTGGGGAGTCTGGCACATCCCCACCTTCATTTGCTTTTGAAGGCCACAGACTTTTCAAACAGTCAGGTTCACTATCCAAAGCAACTATGACTCAGAGAACAATCATCTTGAGTTATATTCAGTAATGTTAAGGTCACCCTCCAGGTATATCTCTATCCCGCGGTGCTCCACAGTCCCACTCTGGTTGGTCCATGCAGAGGCACTGTGCCGACGCACCAGTGTGAATAGAGGAGGAAATGGTTTTATCTCCTGAGCCTCCCATACGAGGCTTCTAATAAGCTATCCCCAGGGCCTCGAAGCTGCACAGCCCCCTTCTTAGGGCTTGATCCTGGTTTGCCTCCTGCTCACAGATTAAAACTGCCTGGTCCAGGCTCACTCTGCTCCCCTTTGGCTGAGAAGTATTTCGATTGTAATGACAAAATTTGACCAAGATCAGATTAAACAGTAAGTGCCCCCTGGCTCCTGAAGGGTTAGAATATGGACACAGCTGGTTTCTTTCTTTTTTTTTTTTTATTTAATGTGTGTGTGTGTGTGTGTGTGTGTGTGTGCATGAGCACATGCTTGTATGTGCTTACACGTGCACACACGTGGGTGCAGGTAACTTTCTCTTGAGGATGGGCAAGGAAACCAGAACGTGTTGAATATCTTCCTTAATCAATTCTCCAACTCATTTTTTTATTCATTTATTAAAGATTTCTGTCTCTTCCCCCCCACTGCCTCCCATTTCCCTCTCCCTCCCCCAATCAAGTCCCCCTCCCTCATTAGCCCAAAGAGCAATCAGGGTTCCCTGCTCTGTGGGAAGTCCAAGGACCACCCACTTCCATCCAAGTCTAGTAAGGTGAGCAACCAAACTGCCTAGGCTCCCACAAAGCCAATACGTGCAGTAGGATCAAAAACCCATTGCCACTCCAACTCATTTTTTAAAAAATTGTGTCTGTTACCATTCTTTACACATATTTTAAAATATTTATTTATTTATTATGTATACAACATTCTGTCTGTGTGTATGCTTGCAGGCCAGAAGAGGACACCAGGCCCTATTACAGATGGTTGTGAGCCACCATGTGGTTACTGGGAATTGAACTCAGGACCTTTGGAAGAGCAGGCAATGCTCTCAACCTCTGAGCCATCTCTCCAGCCCTCTTTACACATTTTTATTACATTTATTTATTGTGTGTATATGTACATATACACAGATAGTAAACGTGTGTGATCTTATGTGTGTACACACAGATATGACACACATGCCTGTGGGAGTCAGAGGACAACTTGCAGGAATCTGTTTTCTCCTATCATCTGGGACTCCAGGCTTCAGGTTTGACGGCAAGCACCTTTATCCGCTGAACCATCTCACTAGCCGCTCAATTTTTGAGATAGTCGCCCTTTGAACCCGGAGCCACTTATTGGCCAGGCTGACCCACAAGCTTGGGTCTGTCTGTCTTTGCCCCCAGCACAAAGGTTACAAGAGTGCTGTCATGCCTAGCTTTTTTGTGGGTGCTGGGGCCCCAAACTCAGTTCCTTATGCTTCATTCACTGAGCTTCTCCCCAGCCCCTCTTTCTTTTATTTTAAACAACCTTTTTATCCCAGACCAGATTTAGCTTTGGGAAAAAGTTGCAGAGATAGTAAAATGCTTTGCAATAAACCTTTTGTACACTGTGACTATGTATTACTCTTGTTGATTTAATAAAGAGCCAACTGGCCAATAGCTAGGAAGAAAGAGGTCAGGTGGGAGAGCCAGACTGAGAGAACCCTGGGAAGAAGAAGGGCAGAGTCATCAGCCAGATGCAGAGGAAGCAGGAGATGAACATGGTACACTGACAAAAGGTACTGCCACGTGGTAGAGCATAGATAAGAAATATAGGTTAATTTAGTTTAAAGGGCTGGTTAGTAACAAGCCTAAGCTATCGGCCAGCATTTATAATTAATAATAAGACTGTGTGGTTATCTGGGAGTGGGGTGGTGGGACAGAAAAGTCTGCTTACAACAGGGTTCCCAAATGCCCCACCCTGTCCATCATGTCTCCTATCTTAGCACCCCACATCAGTGTGGTCTACCCCAGTTACTGGTCTCATGTGGCTTTTTGCCAACTAATGTCCCCACTTTATTCTTTTTTAAAATTATCTTTTAAGGCTATGGGTGATTTGCTTGTGTGTATTTCTGTGCACCACTTGTGTGCATGGTGCCCTTGGAGGACAAAAGAGGGTGTCAGATCCTCTGGAACTGGAGTTCCAGACAGTTATGAGATGCTATGAGGGTGATGGGATTCAAACCCAGGTCCTCAAGAAGAGCAGCCAGGGCTCTTAACTGCTGAGTCATCTTTGTAGCCCCACAGACTTTCTTCTTCTTCCTCGGTTTCTTCTAATATCCTCTGCATCCCAGGCTCTTCTCCAGGATGCCACCTGGTATTTAATCACCCTATCCTCTTGACTGGGACTGTTTTCATGTGTCTTTGATCCTGGCTTTGAAGAGCTCTGTGGGATGTCCCTCAGCTGAGACTGATTGGTATATTTTCTGTGACCAGGCCAAGGCAGTGGCTTTGTGGGAGAACACAGAGAAGTGTCCTCTCATCCATATGAAGATGTTGGCCACCATCCTTGATGCTAATCCTGATTATCAGGCTGAGACTGTGCATCCATGACTCTTTAGCTCTTATTGGTTTATTACAATGAAAAAAGAAATCGAAGAGGACACCAGAAGAAGGAAAGATCTTCCCTGCTCATGGCAGGAAGGATTAATGATATGGAAACAGCCGTCCTGCTGAAAACAATCTGTAGATTTGATGAAAGCCCTATCAAAATTCCAATGCAGTTCTTTAAAGAACTGAAATAATTATCTTAAATTTCCCATGAAAACACAAACGATCCAGAGTGGCCAAAACAATCCTGAACAATAAAACCAAAACAAAAACCTGCTGGAGATGGCATCATCCCAGCTTCCGAGTAGTACTACAGAGCTTCAGTAATAAAAGCAGCGCGGCACCGGCACAAACAGAGACGTTGTTCAATGCAACAGCATTGAGGACCTGCACACCAGCCCTACTCCTTCAGCCATCTGATTTTTGACAAAGAGGTCAATAGTTTAGGAAAGACAGCATCTTAACAGATGGTACAAGTCAAACAAAATCCTTGCCTTCTTCTCACTCAACACGCAACTCCAAATGGATCAAGGACCTCAAAATAAGGCCCAGTCATCTGAATCTGGCAGAGGAGAAGGTAGGGGATAATCCTGAACTCATTGGCACAGGAAAGCACTTTCTGAGTAGGACCCCAGTAGCACCAGTACTAAGGCCAACAGTTAATGAATGGGACCTGATTGAACTAAAGTGCTTCTGTGTAGCAAAGGACACCATCACGGAGTGGAGGCAGCCCACAGAATGAGAAAAACATTTATAGATATATATCTGACAGAGGATTAGTATTCAGAATATACCAAAAAAAAAAAAAGCCTAAAAAATCAAAACAAAAAACTGAACATCAAGAAAACAAATAAGCTGAGCTGGACAATGGTGGTGTACACCTCTAGTCCCAGCACTCAGGAGGCAGAGGCAGGCAGATCTCTGTCAGTTCAAGGTCAGCCTGGTCTACAGAGCGAGTTCCAGGACAGTCTTCAAAGCTACAGAGAAACCCTGTCTCAAAAAAAACAAAACAAAACAAAAAAGAAAGAAAACAAATAATCCAACTTAAAAATGGGGCACGGAATTAAACAGACTTCTCAAAAGATAGAATGCAAATTTCTGAACACACTTTCTTTTAAAATGTTCATTAAAGAGATGCAAATTAAAATGACTTTTGGAATTTCATTTTACCCATTGAAAATGGCTGATTTTTTTCTCTTTTTTGTTTCCTTCTTTTTTATTTTTATTTTATTTTATTTTTATTTTGGTTTCTTGAGACAGGGGTTCTCTGTGTAGCCCTGGCTGTCCTAGAACTCACTCCATAGGCCAAGCAGGCCTCAAACTCACAAAAAACTACCTGCCTCTGCCTCCAGAGTACTGGTATCAAATGTGTGCACCACCACTACCTGGCTAAGATTTTTTTAAAATGATGACAAATGTTGGAATGAATGTGGGGAGAGGGGAACATTTAATTCACTGTTGTGGAAGTGCAAACTTGTGCAGCTACTATGGAAATCAGTGTGGAGGTTCCTCAAAAATGCTAAAAATATATCTACCATACGATCCAGTTATATCTCTTTGGGCATATACCCACACTTTATATCCTACTATAGAGGTCATTGCCCATCCACATTCTTTGTTGCTGTATTTACAACAGTCTAGATGTCCATTGACTGAAGAATGGATAATGAAAATGTGGTACTTCTACACAATGGGATATTATTCAGAAGTTAAAAAAAGAATTCACAGGTAAATGGATGAAGCTGGAAACAATTATTCTGGATTATGTGAGACCCAGAGAGACAAATATTGCATGTCTTCTCTCATCTGTTGGTGATAGCTTTGAATCTTTAGATATGTGTGTTTCTTTTGGAATATCCACAGAGGTCAAGACAGGAAGTCAGTAGCAGTCTTGCTTCCTAGAGAAGTTCACAGGAAATTTGGCTCTATCTGACTGATATGACTGACTGTCCATCTGGTTGACCTTCAGTCTCCAGCCTCTAGGATGTCAAGTAAGTACCCTGTGATCCAGACCCCACCCTAAGTCATGGTGTTGGTATATCCTCTCTAACATGGCCCAAGACCCCAAGTAAATGGTGTCATTTTGCTGAGTTGAGCAACCCAAGGCTTAAAGATCTCCTTGACCCTTAGGCAAAAGTAAAGCCTCCTCTGGGTAAGGTTAAATTCTGTACTTTTCTGTGGGGGCTATCCTGGATCCAGGATGCCTTTAGTATTGCCAAATCTTTGTTAAGACCACTTAGAAGCTTCCTTCCTCCGCCTCCCTGCTTCCTTTCTCCCCTGCAGGTATGGACCCCAAGGAGAAAGCCCAGTAAACATCCAACTAGAAAATGTGCATACCAGTGCCTGCTCCCCAAGCAACTGCTGTGTAACCTCAACACATATACAGACAGAAACTTTCTGGGTACATAAGGAAGCATGTCTGTGCCTCTGCCAGGTAAGAATGCCACTTCACTTAGGGTCTTAGGGTTTCTATTGCTAAGAAGAGACACTATAACTATAGCAACTCTTACAAGGAAAAACATTTAATTGGGGCTAGCTTACAATTTCAGAGGTTTAGTCCATTACCATCATGGTGGGACATGGTGGCATGCAGGCAGGCATGGTACTGGAGAAGAAACTGAGAATTCTATATGTTGATCCACAAGCAACAGGAAGTGAACTGTGTACCACACTGAGCATACCTTGAGCATATGAGAGCTCACAGCCTGCCCCCACTCTTTCTTCCTCCAACAAGGCCACACCTACTCCAATAAGGCCTAACAGTGCCACTTCCTGTAGGCCAAGCATTCAAACATGAGTCTATAGGGCCATACCTATTCAAACCACTTAATGATAGTGGAAAAACTGCAGAAATCTAACTGTCACAGTGGGAATAGACAAGGAAGTAGTGGGACTTCAGATCTACTAAGAGGAATGGCCTTGCTTGGCTGTCAGCAGAATAAGCCTTAAACAAATCACAGGAGGTTAGTGTCACAGTACTAGAAACACCACACAAGACTATACCCCATGCTTCTGGGGCATGTATTTGTGAAAACCCTGAAACAGATATGGCCTCACAGAAACACTTGACAAGATTGGATGATTGTAGCCTCTTTGTGGACCATGGATGGCTGTCTTGTGATTTCCATCATGTGTAGATGGAGGCTGCTTGTTTGTTTCCCAGCTGCCCAGACCTGAAATAATCACACAGAAACTCTGTTAATTACAATACTGTTTGACCAATAGCTTAAGCGTATTTTTTGCTAGCTCTTACATCTTAAATTAACTCATCTCTATTAATCTGTGCATCATCATGAGGTCATGGCCTACTGGCAAGGTTCCAAAGCACATCTGTCTCCTCTGGCAGCTACATGGCATCTCTTTTACTCTGCCTACTCTCTCTCTACATCTATCTGTTTGGAATTCCCGCCTTGCTATGTTCTGCTAAGCCACTGACCAAAATAGCTTTATTCATTAATAACCAATAAAAGCAACACATAGAAGGACTTCCCACACCAATCATTATTGATAGTTTTTATTAGCTATTTTGGTTTAGGAGCCAGGAATTCAGTAAGATGCCCTTGAGTCTGTAAGAATTCCTTCCCCTCCACAAGTCTCACATCTTTGGATGGGCCACCCCTACAGGACTGCACCTCTCCTGAGCTGCAAGATCCTCTGGTGAATCCTACCTACATCTTCCGACAGTATAGCATCCAGATAGTCCCTGGGAAGGCCATAGGCACCCACAAACTCCTTCCTTGTCTAGGTATGGTGGTTTGAATGATAAATGCCACCCCCAGTCTTGGACATGTAAATCCTTGTTTCCCAGTCGGTGGTGATGTTTGGGTGGTTCTAGGATATATAGCCTTGCTAGAGGAAGAGTGTCACCGGGTCAGGGCTTTGAGAGCTTAAGGTCTTGCCCTCCCAGGACTTTGTTTCTCTCTACTGTATGTTCATAGTTCAAGATGTGAACTCTCATCTGCTGTTCCTGCCATCCTGCCTCCTCTCTGCTTTGATGGTGATGGACTTTTTAGCCCACTGGAATCATAAATCTAAATAAACTCTTTCTTCCCAAAGTTGCATTGGTCATGGGGTTTTTATCATAGTAATAGAAAAATAGCCGATACACTTCAGGAGAGTCAGTTCTCTTCACTGTGCTCCCCATTATCTGTCACCTAGAAGATCAGCTTGTGCTCGCTGTAAAGGAGAAATACAGCCACACTGGTCAACAACAAGGAGGCATTCTGAGGGAGGCACCATTGGGCAATTTGACCATTACAGAGTGCACTTTACCCACACTAAGATTGCTGTAGCAGCATCACGCCCTGTAATCTTTGTGGTGCACAGCTGTGCGCTCAGTCTGTTCTGGACCAAAGCATCATTGTGCATCACCTGCCTGTACTTCAAGGAGCCCTACTGTTGTGCAGACAGGACAGTCTGTTCTGCAGGGTGTAGCGGAGCTGGGAAGCAATATGTTGGTCAAGGACGTAGGTGTAACCTTACACTAACTCCTGGAGGTGGGCATGGTGCTAAGGGCCACGTTTATTTGTTCACTCATTTCCTCACAGGTTCTTGTGTTTGAATGTTTGGTGGCACTGTTTTAGGAGATTGTGGAACTGTTAGGAGGTAGAGCCTTCCTGAAGGAACTGGGGCACTAGGCAAGTGGCCTTAAGGGTTATGGCTGACCCAGGTGCCATCCAAGCGTCTCTGCTCTCTGATTGTTGAGGTGTGTGGAGTCCCAGTCATAGACTCCTGCTTCCATGAACTCTGCCATATCTTCGTTGTCATGTGAGTTAAACAACTCCTCTGAGTGGCTTCCTGTCTGGGATCCAGTCACAGTGATAAGAAGAGCAATTTCTGCTCCCCCTTTCCTGTCCTTCTCGCAGTCCTGGACTTTTTTGGGCCAGTCTCAGACTTCATCACTAGTCCCTGTGAGAGAGTCTTTCTTCCTCAGACAGGTCCTGTGGCTAGAACTCCAGTTCCTCTCTTCACCATAGTGCTGAACTCGAGTCTACTAAGGGGTCATTCGAAGAGCATTCTGCTTTGCCTGGAGGTGGTGGGAACTGACCATCAGCCCTACTAGGAACAGAGGGTAGGAACTGCATCTGTCCCTATGATCTGAGATCCACTTCTGTGTAATGTTCACCCCACCTGCCCAGGCACACTAGGCTGAGATACAGGAAGGCCAGTGTGTGCCAAAGCCTCCTTTGAGTGAAGACAGGGGCTTCCAGAGCACAGTCCTGGAGCCATCTGCTTCTCTGAGTTATTGCTCTAGTTTCCCACCCTTTCCCTTATTAGAAACACCCGCGCCTACAAACACAGCCTCTCTCTCGCCCTTCCCGTTACACTGCGGCATTTGAAGCTGCAAACCAGACATCAGTGTCGCCACAGATGTGCACATGGCTAGCTAACCCCTCATTCTAGAGAGAGCTGTGCGGGTCTCATAGGGATGGGTAGAATGCCAGTTTAATTAATTCCAGTGACAACTGACTAGTCTAGAAATAAAAGTGACATAGGCTGTGAGTGGTGGCGTACAGTCACTGAGGTTCACAGGAAAATGTCTTGTTCTTGGAAAGTCCGGGGCTCCACGGCTTCTGTGTCAGAGGTTCCCTGTGAGGCTAGGCGCCTCTCAAGGTGAGAAAGGTCAGCGAGCTCATCAGGTTCAGTAGGCACTCACTGGCTCCGGCAAAGAAAGGGTGCTTTTACCTCCCACATCACCCTTACTGTCTGCCTGACCTAAGGGATGCCACTTCCAGGAATTGTAGTTAATTTACTGTGTTAGGTGTAACTTCACAGGATTAGAAATGATTGCAGATAACCCAAGGACCAACACACATTCACCCTAAAAAACAAGGGCTTATCGTATACCATATGGAAATATAAAGAAGTTAAGATCCACACCCATGCTGCCTGCTATGTGTTTCTGGTTGGGGACAGGCACACAGTGTACAAAACTCTTGGTGAGCCCAATGTGAACTGTGGCTTTCAGGGGGCTATGCCGTTGTGCCCACCTCAGGGAGGGGACACTGATAATGGGGGTAGTTTCTATAAGAACCCGCGCTTCCCTTTCATTTTAGCGATAATCGGCTGCTCTAGAATGAATTCTTGGGAACAGAAACTGGGAAGGATGACATCATCAACGCCTACATGCTGATTATATAGGAAATAGTATTACTGCATCAGGTAACAAAATGACTCTCTAAAAAGATACATAGAGGCCCATAAATCCTCGACATTTCTGCCTTCATAAGGTATGAGCGAATTCTCTACAACTCCCTTTTAGCAACAAAATGTAAGGGAAGCAATGGTCACACAGGGACCAGGAAGCAAACCTCGCTGCAGTGTGAACAGGTCAGCCCTTCGCCAGCCTGCCCAACTGACCTAAGCAGACGGGGTCTTTGCATCCCTCTATTGACCAGACACGAGTGAGGTGCTGCCCTTAGGGTTAGAGTTAGGGCTGCAGAGTCGTCTTGGGGAAACAGCACTTTTGTGCTGAGGGCAGGCTCTGAGGAGAGGAGCATCAGGCGACACTCCCAAAAGCTCGGAGAAACGTTGGCTAAGTCCTGCAGAGGGGCTCAGGAACATTGCATGCTGGCATGTCTTCAGGCTCTGTTTCTCTGTCCCCTTTCTCTCTTTGCCTTTCCAGCATGCTACCATCCCAAAAGACCTTGCCGCATGAGTCCCCTTGGTTTTGGGCTCCTCAGCTTTCATAATTGTGAGAAAACATGACAGCTCGTTACTAGTTACCTCATTGTTTACAGCAGCACAGCACAGCCTAAGACAACGCACACGGCCAGGATGATCGTGTCCAACTGCAGCAGCAGCTGGCTCCCTTGTCTTGGCCCTGCGGTGGGAATAACCCCAGCTTTTATCGTTAAGCATGGTGGTGGGGTTGAGCAGAGATAAAGATTGTCTGTTGTCTTACTTAGAGTTACTACTGTTGTGATAAAATGCCATGACCAAAGGCCCAGAAGAAACTTGGAGAGGAAAGGGTTTATTTCACTTACTATTCCATATAAGAGTTCATCAACAAAAACAGCAAGGACAGGAACTCAAGGAGGGCAGGAACCTGGAGGCCATCAAGGGCTGTTGTTTACTGGCTTGCTCATCATGGGTTGCTCATAGAACTCAGAACCCCAGCCCAAGGCAGTACCACCCACAATGGTCTGAGCTCTCCCACATCAACCACTAAGAAAGTGCCCTACTAGCTGGGCATGATGGCCCAAGTCTTTAATCCCAGCACTTGGAAGGCAGAGGCAGGCAGATCACTGAGTTCAAGGCCAACTTTGTCTACAGAAAAAGTTCCAGGACAGCCATGGCTACACAGAGAAAACCTGTCTCAAAAAACAAAAATAAAAGCAAACAAGAAAAAGCCCTACAGGCCTGCCTATAGCCTGGTGTTATGGAGACATTTTCTTAATTGAGGGTCCCCCCTCTTAGAAGACTTTAGCTGTGTCGTGTTGACAGAAAACCAGCCGGCACATATGTTAACTAATTTTAAAGCCCTCCCTTTTCATGTTTTATTTTCACTTATGTGTATATGTCACTGTAGAGTATGTGCACGCGATTGCAGGTGCTTGCGGAGGCTGGAAGTGAAGGACACTTGGAGCTGGAGTTACAGGTGGCTGTGATTCGCCTGATGTGAATGTTTGGAACCGAACTTGAGTCCTCTGCAGGAACTGTACAAGATCTTTAACACTGAGTGGTCTTTCCAATCCCATAGTCTGCTAATTCAAAGCAATATCCGTCACGGAACTATGGTTCAGTGATAGAGCACTTACTTAGCATGTGGGAGGATCTAGGTTTGATTTCCAGAGCAACAACAGTAACAACGACAACAAAAAGCCAACCTCATATAGGGGCTGGAGAGATGACTCAGCAGTTAAGAACACCTGCTGTTCTTGCAGGGGAGTCAGGTTGGGTAACCAGCATCTACCCAGTGGCTTATAACAGCCTGTAATTCTAGTTCCAGGAGATCTGATGGCCTTTTCTGACCTCAGAGGGCAACAGGTATGTGTGTGGTGCACAGACATACATGCAGGCATAAACTCATACACATAAAATAAAAAAAATCTAAAAAGTAAAATTAAAAACAAAATACAGATACCCTTGATTATTAATCAGCAAGCAGAACCCAGAGTCATGCTTTGTTGCTTTCTCAGCCTTGCCCCTAGCAGTTCAAAGATCCCTATAACATTTTCAAAGCACAGAACTCAGGGCTTGTGATTGAGTGCAGTAATATCGCCAGTGATGACCCCGAGACAGCCCACACAGCCACAGGGAGTCTGAGTGGTTGCTAGGCGCTGCATCGATGGCCTAACCCCAGGTGGGTACCTCACCTTCCTGCGGCTTACAGGTTTTTATCTTATGAAGGAGAGAGTGTGGCTCACCAGATGCCTGCCTGGTGCCCATATGATACACAGAAGTAATACCTGCTCCCTAAACACCCCTAAACCATTTATGCTAGCTGTCCCAGTGGGCACAGTCACTCTGATGGTTTATTTAATGACTTCTGCAAGCACATAAAAATGATATATACTTATAATATGTATTTTGGTGAAAGAACATGAGAGAAAGGAGAACTAATGATAGGCAGCCCTGAAAAGTAATTTGTGTTTTGTTTTAATATCATGGGGCAATGATGTCACCACATTGGTCCGTGGACATTAAAAGGAAAGGGTTGGAGAAAGGGAGGAGAGGACCATGGTCACTCAGCAGGGACAGTCTCTGGGTTTTGATTTAGGTTCCATCACTTCCTATATCCTTTATGATATTTGGGTACCCCACATTCTCAGTGGTGGTGGTGATTTAGAAAGGACAGAGTTGGATTCTCACCCCCAGACTATGTAATTTACTAATGTTTGTTGGATATGGAAGAACTTGCTGTGAGCTCTCATAACAGAGGAGTGGGGTCTGGAAGAATGGTTAGATCTCATTATTTCAAACACTGCGAGAGGCCATCAGTCTCCAGCATCTCTGAACCCCAGCATCTCTCTGTCCACCCCTCACTGAGCCCCAGTCTCCCCAAGCCCTAGTATCCCTAGCACCAGCATCCTGGTGGTTTCTCCTCCTGAATTCAGATTCAAGCTTGGAGCTGAATCAGTGGGTATACCCACTGATAGACTCACTGGTCACATGTCTGAGCTCTGACTGCGAGACTAGAAAGGGACAAAATGGACATTTGGTACCTGTAGTAGAAGGCAACTCAGGCCTTGTTAGGAGATAAATGAATCCCGGGGTGGAATGGGTGTAGATTCTAGGCAGACTGAAGTGTGAGAAAGGTTCACCAAGGCTGTATTCTCTCTTTCTGAGACACTTTTAATGGATAAAACATAAGTCTGTCCACAAGCCTTTGAAAGCAACTGAAAAACCACCCCTCATGCCCAGAATACAGAACCAGTCAAGTGGAAATAGCCCTGCAGACCTGTGCTTCTCTGCAGGCATTACCCTGGGCCCCTAACAGCATCCAGCTGAGTGCAATGTACAGAGGAAAGTGTTTATTGTGTGCCCACTGTTTCCCCAACTGCTCCCTGAAAGTTTGGCAATGTTCTCAAACTGCAATATAATTCAAGGGCTGAAAAGATGGTGGGTGGGCTTTGCTCCACCTTCCTTGGCGCCAGCGAGAAGAGTGATTCCAGGACTGAAAAGCACTCACAGACTGTTGTTCCCATCAATGGCTGTCTGGCTTGGGTGACCCTACTCTTAGGAGCCACAGCAGGGTGTGTGTACATTCTCCCAAGATTAGCATCTAGCCAACTTTCAGAAGTAGAGTGAGACCTGGGCTCACTCCACATGCAAAGTGTTATGCCCAAATCCACGAAGTCCCTGCAAAAGCCAACAAGGAGACCAAGTCCCATATGTAAAGGCAAAGAGCCTTTATTTTAATCAAGTTTGCAAACTCGGTCTGTCTGCATGTTCAGCGTATTGGAATAACCAGAGAGCCCCGAGCTCAATTAGAATTTTTTTTATAGTAGTAAAGGTGGGGGTGAGGTATTTCTGAGGTTCAGAACCTCTGAATGGATGACATTTGTCTAGGGGTGTCCTGGTGAGTGTGAACTGGCTGTTAGAACGTTAGGCATTTCCTTTGAATGGTCTGTTTTTGGGCGGTGGTTGGGTAACCTCAGCTTGTGATTCCTCCTGCAACCAGAAAGTGCCTCAGGGTAAACTACTGAGACTCAGGCCTCTTATTAAATTTATGGATGCAGTTCTGCTCTGGTAGGTGATAATGGTTGGAAGTAGAGAACTTTCTTTGGGTGACCTGCCCATACTTAGCTTATCATGGCTAACCCCCCTACAAAGAACAACCCAGTCTTGGACTAAATAATAAAGAGCCACAACCCC
The DNA here is from genome assembly GCF_014885135.2 of Alexandromys fortis. NCBI lineage: Eukaryota > Metazoa > Chordata > Mammalia > Rodentia > Cricetidae > Alexandromys > Alexandromys fortis. The sequence goes on from NW_026068056.1 coordinate 837,935, forward strand.
GGGGCAGTGGGCAGGGACAGCCTGCTTACAGCCCCGTCAGAGGCACCGAGTGCTGTGCAGCCCCTCCCAGCATCGCCTGCCTGCAGATGCCGACTCCAGTGTCCTCTGAGCATCCGGGGTTGCGGGTACCCAGGGAGAATCAAGGTTAGGGAAGAGACCCAGCATCCAGCTTGCCCATGAAACCACTGTTCCCTTGCAAAGGATAGTCACCATGCTAGACAGCCTGGATGCCATGGTGGGGTGACACCGTGGGCAAGAGAATTAGCAGTTTTTACTCACTTTTGATGTTATGCACAATGAGACACAACTTTTACTTTGGCGGGGGAATAACAGGTAGCTAACAAATATTCCTGGAACTTACTGTGGGAAAAGAATTCTGGGATTTTTTTTTATCATGCTCTAGTACATTTTGAAATTTATTGTGTGTGTGTGTGTGTACCACAGCACATTTGTGGGGGTCAAAAACAGTGTGGGAGTAAGTTCTCTTCCTCTAGGGGAGCTGGGGTCATCAGCTTTGGTGGGAAGTGCTTTTACCTCCTGGGTCTTCTCGTATTGTTCTTCCATTTGTCAACGCTTTCCCTCACCTCAGTACACACGTGGGATGATGTGACGCCAGAGGCTGGTAGCATCCCAGGCTCCACCACCTTCACAGAGGGCTTCTATATGTTCCAAGCACCTCATGTAGAGACACTAAGACTTCCCTAAAATTCGTGAGCTGGGGGAGGGAGTGTTTACGTTCTGATTCTGGCTTGTTAGTTTCCTCATGAATGTAATAATAGCAACAGATTTCACCGTCAGGTATTTGGAGGAATTTTCCCCAAAAATCAGTAGATGTCACCTGTTAATCTTTCTCTAGAAGAATCTACCCCGCCCAGGGAGGTCTACTCCACATTCTCCTCCTCTGCTGACATCACAAGCATTTTCTCATAATGTCCTTTAGAAATAAGGTCTTAAATATTTACACACTACGGTACCATTTAGATAGAATCACATCTCTTAGCCTTTCTGTTTGGAGACATTGAAACGCTTTCTTCTGCAAACAACCCTGAAATGAACATTTCATCACACAAAGGTCTAGCAATATTCATTTTCCTAGGATATGTGATTAGAAGAGGAAATTACTAGATAAAAAATTACTACTTTTTTAAAAGTATTTTTTAATATGGGGAAGAGAAAAAATAATTAAAAGATATATTGGGACTTGGAAGATGGCTCAGTGGGCAAAGACCTTGCTAGGCAGGTGTGAGGAAATAAATTTGAATCCTCAGAATCTACATAAAATGAGGACGCTGTAGCGCATCTGTAACCCAGTGTCCCGCAGCAGGACAGAAGGCATTGTACCAACTGGGCTGCATCCTGGCACTCCGTTATGCCTTGTTCTCTTTGTTTGATTCAAGTAGGTCTGTATGCCTGGCCATCCTCTAGAATACAGGATAATACAAGCTGTGAATTTCAGGGTACAGTATCCTTGGGGACAGCCTTAACCTGCAGCATGTGACCCTCTGATTAAGACATTTTCATTGCTCTTGGAGGGCATACTCCCTGCAGCCCAGACCAAACATCTCATATGCCAAGTTATCGACTTACTCTTTTTCTGAGATATTGGCTTTTTTTTTCCCTAAAAGAAACTGAATTTGAGATAAACAGGGATTTGAGTACGCAGCCCTTTGGGGGTTGAACTTTACTTATAGTGTTTTAAGAGAGAAATGAGCTCTGAGAACATAGACCAGCTTGGGCTCCACTCTAACATAACATTGATTCTGTGACATGCAAATTACTGGAGTCAAACCTTTTCAACTCCTGGACCTGAAGAGTAGACAAGTGTGAGAGCTTTGAAGCATCTGTTCTGCTTATCTGAGGAAACCCACGTGTCCTAGGTGCTCAGACTCCCGCTGGCGTTGCCGGAAGGAGACAGATTCTGCCTGACAAGTGCTTGGGTGGAGGAGTGTACTGGTCTGTTTCTCTGGACGGGGGCAGTGATACATGAGTCTCCAAGTTTTTTTTGTAAAGTATGTATATGTGTCCACATGTGCATGCATGTATCTGGAGGTCAGAGGTCAGTGAGCAACCTCAGATGTTTTTCAGGTATGTGCTATCTACTGGTTTTTGGCCTGGAGCTAACCCAGTAGTTGAGGCTGGATGGCCAGCAAGCCCCAGGGATCTGCCTGCTTCTGCCTCCCCGGCTCTGGGATTGTAAGTGTGAAACAGCCCGTTCACCTCGTACACAGTCCGCAGCCCATGGTGGTGGCATCTCTTTGTCTCCATCTGTATTACAGTGTCAAATGTTGTGCTTTCTCTAGAAACTGTACTTCAAGCTTTGAGTTCTGTTTTCCCCTGGGGGAGGCAACCGGAATGTCACAGACTTTGGAAGGCAACTAACAATGTATGTTATCATAAGACAGAGTTGGTGTTTGATGGCACTGCCTGCCTGAGCCCTGGAAAGTGGGCTGTGCTGTGCCCCTGTGCTCAGTAGGCAGAGGCACTGAACCGCTTCGATGTGGAATGTTTGAAGATTACAGTGGGTTTATTGAAATGCAGTTCCACAGTGAGTGCGGGAGCGCCTATAAAGAAGCGGATTCTACCGAGTTCTGATGGAGGTGAGTTCTGTCTGATGCCCTGCGCCCCTTTTGGTGATGTGTTCATGCTCCAGAGGCTGGGTGCGGATTCTAGTCTGTTCTTTTTACTCCAGCAGCACTGTGTTATCTAACAGTTCTATACACCATCCTCAGAATGCTCCCTTGTTAGCCTGTGGAAACCAGCCACTAAGCTCTGAAAGCGAGGTCCCTCCACAAAGCCCTAGGATGTCTCACATCCCAGCAGATACACATGGATGCCTTGACCCAGGCGAGCACAGATCATCAGAATCCCACACAGCTTTGCCTTGATGGACCTCAGCATTACTGTAATGAGTCTGCTTAGAGGTGCTACTTAGACAGGCTTTTTTTTTTTTTTTTGGTCAGGGGGAGATCTGAAAAATTTAACACAAGGAGAAAGTAGGGGAACAAAGGCTGGCATGGGGCGCTTTGGAGTCCTTGTCTCTTGTTGTATGTGCAGAAGCCATCCTGAGCAGAATGCTGCTGGCTTCCATGTACATAGCTGTGAACCCTGACCTTTCCCAAATGCCCTGACCTTTCCAGACAGTGTGTATTTTTCTTATGGAATGAAGAACAAACAGATTTGCTTCTCCTGGATCTTGCTCGGGCCCATGTTGTTCACCAGTGTGGGAACAACCGAAAAAGTACCACGAGTGGCTGCCTACAGGGCCAAGGCCATTGCCCAGCACCTGTGTCTGCTGGCAACCCCAAGCCTGACGGCAGGCTGCACATTCCAGGGTGGACACAACTGTCCCTCTGTCACCCATCAGCACAAGCTCGAGGTGGGACCATATGTCCCAGCTGATACACCTGGGCATCCTTGTCTTGGGTGAGCACAGACCAGCCGGCAAGCCCCATCCCAGCCATATCACTTGGCTTTCAAACAGAATAGAGAGCTTTGTGGTCTTACACATGGAGAGGTCTTCTCTACTCCTGCTGCTCTGAGACCCATCCTCAAAGGCCCAGCTCCCAGTCCCTTGATGAGCTGGCTTCCTGCGGCAAACTGAACTTTGTCAGTGCTAGAGCTTTAAGTTCCGGCTGTCTTCCCCAACTTCTGTGGTGAGCAGTAGGTCTTCCCATAATCTAGCCACTATTTATTAGTTCAAATAAAGTTACTTAATAAAGTGTGAGATTAAATGTGACTTATGTGTACAGCATGTGTCCCTGGTAGCTGTAAACAAATGATCTACTTCATATACCTACCCCGACACCTTTACTTATATTGCAGGGACATTATAAGATTCATTCATTCAGGAATGGTGCTAAACAGGGGCACTAGAATCACAGGAGGAAGGATGTCTGTAGTCTTAGTGAACTGGAAGACTCTTAGTCACTGAAGACAGCTCTGTCCTTGGACCCTCAAGCCATGGAGAAACATTATTATTTTTTAAGGGTTAAACTGATTCCTAGCCTTATGAAAAGATAATTTATTCATGTTAATGTTCATGGATATCTCACCTGCATGCACGTCTGTACGCCATATCTGCGCTGTGCCCACAGAGACCAAAAGAGGAGGCCAGATCTTTTGGAACTGAGGTTTCCAATGGTTGTAAGAAGCCATGTGGGTGCTGGGAAATGAACCCAGGTCTTCTGCAAGAGCAGCCAGTATTCTTAACTACCAAGCATCTCTCTAGTGCCCACTCATTATTCTTTTTTAGTTCATTTTCAGTCATTTGCATCCTGGATTCTGATGATGCGAGAGGGCTGACATGTCAACAGGAAACACACCCTGTCTTGTGAGAGATGGCTGCATCCACAAATCCTTCGCACAGAAAACATGATGCCCCGCCACACCCACACAACAATAGCCAACTGTCTCCTCTTTCTCTTAGGTTCACAGGAACATCCTCTGTTCTGCTCTCTGACTCACTTGTCTCAGACTGGAATGTCTTCCCTCAGCATCCTGGGTCACTGAAAGATATCTGTCTCCTATATCAGAGTCTCGGGCCATCCTGTCTCCTGTCAGCTCCTCGCAGTCCCCTGAGGTAGACCAGAAAGCTCCCCTAGACTCTGCTACAGTTATGGACACCCCCTCACTTTTTTCCTTTGGAGAAAGAAGCCACTCTGAAGAGAATTCTGCTCACTTGCTGAAGAGAGCTCCCTTCTGTTGCCTCTGTTGCCATGCATTCTGAGGATCCTTCCTTGCTCTTCTGTTCTCACCGATCCTGCACCCCCTGCTCCACAGGGGTGTCTGTGCTAGTGAGAAATGGACATTTTCTTTTTCAAGCGTCAAGTGGCCCAGGAGGGCTCTAGCTCACGGAGGTGGCCACAGCTGGGGTCCCACCACGCTCTGGTGAGAATGTGAACTGGGATGTGGATCAGCCGGCATGGCTCTTACTCATGGTTTGGACTACCTCCTCCTTCCCTCACCCTGATCCAGACTGACCCAGCCACATCTACAACCACGTCCTTGGTGGGCCCATCTTCCTCAGTCAAATTAGAAGTGACTTCCTCAGTGGGCAGAGAACTGCATTTTCGTTTTCCTGGGCATTGAGGGATGAAGCTGCAGTTTCTGAGGAAATGAAGTTATCAGCTCTCAGGTGCCCCGACATCCTCGGCTGTGTCTGGGCTGGAGAGTCACAGGCCCTCAACTTATTACTGGGAATAATGGGCAAACTGTGAGCAATTATGTGTTGAGTTTGGGTCACGTTTTGGTGAAGAGGCAGAGAAGGGCGAATCCTGCCCTTGGGTCATATCATGATTTGGAACCAGAATCCAATGTGGAGTAATGAGGGGTAAAGGCCTGGATCGGACCAGGCGCTATCGGGGTGCACCTCTAGGAGCCGCTCTTCAGTCTATGCAGGTTATAGTCGAGTGCACAGTCATTGTGCCCGTTTCTAGGCAGATGTGGAAGCTGAACCCAGAGTAGGTGACGGTGCTTTGAGGCTTGATGGAAGTTGCCTTCCTACCCAGAAGTCTATACACAGGCTCTGGCTGTGGCCGGGGTCCAGGCCCCTGGTAGTGATGGCAGAAGAACATAACCTAGGCTGCCAGCTAAATTTCCAGAGGCAGGTCCTGGAGGAGGGAGTACAGGCAAGGACTAGGCATCGGCCAAGACAGAAGAGGCCTGCCTGGTTCCTGGGAAAGACCTCAGGAAGGCCAGGTATGACGACAGCCAGGAGTCAACAGTATTGTTCCTGGGGTCTACAAGACGGGGCATACTCTAGGTCAAAAGATGTGGTGGCAAGGGTCTGGAAGGGGGGCCTAGCTGGTTTTCCAAAGTCATTGCAGAACATATTCCACATGCCTTGGGGCTCGGTGACCCCTCCCCACACTGTCTTTTCAGCTTCCTGTCAATCATTTCATGTCTTCAGCCTATCCTGCAGGAAGAATTGATATTCTTACTAATTTGTACCAAATTAATTTTCACTATCTAACCAGTATCGCAATTCTAAGTCAATATTAAAAATATAGTAATTTTTCTAGATCAGTGAGTCCTAGACTCTTGAGCCCTGAGCAGATGTCTCTAGACAGGTGAATATTAATAGTAAGAAATAAGCAGAGAGGGTGATGTCTTGCTTTGGTCTATTTTGTATTGCTGTAACAGAATACCAGAGACTGGGCAATTTATAGCCATAAGAAGTTTATTAATAGGTCTGTAGTCTGGAACGTCCAAGAGTTTGGCACTGGCGTCTGGCGAGGACCAGCGGGCGACATCACGTACTGAGAAAGTATGCACGCAGGACAGAGAAGGCGGCTGACCTCAGCCTGGAAAGGCAGCCTCTGTACAGACTCCTCAGGCAGAGCCTCTATAACCCCGTCACTGTTTAAGGTCTCATTTTATTTCCTTTTCCACACCCTGGTGTGTGTGTGTGTGTTCACATGTGTGGAGGCCCAAGGATGAGGCTGGGAATCATCCTCTCTGGCTCATCCACCTGAGTCATTGAGGCAGTCTCTCAATCAAACCCACAGCCTGCCGGTGTTTGGTTTTGTAAGCCAGCTCTCTCTGCTTACAGAGAGGCTAAATTACAGGGAGGCTGCCAGCCTCTCCTCCCCCAGCATCTGGGTAGCTGCTCCTGCTGGGAACTGGCTGGCTGCCCAGCTGCCAGTAGGTGAAGACTATCTCACCAGGGCTGCTGAGACCAGACTCAGGTTCTCTGTGCCACAGTGATGTAACGGGTACCACTCTGACTTAGTGGCGTTGTGTATGGTGGCAGGAGCCCTGGGCCCACAGTTGGCTTGCCTGGCTTTCCAAAGTCCTAATTCTGCCTACCATAGTTCTAGTAGCCACAGTCTCCTCAACGCCTCAAAAGTGAATGGGTTTCATTTTCCTGCTTGAAGCCCTGTGTGATCACCTGGTCACACCAAGGATCTCATGGAATCTGTTCTCTCTCTGAACATCTGCCCCTGCTGGTAGCTCTGATGTCTCCAGATCACACACTCCTTTGGCTCTCAACAATGGGTATCTTTGTGCCCTTCCTCAAGAAGAGAGTGAGCCTGCACCGAAGTGCATGTCACCATCTGACCAAAGCCACTGGAGCCAGCAGGTGGGAGTGTGAGACCCCAGGAATCTAGGAGGGCTGACCCTCAAGGGCCAGAGTCTTCAGAGTCAGAGAGCCACTCCATGGTCCTGTGTTTGCTGCTTACCTCTAGGTGACCCTGACCGAGATAGTTCCTCTCTCTGGAACTCAGTTCTTCATCTGCAAAATGCCAGCAATAACAGAACTTTCCGTTAAGATAGTTGAGAGGAAAATACAGGTGGAGCTCGTGTTGTTGAAAACACACACGCACACAAAACCAGCCCCAAAATGCCTTTACTTGCTGAACCATTTTGCCAGTCACATTTTTAATGGTTTTTGTTTGTTTGTTCCTCAGTATTGACAAACGCAATCCTCTGCCTCTGTCTAACGCCTGAGACCACAGGTGTGCCCCATCATACCTAGCTGGTACCCTTTTGTCTCTCTCTTGGCATCTCTCTTTCTGTTGTGATGCAAAATTCCTTTTCAGATGCTGGCCATCAACCCTGGACTTCCTAATTTTCAGAACTGTCAGGAATAAATATGTTTTCTATGTAAGCTCTCCAGCTTCTGGTACTCTATTATAGTAACTCAGTCTGAACTAAGATTCAAGGTCACAGAACACAAGAGGTATGTAAATCAATTACACTTTTATATACTAGCAAAAATATACAAGAAAGAATAAAACACCTCAAAGTCCTATAAATAAATAAATTAATTAAAATATGAAAAAATCTTTCCCCCAGACTGTGAAACATTGCTGAAAATAAACAAGGCTTATGAGTTAGAGTTGTTACAATGTTCACAGCTGGAAATACTCAATGTTACAAATGCACCAAATCTCCCAGTTATTGTTTTTGTTGTTTGTTTGTTTATTTGTTTTGTTTTGTTGTTTTTGTGACATGCATTTGTAATCTCAGCCCTGGAGATGAGACTGGAGGATTTCTGGGGCTCATTGGCCAGCCAGCCTAGCTGAACCAGTGAGATCCAGGCCAGTGAGAGATACTGTCTCACAAAACAAGGGGGACAGCTGTCCCGAGAAGCCAAGGCTGACCTTTGGCTTCTGCATGCACACACCCACACGTGCACATGTGCCTGCACACTGCAGCATATACGCACACACGCATGTACACATTGGTGAGTTCCACAAAATCACTTGAAAAAGGAACCAAATATAAGAAGAGGTATCTCCTCTAACCTTTGTTGAGAAAGTCACATTGAGGCAACACTTGTCTGTGCTTCAGAAAGACAAGGGAAAGACAGGACAGTGGCCGCTCAGGGAAGGCACAGATGACTTCTGAGAGGACTGGTGTCTCCTGGGCTGACTGTGCTGGCTCAGCCTGGTAGATCTCCTGAGCTGTGAACCTATGATTGATGTGTTTTTCTGTTTGTGCCAGACTTCAATTAAGTTCAGTTAACTAAAAAGAAGAAGGCCCACTGGCCCTGATACTTGTTTGTTCTAAATTTGGGCAAATTAGCAGGATAAAGAATGGGGAGCTGACACTGAGGCTCAGAAGAGAGGGAGGTGGGAGAAACAGAGGTCTGTAGGTTGAATGGATGAAGTGAGACTCATCAGACGCAAAGGGAAGGGTGAGTCTGCACTCCCGTTATCAATTACTGCTCTGCAATTACAGCTGGGAATGTCCCCTTCTTGTTATGTGCTGTATTTGGACCATGAAATCTCCCTTCCAAGAAATAGGTGGGAAGTAAATTGGAATCATTTTTAGTTCTTATGAAGGTTCCGACCTCAACCAGAATAAAATGTCAAGTTTAATGATCCCTCCCAGCACTGAGCTAGAAATCAATTTTTTCCTTGTTTATTGTGTCACAGCAAATACTCAGTATTTTCCCTGAAAGTGCAGCCACCAGTTCTGCCTGCTCATCCTCATTTTCTCCACAAACTATACCAGTCTTTTACAGAGAAAAATAACTGCATCCATCAGAAAAAAAAGTCTCGCTAGAAATAAATTGAGAAATTAAAGTGCAGATAATATGATTTCCCTCCTAGGGAACAATGAAGTCGGATTGATTTCTCTAACGCAAGAAAAAGCCGAAATGTGAAGTTAACACTACAGGATCATAGAAGAAATTACAGAATATCTCTGTGACCTCAAAAGTGAAGAAACACTTCAACAAAACCCTGAGACATACACACATGCACACACTCACAGAGGCACACACATGTGCGCGCACACACACACAGAGCTGCCTGTACACACACTGTGCCCTGGATCAGTCAAAACAAGGCATTCTATTGGTTGAAGGAAGTCATGGACCAGATGAGCAGAAACAAAGCAGAAGAAGATATTATCAGCACCCCAAACTCATAGCCAAGGGCTCCTGAAAACAAATGAGGAAAGCATGGAGACCCCAGCAACAGCAGCAATGGGTGAACGGTCAGTAGCTAGGAAGAACATAAATAAGATGATGGTGGAAAAGGGACTGGAGAGGATCCAAATTCAGAGCCATGCAAGAGGCTGGGAACCGAAGCCACGCAATTTAAACCACGGCAGACAGGTGCACCCCCTTGAGTGAGGGCCCCATAGATTGTACCCATTGGTCAGCCTCTGGAATCAATGTCACACTGTCTGATGTAAATTGTCCAACTGTAGCAATTACTTCCCATGTTGCTGCAACAAATACCAGAGAAAAGCAACTTAACTAAGGGTTGTTTGGTTTCTTGTTCAAGTTTACAGTTCTGTGGGGTGTGTGTGGGGGGGCATGGTGGCATGGGCTGGTGGCAGCTGGTCATACTCTATTCCACAATCAGAAAGCAGAGGGAGGCCAATGCTGGGGCTCAGCTCACTTTCTCCTTTAAAAAAGGTTTGCTTATTAAGATTTTTTTTAAAAAAATTATGTGTGTGCATGTTTGTCTGTATGCATGTGCGTCTGTGTTTCAGTCTCATGGAGATCAGAGACATTGAATACCCACTTGAAAGTATAGGTAGCAGTGAGCCAACTAGCAAGGGTGATTGGAACTGAACTCAGATCCTCTGCAAGATCAGGAAGTGCTCTTAACCAAAGAGCCATCTCTCTGACTCTTTATTTTCTTCTTTTTATTGTCAAGTTGACACAGTCTAGAGTCACCTGGGAAGAAGAACCCCAATTGCCTAAAAGAAGGTCTGTTAGGGGGGTTATCATGTTAATTGGTATGGGAGGGCACAGCTCACCTGAGTGGCATCATTCTTTACCACTCCCTACCCTTCCCAGGCAGTCTGGGCTGTATAAGAAAGCTAGCAAAGTATAAGCCCTAGAGCGAGATACTGTCTTACATCAGCCAGAATGGCCAAGATCAGTAAAACGAATGGCTCACACTGGTGGGCATGTGGAGAACATTCATCCATTGCTGGTGGGAGTGCAAACTTGTACAGCTGCTATGGATGTCAGTGTGGTGGCTCCTCAGGAAGCTGGATCGATATTTCTCCTCAAGATTCAGCTATACCATTCTTGGGCACATACCCAAAAGATGCTCCATCCTATCACAGAGATACTTCCTCAACCATATTGATTGCTGCTCTCTTCACTGTAGGCAAAATATGAAACAGCTTAGTGTCCATCGACATAAGAATGGGTAAAGAAAATGTGGTACATTTACACGATGGAATAGTACCCAGCTGTTGAAAAATGTAATCATGAAATTCACATATCAACAGATGAAGCTAGAAAAAAAATCATCCCGAGTGAGGTAACCCAGAACCCAAAAGACAAATACATTATATATTTGCTTATATGTGGATGCTAGCTACTAAGACTTCAGTAAATAGGCTATAATCTCTACACCTTCAAAGGTTAGGTAAGGGACTAGAGGGTGAGATGGATCACCCTAGGAAGGGGAAATAGATTAATAATTTTGGATGGATGGAGAGGTGGAACAAAAAGATCTAATGGGGAGGAAGAGAAAAGGGAGGAAGGAGGGAAAAGGGGGGGGAGTTAAAACTAAGGGCCATTTGAGGGTTGTATAAGAACCCAATATAGTAGAAGATTCTTTTTCCCCATTTTATTTTATTTTTTCTTGAGACAGAGTTTCTCAGTGTATCCTTGGCTGTCCTGGAACTAGCTCTGTAGACCATCCTGGCCTTACACTCACAGAGATCCGCCTGCCTCTGCCTCCCATGTCCTGGGATTAAAGGCGTGCACCACCACTACCTAGCTCTTTTCCCCCATTTTATTGAAAATAGATTTTTTTCTCATATAATATATCCTGATTATGGTTTCCCCTCCCTCTGCTCCTCCCAGTTCCTCCCCCTTCCCTGTCCATCTGAATCCACTCCCTTTTGTCTCTCCTTAGAAAACAAACAGCCTTCTATGAACAATAGTAAGACTTTAACAAAATAAAATATAATAAGATAAAACAAAAACTAACACATCAAAGTTGGACAAGACAATCAAACAGAAGAAGAGCCCAAGAGAAAGCAGAAGAACCAGAGACCCACTCGTTCCCACACTCAGGAATCCCATGAAAACACGAAGCTATCCTATGTACACAGAGGACCTGGTGCAGAGCCCTGCAGGCCCGGGGCGTGCTGCTTCAGTCTCTGTGAGTTCCTATGAGCTTTGCTCATGCTGATTTAGAGGGCCTCGTTTTCTTGCTGTCCTCCATTCCCTCTGGCTTTTATACACTTTCTGCCTCCTCTTCCACAGGGTTTCCTGATAGAGACATCAGGGTTGAGTGTTCCGAGGTCTCTCACTCTCTGCATGTTGTGTGACTGTGGTCTCTGTATTTGTTCCCATCTGCTGCTGAAGGAAACTTCTCTGATGATGGCTGAACAAGGCACTGATCTATGAGTAGAGCAGAATGCTATTATTAGTTATTCTATTGCTTTTTTTTTTTTTTTTTTTTTTGCTTTGCTTTGTTTTTAGAACGGAAGTATTTGGTTTTATCCTAGGGTTCTGGACTATCTAGTCTCTGGTCCTTGTTCACCCAAGCAGTGTTGGGTATGGGTTTCAATTCATGGGGTGGGCCTAAAAACCATTAGATATTGGTTGGTTACTCCCACAGGCTTTGTGATACCATTGCCCAGCATGTCTTGCAGACAGGACACCAATGTAGATCAAAGGGTTTGGGGATGACTTGCTGTTTAAGTTTCTCTTTTGGTGGTGTGCAGAGTACCTTCCTGTACCAAAGATGCTGGAACACAGGGGGAAGGCTCTATGTAGGCTTCTCCATGCTCAGTGAGTTGCTGTCATTAGCAATGCGGCCTTATACTGTCAGTTTGTAGAGAGCAACCTATAGTCTTATTAATAGCCTGAGCTGTTTGGGATTCCTATGGTACCCTTTGGCCAACAACTCAATTAGCTTTAGCCTAATCCGGGTACTGGACGCTTTATTTGGTAATAAGAGATGGCCAGTTGGGACTCTGTCTCCCTCACTATTTGGCAATTTCACTTAGATCACCTTCCTATGTATATATTTTAGGAGGCTTCCACTGTATTAGATCACCATACTATTCTTGAAATGGCCTTTAATTTTAGCTGTCTCTCCATACATACTCTCCTCTTCCTCTTCTTCCATCACTCATTAGATCCTCCTGTTCTAGACCTCCCCTTATCCATCCATAGCCATCTCTTCCATTTACCTTCCCTAACAAGATCTGTCTGTACCCCGAGTACCTTACTCTATACTTAACTTCTGTGGTTCTATGGGTTGCACCTAGGTTATTGATTTAGTGGCTAATATCCACATATAAGCAAATACATACGAAATTTCTCTTTCTGGGTCTGGGTCACCTCACTCAGAATGATTTTTTTCTAGTTCCATCCATTTACCTATAAATTTCATGATTTCATTTTTTTTAATGGTGGGGTAATACTCCATTGTGTAAATGTACCAGCAAATGAGAGGAGAAAGGTAAGCACAAAGCCAGCTACAAACTCTTTGATTTACAGCTGTGACTTGCCTGCAAGATCCACTGGCGTAAGAGTGGCACAGAGCTTGTGGGAGTAACGAACCAACACGTGATTGGAGTTAAGGTTCACCCCATGGGATGGAGCCTATACCCAACACTGCTCAGTTTGCCAAAACCTGAGACTGGACAGGCCAGAGACCTAGGGAAATCCAAATGCTACTGTTCTGCTAAAGGAACATAGCAATAAAATGGGTGGTGGTGAAGCATGCCTTTTATTTTTTATTTATTTTTTATTATTTATTTATTAAAGATTTCTGTCTCTTCCCCACCACCGCCTCCCCTTTCCCTCCCCCTCCCCCAATCAAGTCCCCCTCCCTCAAAGAGAAATCAGGGTTCTCTGCCCTGTGGGAAGTCCAAGGACCACCCACCTCCATCCAGGTCTAGTAAGGTGAGCATCCAAACTGCCTAGGCTCCCACAAAGCCAATATGTGCAGTAGGATCAAAAACCCATTGCCATTGTTTTTGAGTTCTCAGTAGTCCTCATTGTCCGCTATGTTCAGCCAGACCGATTTTAACTCAGGCTTTTTCAGACCCAGGCCAGCTGGCCTTGGTGAGTTCCCAATAGAACATCCCCATTGTCTCAGTGTGTGGGTGCACTCCTCACGGTCCTAACTTCCTTGCTCGTGCTCTCTCTCCTTCTGCTCCTGATTTGGACCTTGAGATTTCAGTCCGATGCGCCAATGTGGGTCTCTGTCTCTGTCTCTGTCTCCTTTCATCGCCTGATGAAGGTTAATATTCAGGAGGATGCCTATATGTTTTTCTTTGGTTTCTCCTTCTTATTTAGCTTCTCTAAGAACCCGAATTATAGGCTCAATGTCCTTTATTTATGGCTAGAAACCAAATATGAGTGAGTACATCCCATGTTCCTCTTTTTGGGTCTGGCTTACCTCACTCAGGATAGTGTTTTCTATTTCCATCCATTTGCCTGCAAACTTCAAGAAGTCCTTGTTTTTTACTGCTGAGTAGTACTCTAATATGTATATATTCCATACTTTCTTCATCCATTCTTCAATTGAAGGGCATCTAGGTTGTTTCCAGGTTCTGGCTATTACAAACAATGCTGCTATGAACATAGTAGAGCATATACTTTTGTTGTATGATAAGGCCTCTCTTGGGTATATTCCCAAGAGTGGTATTGCTGGGTCCATGGGTAGGTTGATCCCGAATTTCCTGAGAAACCTCCACACTGCTTTCCAGAGTGGTTGCACAAGTTTGCATTCCCACCAGCAATGGATGAGTGTACCCCTTTCTCCACAACCTCTCCAGCAAAGGCTATCATTGGTGTTTTTGATTTTCGCCATTCTGACAGGTGTAAGATGGTATCTTAAAGTTGTCTTGATTTGCATTTCCCTGATCGCTAAGGAAGTTGAGCATGACCTTAGGTGTCTTTTGGCCATTTGAACTTCTTCTGTTGAGAGATCTCTGTTCAGCTCAGTGCCCCATTTTATAATTGGGTTGATTAGCCTTTTACGGTCTAGTTTCTTGAGTTCTTTATATATTTTGGAGATCAGACCTTTGTCAGTTGCGGGGTTGGTGAAGATCTTCTCCCAGTCAGTGGGTTGCCTTTCTGTCTTAGCAACAGTGTCCTTTGCTTTACAGAAGCTTCTCAGTCTCAGGAGGTCCCATTTATTCAATGAGGCCCTTACTGTCTGTGCTGCTGGGGTTATACGTAGGAAGTGGTCTCCTGTGCCCACGTGTTGTAGAGTACTTCCCACTTTCTCTTCAATCAGGTTCAGTGTGTTTGGACTGATATTGAGGTCTTTCACCCACTTGGACTTGAGTTTTGTGCATGGTGATAGATATGGGTCTATTTTCATTCTTCTACAGATTGACATCCAGTTTTGCCAGCACAATTTGTTGAAGATGCTCTCTTTTTTCCATTGTATACTTTTAGCTCCTTTATCGAAAATCAGGTGTTCATATGTTTGTGGGTTAAAGTCAGGGTCTTCTATTCGATTCCATTGGTCGACTTCTCTGTTTTTATGCCAATACCAAGCTGTTTTCAATACTGTAGCTCTGTAATAGAGTTTGAAGTCAGGGATGGTAATGCCTCCAGACGTTCCTTTATTGTATAAGATTGTTTTGGCTATCCTGGGTTTTTTGTTTTTCCATATAAAGTTGATTATTGTCTTCTCCAGATCTGTGAAGAATTTTGATGGGATTTTGATGGGGATTGCATTGAATCTATAGATTGCTTTTGGTAGAATTGCCATTTTTACTATGTTGATCCTCCCAATCCAAGAGCAAGGGAGATCCTTCCATTTTCTGGTGTCCTCTTCTATTTCTTTCTTCAAAGACTTGAAGTTCTTGTCAAATAGATCTTTCACTTCCTTGGTCAGGGTTACCCCAAGATATTTTATGCTCTTTGTGGCTATCGTGAAAGGTGATGCTTCTGTGATTTCCCTCTCTGTTTCCTTATCCTTAGTGTATAGGAAGGCAACTGATTTTTTGGAGTTGATCTTGTATCCAGCCACGCTACTAAAGGTGTTTATCAGCTGTAGGAGTTCTTTGGTAGAATTTTTGGGGTCGCTTATGTATACTATCATGTCATCTGCAAATAACGAAAGCTTAACTTCTTCCTTTCCAATACGAATCCCCTTGATCCCCTTATGTTGTCTTATTGCTATTGCTAGAACTTCAAGCACTATATTGAAGAGGTATGGAGAGAGTGGACATCCTTGTCTTGTTCCTGATTTTAGTGGGATGGCTTTGAGTTTTTCTCCATTTAATTTAATGTTAGCTGTCGGTTTGCTGTAGATAGCTTTTATTATATTTAGGTATGACCCTTGTATCCCTATTCTCTCCAAGACCTTTATCATAAAGGGGTGTTGAATTTTGTCGAATGCTTTTTCCGCATCTAATGAAATGATCATATGGTTTTTTTCTTTCAGTCTATTTATATGGTGGATTACATTGATAGATTTGCGTATGTTGAACCAGCCCTGCATCTCTGGGATGAAGCCTACTTGATCATAATGGATAATTTTTCTGATGTGTTCTTGAATTCGGTTTGCCAGTATTTTATTGAGAATTTTTGCGTCGATATTCATGAGTGAGATAGGCCTGTAATTCTCTTTCTTGGTTGGGTCTTTGTGTGGTTTTGGTATCAGGGTAACTGTAGCTTCATAAAAGGAATTTGGCAATGACTTTTCTGTTTCTATATTGTGAAATACGTTAAGGAGTATAGGTATTAGCTCTTCTTGGAAGTTCTGGTAGAATTCTGCGTTGAACCCATCTGGTCCTGGGCTTTTTTTGGAAGGGAGATTTTTGATAACAGTTTCTAGTTCTTCGCGACTAACAGGTCTATTTAGATCATTCACCTGGTCTTGGTTTAGCTTTGGTATATGGTACTTATCTAAAAAAATGTCCATTTCTTTTGCATTTTCCAGTTTTGTGGCATACAGGCTTTTATAGTAAGATCTAATGATTCTCTGGATTTCCTCTGTGTCTGTGGTTATGTCCCCCCTTTCATTTCTGATTTTATTTATTTGCGTGTTCTCTCTCTGTTGTTTAGTTAGTTTGGATAGGGGTTTGTCGATCTTGTTGATTTTCTCCAAGAACCAACTTTTTGTTTCATTGATTCTTTGGACTGTTTTCTGTGTTTCTATTTTGTTGATTTCTGCCCTCAGTTTGATTATTTCCAGTCTTCTACTCCTTCTGGGCACCTCTGCTTCTTTTTTTTCTAAAGCTTTCAGGTGTGCCATTAAGTCCCCAATGTATGCTTTCTCTGTTTTCTTTAAGTGGGCACTTAGTGCTATGAACTTTCCTCTTAGCACTGCTTTCATCGTGTCCCATAGGTTTGAGTATGTTGTCTCTTTATTTTCATTAAATTCAAGGAAGACTTTAATTTCTTTCTTAATTTCTTCCTTGACCCAGGTGTGGTTCAGTAGTTGACTGTTCAGTTTCCATGAGTTTGTCGGCTTTCTGGGGGTAGCATAGTTGTTGCCATCTAACTTTAATCCGTGGTGATCTGATAAGACACAGGTGGACACTGATATTCTTTTGTATCTGTGGAGGTTTCCTTTGTTTCCGAGTATATGGTCAATTTTTGAGAAGGTTCCATGAGCTGCAGAGAAGAAGGTATATTCTTTCCTATTTGGGTGGAGTGTTCTGTAGATGTCTGTTAAGTCCATTTGCTTCATTACCTCCAATAATTCTCTTAATTCTCTATTAGGTTTCTGTCTGATTGACCTGTCCATTGGAGAGAGAGGTGTGTTGAAGTCTCCTACTATTAGTGTGTGTGGTTTTATGTCTGCCTTGAGTTTTAGAAATATTTCTTTTACATAAGTGGGTGCTTTTATATTAGGGGCATAGATATTCAGGATTGAGATGTCATCCTGATGAATTGTTCCTGTTATGAGTATAAAGTGTCCATCTCGATCTCTTCTGATTGATTTTAGTTTGAAGTCAGTTTTGTTGGAAATTAGTATGGCCACACCTGCTTTTTTGTTAGGACCATTTGCTTGAAAGACCTTTTCCCAACCTTTTACTCTGAGTAGATGCCTGTCTTTGTGGTTGAGATGTGTTTCTTGCAAACAGCAGAATGTTGGATCCTGTTTTCGTATCCAATCCCTTAGCCTGTGCCTTTTTATAGGTGAATTGAGACCATTAATATTAAGTGATATTAGTGACCAGTGGTTGTTTACTCCGGTTATTCTTACTGTTTTCGGTAGTAGAGTTTGTGTGTGTCCCTTCTTTGAGTTGTACTGGTGAAGGTTCGCTAGATTCCTGAGTTATTGTAGTCAGTGTTGGCAATGTTGGATTCCTTGGGTTGCGATTTTCCTTCTATTACTTTCTGTAGCGCTGGATTTGTGGCTACGTATTGTTTAAATTTGTTCTTATCCTGGAATGTCTTGTTTTCTCCATTGATAGTGAATACTAGCTTGGCTGGGTATAGAAGTTTGGGTTTGCATCCATGGTCTCTTAGTTTTTGAAGAACCTCTATCCAGGACCTTCTGGCTTTCATGGTTTCCATAGAGAAGTCAGGTGTAAGTCTGATCGGTTTACCTTTATAAGTTACTTGGCCTTTTTCCTTTGCAGCTCTTAATATTCTTTCTTTAACCTGTATATTTTGTGTTTTGATTATTATATGACGAGGGATCTTTTTCTTTGATCCAGTCTGTTTGGTGTTCTGTATGCTTCTTGAATATTGAAAAGGATATCTTTATGTTGGGAAAGTTTTCTTCCATAATTTTGTTAAAAATATTTTCTGGGCCTTTAAGCTGTGACTCTTCTCCTTCTTCTATTCCTATTATTCTTAGGTTTGGTCTTTTTATTGTGTCCCATATTTCTTGAATGTTTTGTGATGAGAATTTGTTGGCTTTGCTGTTTTCTTTGATCAGTGCATTCATTTTCTTTATGGTGTCCTCAGAATCTGAGATTCTTTCTTCTATCTCTTGTAGTCTATTGATTATGCTTGTTTCTGTAGCCTCTGCTCGTTGACCTAGATTTTCCGTATCCAGCTGGTCCCCAGTTTGTGCTTTCTTCCTTGCTTACATTTCAGTTTTCAATTCTTGAACTGTTTCCATTACCTGTTTGTTCATTTTTCTTGGTTTCCCAGGGTCTCATGTACGTATTTACTTAATTCTTCAAACTTTTTGTTATACTTCTCATCCATTTCTATAAGGGTGTTTTTTACATGTTGTTTAAGGGACTCTATTGCTTTCATAAAGTCAATTTTTTCCACTTCTTCTGTGGTAGGGTGTTCAAGTCCCTCTGTTATAAGATCTTTGGGTTCTGGTGTTTTCATGTTGTTTTTCAGATTATTGGGTGAAGTTCTGCCTTGGCACCTGTGCATCTCTTCCTTTCAATGCTCTCTAATTGGTCTTTTAAAATCGGATCAGGTTTCTCTGCTGGCCAGAGGCTTCTCTTACAAATTGCCCTCGCTCTGTTTCCTGGCTCCTGCCGGGGGCCAAGATCCCTCTCACCCCTCAGAAGGATCTTCAGGAACAGGACCTGGCTCCCCATTTGCCAGGGACCTCGCCAACCAAAAGCCTACCTCTTTGATTTCATTGTAGTGGGGCGATCTGCTCTTGGTGTTGCGCGCTGGTCCCTGCCACACCCTGCGGCCTTCAGGCACCTGCGTTGCTCCTCTTCGGGAGCCTTTTTCAGCTGGTAGATCACATTCTGCTTCCTTGGTGGTCTGCACAGGACAGGGAGGAATCAACTCGAAGCACTCCTTTCAATCCCAGCACTTTGGCTGTCGAGGCAGGTTGCTCTTTGTGAGTTCAAGGCCAGCCTGAACTCACTCTACAAAGTGAGTTTCAGGATGGCCAGGTCTACAAAGAGAAATCCTGTGTCAAAAAAAAAAGAAAAAAAAAGACTCCTAACCACAGGGAAGCTTCCTTCTGTAATAGAGGAGAACAAATACAGAGCCCCACAATGGAATTAAATGCAGAGAGACCTTGGAACACTCAACCCTAAATAGGATGTCTACATCAAATCCCTCCCCCCAGAGTTCAGGGAGTCCTCGGGAAGAGGAGGTGGAAAGGTTTTTAAGACCCAGAATAGATGGAGGATACCAAAGAGAAAAGGCCTTCTGAACACAGCAGGATTGCCACACGTTCGGACTCACAGAGACTGTGGCTGCACACACTATCCAAGCAGGTGGTGTCTCAGCATTGAGAGGGGAGGTAAACACAAGCCCCACTCCCTAATGCAGAAAACATCTCCAATTAATAACCACTGGCAAGGGAAAAATAATTTTTCTTCAACGGACTTCTGGGATTTCTGTGTGTGTGTGAATGTGTGTGTCTCTGGGTCTAGATGCATTTCTTGTATCCTCTCTTTGGCTCTTCTTATTCTGGTAGTTTGTTTTGTTCATCCTATTCGTGTTTCTTTGCTTTTATGTAATCTTATTTTGTGCTATATTATGTTTAGATGCCTATTTCTATTCTAATGAGAGAGAGGAAGGTGTGGATTTGGGTGGCAGTGAGTTGGAGGGGATCTAGGAGGAGTTGGAGGAGGGAAAGTACATAATCAAAATGTATTGTATGAAAAAATATATTTTCAATTAAAAAAAACACACCTAAGGAAAATCAAAGCAGTCTCACTGCCCTTCTGCTTCTGGCAGCTTTGCCGTTGGTTCTTTTATGTATTAAACTCATACAAAGATCACAGGACAATAGAGGGCCCCAGCCAGACCATAAGCTGTAGTAGACAGGCTACCCCAAGGCAAAAGGCTTGGTGCAAGAGCTTGGTCTCTGAACCAGAGTGCTGACCTGTGTCCCCCATTCTGGTACCATCTAGACTCTCTGTGTCTGCTGGTTCATGGCGGCCGAGGTGCCCCTAACCACCTGTAGCCATTCCCAGGCCTCTGCCCTCTCCGTCACAGAATGCCCTCCTGTCTCTGAAAGCCAGCTTGAAGATCTTGAAGATAGATATCTTAATGTTGGACCTTCTTGACCCATGTCTCACCCCTCCCATCCCCCTAGCCCCTTGATGGGGCCGGTCCGTCCCACCAACCAGCAAGCAGGTCTCCAACTCCAGGCACGCCCAACCCCAGGCCAATGTGACCTCAATAAGTATCTCGTGCGCATGTGTACACAGGACGGACCCCTCATCCCACAGGACTGTAGCCTTCCCATAAAAAGAAGTAACCCTCAACTCCACATGGAGCAGTGACCCTCAGGAAGAGCCAGTCCTGCCCACACCTTGATCTGAAACCTCAGCTGCAGAACTGTGGAAGGTGAGGGTCTTATGGGTTAAGCCACCAGGACATAAAGGCAGCCTTCCACACAGTCCTTAAAGTTATTATTCTAAGCCAGTGGTTTGCAAAGGGAGATTCCTGCTAACACTGCCTGCAGGGGTGTGGGAAATGGACACTGAACACAACCGACCTCCCACTGCCTGTCCTCTCAGTCCCCTTCCTTCCCACCTAGGGAGGTGATGCTCTGAGAAACGTCACACCTGGTTTCAGGATGGTACCTCCCACCTGAGCAAAACCCTACACTTCCAGGAGTGGTCACTAGGTGGCACCAGCACCCGACAGAGTCTCAGGTTCTCTGTACAAGGCTGGGTTCTACTGAAGCTGATGGGGGAGTGTAATTCTAAGTCCAGTGAATTTAAACAGATGGAAGAGTAAATTACTTTTCCTTTATCTATTGCTATTGTTCTAGAAGGACTGCCAGTCACTGTGTTGGTTGTGAGTGTTCTGTTCTAATTGTGGTGCATTCCAACTGTAAATTGTGCTGTGCTCTGACTGTAAAATACACACAGGGTTTGAAAGACTAATACAAAAAGAGCAATAGCTTCTCCATTTTGATGTTGATCATGATGGGAGTGCGACCTTCTACGGCAGTCAGCTTGCTTTATTTCCTGTGTACGGCCCTTCAGCAGACTTGAATCAGCTCCTGACATGTCAACTTGCAGGTGTCCACAGCAGAGCAGTTGGTGTCTGCCTCGGGGAGGCAGTGTCCCCAAGGCTGCTGTTCTATTTCCACGAGGATCTCTGTAGATTTGCTCATGACCCACAGACCCGCTGATGATGGCATCCCATGGTTGCTCGTCTGACTATTTCCCTGCCTAGGTCAAGTCTCAGTGGTTAAGAGCACTTCCTGATCTCCCAGAGGATGGAGTTCGGGTCTCAACACCTGTGTCTTTTGGCTCAAAACCATCCGGAATCAAGCTCCAGGGCATCTGATGGTCACATGTGGTCTTCGTGGGCACCTGCATACATGAGGCATACCCTCCACCCCAACACAGGGCCCTCATTCCTCTGTGCCGCAGAGCCACTCCAGCAGTGCCCAGTGGTGCTGTTCTTTGTCCCCTTGGGGAACCGGATGCTGTTGTCAAGTTGACCCGAGACATCCCCTTGGCATGCTATCCTGACGCCCTCCCTAGTTTCTTTATGTGGCTTCACCGTCTCACCTCCTACAGTAAGTGGTGTACTCAGCGCGCTTCCGAGAAAGCAGCGCGCAGATGAAATCCAGAGGACAGTGGAAGTTCAGGAAATCATTTGCTATCAGTTTTCCCATCTTTCATGAACTGAAGTTCCCCAGAAGAAAAATAAAGTCACAGCCATAGACATTCAATTTAATGGTCGTGATAGTAGAGTTAGAATGCTTCTGACCCAGAGACCAATCTGGGCCATCTTCAGTCTCCCTAGTAGCTAGTGAGAGCCCACCTCTGTGTCTGACCTAACACCCTCACAACCATCAGGTGCAACCTTTTGGAATGTAACAAACCACTTCCAGCAACCAGAAGGCTAAGAATATCGCTGGGCAGCACTGAACTCTATGCGTATCTCTCTCTGCTTTTCTGTAACCCTACCTGATACTCTGACCACTGGAACAGTGTTGGTTGTGACTTTGGTTGCACTGTGGTTATAAAATCTATTGTGTTCCAGGGGGCACAGCCATTTATATTTTACTCCAGAACAAACCATCTCTTACTCTGCTTTAAGAATTGCATTAATTTCCAGAGAAGGGAATAAAAACAGATTGCTTGAATGATACATGTCTACAAAAATAGCTTTGAAACTTGCACGAGACAGACTAGAACAAGTGAAATAAGGTGAACGCACTGGCACAGGAGACCACTTCCTATATAGAACCCCAGGAGCACAGACACTGAGAAAAACAATTAATAAATGGGACCTCCTGAAACTGAAAATCTTCTGTAAAACAAAAGGACACGGTCAACAAGACAAAACAACAGCCTACAGAATGGGAAAAGATCGTTACTAACCCCACATCAGACAGAAAGCTGATCTCCAAAATATACAAAGAACTCAAGAAATTGGTCATCAAAGGAACAAATAATCCGATAAAAAAAAATGGAGTACAGACCTAAACAGAGAACTCTCAACAGAGGAATCTAAAATGGCTGAAAGACACTTAGGGAAATGTTCAACATCCTTAGCCATCAGAGAAATGCAAATCAAAACACTCTGAGATTCCATTTTATACATGTAAGAATGGCCAAGATCAAAAACACTGATGACAACTTATGTGGAGAGGTTGTGGGGAAAAGGGAACACTCCTGCATTGCTGGTAGGAATGCAAACTGGTACAGTCTCTTTGGATTTCAATATGGTGATTTCTCAGAAAATTAGGAAATAACCTACCTCAAGACCCAGCAATACTATTTTTGGGTATTTATCCAAAGAATGCTCAATCATACCACAAGGACATGTGCTCAACTATGTTCATAGCAGCATGGTTTGTCATATATAGAATGTGGAAACAACCTAAATGCCCCTGGATAGAGGAATGGATAGGGAAAATGTGATACATTTACATACTGGAGTACTACACAGCAGAAAAAAATGATACCTTGAAATTTGTGGGCAAATGGATGGATCTAGAAAATATATTGAGTGAAGTATTCCAGATCCAGAAAGACAAATATCATATGTACTCACTCATAAGTGGCTTTTGGACATAGAGCAACCCCTTCCAAAACAGCCTACAATTCACAATCCCAGAGAACCGAGACAGCAAAGAGGACTTTAAGAGAGGCATACGTGATTCTAATGTACATGGGAAGTAGAAAAAGACAAGATCTCCTGAGTAAATTAGAAGCATGGGGACCATGGGAGAGAGTAGAAGGGGAGGGGAGAGGAAGACAGGAAAGCAGAGAAAAATATATAAATAAAAATGAAAAAGTAAAATAAAATTTTTTTAAAAAGATAAATGAGATATAAAACTTTAGAATCACAGAGATAGGATAGATGATAGAATATTTTCCTTAGTTTACCAAATGTAAATGGCTAAATATTGTATCTATAATTCTTGCTTGATAATTGTTTTGTATATGTAATTTTACTATATTAAAGTTAAAACCTTCCTTTTTAATTAGACAGAAAAGGGGAAATGATATGGGATGTCCTTCTGTATGTGTGTTGCTTTTATTGGTTGATGAATAAAGCTGTTTTGGCCAATGGCTTAGCAGAGCAAAGCCAGACAGGAAATCCAAACAGAGATAGATAGATAGATAGATAGATAGATAGATAGATAGATAGATAGATAAGGCAGAGTCAAAGATATGCCATGTAACTGCCAAAGGAGAAAGGTGCCAGAACATTGCAGGTAAGCCACAACCTCATGGTGATACATGGGTTAATAGAAATGGTTAATTTAAGATGTAGGAACTAGCTAGGAATATGCCTAAGTCATTGGCCAAATAGTGTTGTAATTTAAAACAAAGAAAAACAAACAAACAAAAAGAAATCTGAGAACATGGAAGTGAACTCAAGAGGCAGAAGTAGGAGGAGCCAAGTGTGTACCCTCCCCATTGCTCTCTTCCAGGCTCAGGGCATACTTGGTGGCCCACAGCTGATATGAGACTCACTGTTACTGTCTGAATTGCTGCAGCCTCTTTTACTCATAGGGATTTGGGAGGGGCTGATACAGCAGCTTTGAAACCAGCATGATAGCTGAGACAGGACACTGTTGTGTTACATCTCTTGGGGAGACCCAAACATCTGTCCACCCCACACAAGTCCCCTCCAACACACCAAAGGAGACCACCAAGGCAACTTGGGAGATCAATGAGCTCACTCCCCTTACGTGCGGGAGAACAGGGGAGGTGTTACAGTGTGCGCATCTCCAGATAATTGTATCACGAAAGTACCCCCATCATGGATGACAACTCCATGGAAGCTACATTGTGGAGTCCCACTTTCAGTGACCCGTCTACATCCTATACACTCTATTATCTCCCAAGATCACTTGCAACTACAGGAAGGCAGGAGGACATCATGTAGGAATTCCAGGTGAAGATCCAGCCGCCTCCTCCCCTTCTGCTACAGAGCATTAACTGCCCATCCCTGGAGACCTAATCGTGACTGTATTGGTCTGCTCATTTAGCTGCCATGGTTACTGAATTCAGGTTAGCTCTACCCCAAGAGTCACCATGCTATACCAGAAAGAAAGCCATAGCACAACAGGTATAGACTTATAGTCTCTGCTAGGTGGGGGGAGAGGGGATGCTGCTGAGGCAGAAGGACTGAGAGAACCAAACAAGTCTAGACTCCATTGTGAGTCCAAGACCATCCTGGCCTACATATCAAGAGCCTATCTCAAATAGAAGTAACAACAACAATAACAAAATAATACCTAGGAACTGAGTGCACACACATAGTTCCAGTTATTTGGGCTGCCGGGGCAGTGAGATCCTTTGAGCCCAGCAATTGGAAGGCATCTTGGGCAGAAGAGTGAAACCTATCTCAATCAATCAACTCGATTGAACGAATCCTTGTGGGTATGGCAGAGAAAGCCAACGGCAGACCTCCCATTTGTATCACAAAAGGAGGAGGTGTTCTTCTCAGACAGATGCTATCATGGACGAGAGGATTGGGGCTTAGGCCATACAGCGGCACTCAGCCGCTTAGAGTGTGCTGTGCTCCACTATCCAGAGACTTCCTTCATCGAATGGTGCCCCAGGACTCTGCGAGGAGGTGACACTGTCTTGGGAACAGGCAATGTGAGGTGGGACAAGGTTAGTGTCTTTCCTCCTTCATTCTCAGCTGGGACCAGCGCTGGGGACAGCAGAGGCTGCATTCATCACTTTAAGTTTGCCATGACAAAACCCCAGGACCAAAAGCAACTTTTGGGAGAAAGTACTTATTTTGGCTTATGTTTCCAAGGAAGAAGAGTCCACTATGCAGAGAGGCGTGGCAGCAAGCTCAGGGCTGACACCTTCAGGTGCAGAGAGAGTGAACAATATGACCTCAAAGGCCACCTCCAGTGACACACTTCCTCCAGCAAGGCCACACCACCTAAACCTCCCGACAGCACCACCAACGGAGCAAGTGTTCAAATCACCACAAGGGTAAGCATTTTTTTTCATGGAAAAAATAGGACCCCTGAGACAGTGGTCACAAGAGCCCAGTGCTTACCTCCTTCTGAGCCACTTCGTGTGGTCCCAGTGCCCATCAGTCACACGAGCTTCTGGGAGTGCTGTCTGTGAACTGCCAAGTTCACATATGGTCCCTCACCTGATCGACTGAGGCCTGGGGCAAGGGAGGGAAGCAGCCTCTGCCTACCTTCTCTGCCCTGTGGATGAGAGACTATGGGGGTGGGGGTGAGCTTGAATCTGGCAGTTTGACAAGCCCCAACACCCTGATGGAGAACGAGACAGTGGGGATACTCTGACCACCACAGAGCCTGGGGAAGGCATAGCACCCACCGCCGTCCCAGCAGATGCTATGTGAAATCAACCTCTGCATGTTAAATGTTGGCCATCGGCCATCAGTGTTGATTGGGGTGGTTCTGGGAACTTTAGGAGGTTGGGGTCTGGCTGAGAGAAGCAGGTATGGAGGCAATCTTGAAGGATGTTATTAGACCTAGAAGCAGGAAGTCAGGCCAGATGAGGCAGAACAGCTTCTCTGGGCCTCCGCACTCAGCCTTCAGGCAGACGGTGGCATGGCATTCCCAGACACACTCGGGGCAGGGTCCTGCCACCTTTCACACCAGAGAAAGCCCACCTGTCCTAGTTTCGTTTCGGCTACTGCGATAAACAACCCCGGTCAGAAGAAACTAGGGAGGAGGGTTGGCTCCCTGCTGACATGGCCCCTTCACGGCCTATCAGTGGGAAAAGCCAAGGCAACAGGACTGCAGCCAATCACAGCCTCAGTCGGCAGCAGAGGGAATGAACACACGCACACTTGGCACACTTGTGCTCGGCTAGCTTTCTCCTCTTTTATCCAGCCCAGGGCCCAAGCCTGGCGGGCGGGGCCACCAAGTTTAGGCTAGGTCTTCCCACATTAGTTAAGGTAACGGAGATGCATGCATACTCGTGGGGCAAACTGGCATAGACTGTCCCTCATCAAGGCTCTCTAGGTGATTCCAGGTGGTGTCAAGTTGATAGTTGAAACTGTCCGTTATACCACCCTTCCCCAGGTCCTGGGAGAAGCAATAGCTAGAACTTCCCATTTTAACTTTGTCTTCCTGTATCCTGTTGACAGATGTATTGTGTTATCTGTCCTCTACTGACCCCTAGCTCCACACTCTTTCCTTACTTAGCTTTCCCTCCTGCCTCATCTCCTCTCGCTAAAAGCACTGCCTTTGCCCAGCCATGCTGCTTGCTTCACAAGGGAGGCCTGCCATGCAGGAACTCACTTCAGCTTCCATGGTGGTGGGCTGGACAAGCCGCACACCATTGGCATCCATTGGCACAGTATATGCAGAGCTACCTGTCATCACGAGAAGGATCCACAGCAAAAACCCTGATAATGTCATCCTTCTAGCTGGTAGGAACCCCCAGAAGAACCCGGCAGCACCCAGTCTTGTTGGCTTTGTGTTAGGGACAATGTAGTGGCCAAAGCTGGCCTTACAGGGGATGGCCTCTCTAGGTGATGGGGAACTCCTTGCCAGCCTTCCATCTGGATGCCGTCTAGAAACCTCCAACCAGCCTACATTGTAGGTGGAGACTGCTCGTTCGTTCCTGGTATTAACCAATAAAAGCAACACATATACAGAAGGACTTCCCACACAACTACATCGTGTTGAAAGGGACAGAAACACTTGCTGGGGACACTGAATGCTTGGACATGTGTGGGAGTGCACGTACTTAGGCTCAATTCTATTGTCCTGCCAAGCAAACATTGACTTGGTATTTAGGTCCTGTCAATATTTACCTCTTGAGCTGATAAAAACCTGTTGTTTACTTTTGACTGTGGTCCACTGCCTGGCTTTTCTCCCACCCTACCGTTAGCCACAGAGCTTCAGAATGGGGGTCGGCGAGAAGCAGCAGGTCACAAAACATCTCTTGTGGAGCAGAGATCTGCAGGATTGCTTTCCATCTTTTGGCCTTATGGTCCCAGAGTGGTTCTGAAGACCCTATCACCTGTCAGTGGCATTCACCGGCTCCCAGTGGCACAGAAGAAGCCTAGAGTGTGGGGTGGTGGGGAGCTCTGCTTACGTTTACAAATGGCAAAATTTGGAGGACACAGCTTTCTAGTTGAGTGAACTAAATAACACCCAAACCGATTCCATCTAGCTACACACACACACACACACACACACACACACACACACTCAATCCATGCACTGACTCATGGCGTTTCAGTCAACTTTCTGACAATCCCTTAAGATCTTAGTGGAACTGAAAAACTCCAATCACCCTGAGACATTATAGCTGACACATATCCATCATAGTGTGACCCAATCCCCTACTGCTTGGAAGCAAACTCTCGGGATGTTATGAAAAAGAATACTTGAGTCCTCTCCCAGCATCTGGTTTCTGTCAATGGGAACTGCCAGAGGAAGCAGGAGATCCCTGCAATGCCTCCTAGTCCTCTTACTGACATAGATGGCTCCTAGTTGTATGCAAAAGGCACAGAACGGGGAAGCTGCTTAAGGTTTACAAGTACAATGTCCCCATTGTACAATGGACCCAGCACACAGAGTCCAGCACCAGCACCCATCTCAATGCCAGAACCATAGATGCTCACCCTGGGCCCCAAGGGCTGGAAGGATGCCTGTTTTGACCCTTCTACTGCATCGAGGGCTCCTGAGGAAGGCCTGGGATCCCCTTCCAAGGACAACATCTTTCCTAGAGATTTAGTCAGGGAAATAGTGAAATGGGGTGATGTCAAGCACACCGTGTTCTGCTCTGGGAAAGGAGGGGCTCAGGCAGTGGTGAGAAGGTGTGGTGTGTCAGTCAGGTGCCAGGGTGTATCTGTATGGATGATTCCAGATGAGATCAACATCTGGACAGGAAGATAGGGTAGAGCAGATCTCCTCAGTGTGGTGCGCCTCACCCAACCCACCGGAGACAGTCACAGATTAAAACGAAGGGTGAGGGAGGCCACACTTACCACCTGTTCTCAAGCTGGACAGAG
Source organism: Alexandromys fortis (assembly GCF_014885135.2). Taxonomy (NCBI): domain Eukaryota; kingdom Metazoa; phylum Chordata; class Mammalia; order Rodentia; family Cricetidae; genus Alexandromys; species Alexandromys fortis. The sequence goes on from NW_026068056.1 coordinate 866,679, forward strand.
GTCTTCTCTTGTCTTTGGAGGGACTATCAGTGCTCCTTGGCTTCTACTGACTACATATCTTCCAACTTCCAAGGAGGTGTGAGTATATTTCTGTGCTTGTGTACATGTACGCACATACATGCATACACACACACACACGCACACACAACATTTTATGATGGGGATACATTCTGAGACCTGTGTTCTTGGGTGACCATCCCAAAGTACACTTACCCAAGGCTAGGTGGAACAGGACAGTCACTCCACATGACCTGGGGATGCACTCTGGGGTGAACTGGAGCATGAAAAACACGAGATGTGAGACTGCTCGCATGACCACACTGTTTTATTATATATCATATTCATATACCAATCTTATATATCCTTTCATAATAAAGAGAATGGGCACCCTGTAAAGTAACAAGGACAGTGCCATCAGTAAGCACAGCAGTCCCACTGCCACCCAGTGTATCCGCTGAGCACAGGGCACTGCTCTGTAGTGGGGGCTGGGCCGCATAGAATTGGAAGCACAGTAGGATGCATCCCACAGAATCCCAGACATACAAGGCATGCACTGGGTTGGACACGATGGCTGTCACTAGAGGACAGCAATTTTTCAGTTCCATTACTATGATCATACATGTGGTACACTGCTGGCCAAAACATGATTGTACAGCATTTAAATGTGTGTGCACATATGTGTGTATATGTGTTGTACATGCATATGCATACATGTTTATGTGTGTGAATGTGTGTATGCACAGGAATGTATATTCCTGTACTTATGTATATGTATATGCATATGCATATATATGCATGTGTGTGAAGACAAGTGTGAGTACATGTGTATACACACACATAAATGTGAGTACACGTGTGGATGCATGATCACATGTATGTGTGTGCAAATGTGTGAATTGCGTGCATGTGTGTATACATGTATGCATGCTCACATGTTCATGTGTCACACATCTGTGTACATGCATGTGAGTTAGTGTGTCCATGTGTTTGTGTGTACATACACAAGTATGTGCATATGTATCTGAGTATGTGAGTGTGTTTGTGTGTGCAGGTGTGCAATAATGCAACTATGTATTGTAGGTGTGTAAATGTGTGTACACACATGTATGAGTATGCATGAGTGTGTGCAAATGTGTGTATAAATTAATTACCTCTCCACATCCTGTCAGTTCCTCTCCTGCAGAGCTATAAGGTACTAGACAACATCTCACACTCTACAGCCCAAAGCTTCTGCCCATACCATCATTGATCTTGTTCTGAAGAAGATGGGGCTATGACATCTCTGAATGACCTGGAAGAAAATGATGAGTATGAGCCTGACACCCTGAATGGCTGCAAAGGTCAGCTCACCCGGGGCCTGGGGCCAGCAGGTCATCTGCAGTGTCCCTCAGCTATTGGCACCAAAGCACAGATCACAGGGCACTGGGCTCAGGCAGCTTAGAGCCCACAAGAGGACAACAGCAAGTGGGCAACCACTGTGTGTCCAGTGAGACATACTGGAGAAAGCAAAGAGAGACAATGGTCCAAGGGGCTCCCAGATGACCTCCCGAGGAGGTGATGATGATCTCAAGAGGGGTTCAGCAGAGAAACTGAGAGGAGTGACAAAGGGGTGCAGTGAGGATGGAGAGCCATAGCCCTAGCAGGAAGGCTGAATCGTGCTTTCTCACAAGATGTGGGCCTGCAGGGGCTGTGCCTTTAGATACCATAGGTCTCTATGTTCCCTTCTCTCAGCGCAGAGCCCTGAGCTCCTGCTGATGACGGTCTTCTGCTACTATGTGGCCCTTCTAGCCTCAAAAGGATGACTCAAGCCTGGGCATCAGATGTAACATGGCAGATTTGGGGAGCAGGTGTATGAAAGACAGGTTGAAAGCCATGTGCCCTGGGACAGGTGCCACTTGTGTGCACACTTCTCCTGTTACAGCTGCCAGCCACCTTTACCCCTTGTTGCCCTATGCCCTGGCTACACATGTAGTTTCCCAGAGTCAGAGTGGGGGTGGTGTGGGGACATGGCAGGTGCCTCACCTGGTTTGTGCACTGGGTTCAGAGCAGCACAGTTTCTATGCTTTTTCCAGCTGGCACACGTGAGGGCCATCACCACGTAACTCCCATGGCCCTGTGGTTTCTGTCTATGGGCTACCTCCAAAAACCATGCAAGCTCTCCAAACCTAGATGTACACATGCTGCTACTCCCAGGGAGAGCAGACTAGCCACAGGTGGAGCATCCCAGTGTCTCATCGTCCTGCAGCAACACACTCAACACACTGCAAAACCCGAGAGTGTGCTGTTCTCTGTGAAGACTGAGCATCTTGCCCCACCCTACCCACTGCAGCCCCAGCACCTTCTAAAGTGACACCCACTTCTCTCTGTGTGGTCCTGGAGCTCCAACACTCCAGAGCCTTCTCAGAGGAGAGCCAAGCCCTCCATTTCCCAAGCCACATAACCTGGCACCACAAGGCTTTCTTGATGCCCTAAACATGGAGTCTTCAAAGCCAAACGGCACCCCTTCTCTGAAAATCTGTGTCAACTTGACACAACTTGGCGTCACCTGGGAGGAACATCTTGATGAGGAGTTATCTAGCTTGGCCTGTGGGCATGTCTGTGAGGCATTGTCATGACTGTTGAGGCAAGAAGAGCCACCCTGGATGTGGGTGGCGCCATTTCACGAGCTGGGCCCTGGCCCGCAGAAGAGTGAAGGAGGGGGCAAGCGAGGATGTGGTTATTCTCTTTGCTCTGGACTAGGCCTGTGATGAGACTGGCTACTTGAGTTTCTGCCTTGACTTCCTCAATAAATGGTGAGCTGTAACTTGGGAACTGTAAGCCCATCACATGCTTGCACGCAACACGCTTGCTTAACGCCCTGTCACTTGTTGTCAGGGTATCTGCCATGGCACAAAAGGATGCATGGTGTGAACTGCTGTAACATCACTGTCCATAAATTCCATCAAGATTTCCAGGTCTTAGTTTCATTTCCAAAGTGGTGATTCTCAAGGTGGTGTGGAATATAGGCAAGGCCAGGACAAAGGTCCCTGGTCACATCTAGTGTCGGAGCCCGTTTGGGTCCAACACAAACTTCCTAACTTGGCTGGAACGGAGTCGCGAGGAATAATCAGACACAGCTTACACCGTCATCATGGAAAAGGCCAGAATCCTCCTTTATTGTCCCAACATCTTATATATCCATCCCAAATGAGCGGGAACACACAAAGGCTGTTGCCTAGGCAACCAGGTGCCTGGACTTTTTTCATGTCTGCATCTAGCAGCCAGGTAGGTCCTGAATTAGCATCTCTATAAGATAACCTTCAAATTGCATAAGGAAAGAAACCCCAAACATCCTGACCAGTTTCAGTCAACACCTCTTCTCAGGTAATCCACACTTTAACAAAGGAAGCTAGGAGCAAGACATCCTGGCTTTTGTTAAGGGCAGACAGCTTGTCTGCAGAGCTATGTATCAGCTCAAACCGGGGCAATGGTTTTTGTGGCATATCGGAATATGCGCCCACAATCTAGAAAGTGACCAGGACCTTCCTGGAACAGCAATCCTGACTCTCAACTTCCCAGAAAGCCAGTAAACGCCTCACACCTCATGTCACCTGAGAAGAGCAAACATCCCTGCTTTCTCTTTCCCAGTACTGCTTAAGCCTTTCCCAAACATCAGGCTCCCGTTAACTTTGTAAAGCTGGTGCCCTGACGACCTGGAAGGACAGACTGAAGTGAGGGCACCAGAAAGCAGCTGAGCCAAGCTGCAACCCAGGAGTCCGGATCCTTGCTCATCTAGGTCACCTCTAAATTAAGTTCCTGACTCCTGTCTTTCCATCTCCCCGAGCCAACCTGCCTTCATGTTGCTGCAAATCTGTATCAAAGATAACAGAAATCTGAGAGCAGAGCCCCCTTCAGCACTGCCACCCAACCGGCAATCTGTCATTTCCTCACGTCTCCTCCCACTTCCCATCTGGACGTGCTGTGTCCCCCAAGTCTACCCATGGGCAGTATCTCCCTCTCACCGTGTCCTCCCTCCCAGCTGCCTTACACCGGCACACCCTAGGAGCTCACAGCAGAGGTAGGGAAAGGTATCTCTGCGACAAACAGAAACCTCAGGTGCAGGCCACAGTGGATATAGGGACCCAGATTCCCTTTGTCTTCCCAGGGGACTCTGGGCATATAATTAACCTGTCCATTCTCCTGAACTCCATGGAGGAAGAAGCAGTGTCCTCTCCCGAGATGGTTCCTCCTTTCCCAGGTAGCTTAGCTTTGACCTGCTATGAGTGGAGGGGACCTCTGTGCCTGCTGGTCTGCACAAACAGGACCCAGTCTTGTCCCCATGAATGTTTACCCTGATGCCTGCCCCCGAAGAGAGCAAATTATTTTACGGCTCTGAAGGCACCTGCTCTTGTCTGATCTCTGAAGCTAACCAGGGTCAGGCCCAGCTAGTGCATGGATGGAAGAACACTTCCATTGATGTCCTTTGATGCTCCCACAGCTCACGGGCCTGGCTGCATGTGTATGTGTGTTCCCTCGAGCATTCATACACTGGCACAGAACTGTTGGTGCACTAGGATCCCTGGGGAAGCACACCTCCTGCCCCCAGTTCCCTGTGATGTACAAGGAGCTCTCTAGAAAAGGAACCCCCAGCCCTCACTGCTAAAGCAGAGATGCTGACCTCACAGGATTGAGCTAAGGGTGGAAGCCACTCGGCAGCATTTAGTGTCTGGACTGTTCTCATTGCCAGAGCAACAGCCCCGTAGCTGCTCTTCGATCACACAGATCCCCTAGTCTCTGTGGCTTGTTACACATTGTTTTGTGGTTGAGTTTCATTGGAAGCTTCAAGTTGGCAACAGATTGCATTCCTGCCTCTGTCTGAAAAGCCAGCAGGTTTTCTCAGAGACTATGGTGTAGGTTAGAGTCCAACTGAGCCTGATTAACCCAGAGTCACAGGCGACACCGTGCCATGCATCCTCAGCACAGCCTCCCAACACAGAGAGTGTCTTGTAGTACTATAAATTAAAACAACTTCAGAATGAAAATTTGAAAACGTGGAAAACTCCATACAAACACTTTGGAATTTTCTAGGGAACCTAAAGCTTCCATTTCTGTGACTGAGTATCCTTCCAGGTTCCTGATCATGGACCTGGGTGGAGGATGGGGTATTCCTGGCATCCAGAGGATGGAGCCAGGGATGCTGCTCATACTCCCATGATACTCAAGATAGCCTCATTACATGCGAAAGGAACACTGTAGAGAAATCAAGCCTAAAGGAATTCCAGCTCACAGCACACAGAGCAGCAGGAGGGGGACGCTCTGGTGCAGTACCACCTATGCCGGTGCAAAGGAAGTGACCAGGACCACGTGAAAGACAGGGACTAGAGTGGCTTCAGGTGGGGCACTCCACAGCAGGAGGGGAGAAGGTGGCAGGTGGCCAGAGATTTGCGTTGCCATGGTAAAGTGATACAAAAGAAAGCACAGCACACAGGTGAGCCCTGCACAGCACCCCAGCAAGACCTGTAGGGACTGAGGCAGCACAAAGAGCGCCTGCCCCCAAGAGCCATTTCCTGTTAAGGTCCCTGGACTCAGCTGTCTGTTCCTTGATCTTGTACTGATGCCTTGCACATCTGCTTTCTAGTGACTGATTAAACTGTCTTACTTGTATTCTCTGCGTGTGAGTTATTCAATAATGCAAAATAGAAGGAAAAGATCACTGTTCTATTTTTCTCATTTTACCAAACACTGGTGAAAATGTTGGATGGAGAGATACTGGTTTTGAGTACAATATTTTCAAACCTTGGCCTTGGGGGTGCCACAGTGAATTCTAGGCAATGAGCATTTGCTCATCAAACAACACAGAAATCCAAAGAGCAGCTGAGCTGCCAAAATGGGGCAGAAAAATCAGAACATTTCTGGATGGTGGGGTCTGATCTCAGGCCTCATCCCCATATGCAGAGCCTGGGTCACCCTCTCAGGGTAAAGGTCCTGCTGCTGTAGATCTGTGGATCTGTGGCTCTGTGGATCTGTGGTTCTGTAGCTCAGTGGATCTGAGCCCGCGACTGCAGCTGCACTGGGAACAAAAGGCAGATAGACATAGAAAAAGGAGGCTACATTTCCAACTAACAATCACTGGTAGAATGTGAGCTAATGATAAGCAGCTATGTAGCTTGATATCTGAGGGTGGGGACACAGTCTCCATGAGTAAGGCAAGAAGAAGGTCCGGAGACCAAACTTCAGAGTCCCAGAGGTTTATCATGGACCACAAATCAAGCTGGCTTTGGGTCATAACTCACAAAGTCCAGGGGCCATGAGAATGGGCCTGTAGGCTGAAAATGGGTGCCCTAATGCTACAGAAGAACTTTGGTGTGACTGTCCAGGCAACGAGATGCCTTTGTCATTTCTAGAATTTTGGAAGTTGCTTACAATGCCCTTCTTGTTTACTTAGATTTGATGGAGTTGAAGAATAGATAGTTATAGTTTTCCTTAGTTATGGTGAAGGATAAAGTAGATATAAATATTTTTAACTATAATTCTTGCTTGATAACTGTTTTGTTATATGTAATTTTACTATGTCAAAGTTAAAACCTACATTTTTCTTTGAACAGAAAAGGGGAAATGGTGTGGGAAGTCCTTCTGTATATGTGTTGTTTTTATTGGTTAATGAATAAAGACACTACTTTGGTCTGTGATAGGGCAGAATAGAGCTAGGCGGGAAAACAAAACTGAATGCTGGGAGAAAGTAGGTAGAGTCAGTGAGAAGCCATGTAGCTACCAGAGGAGAAAGATGTGAACCGCCAATTGGATCCTTGCTGGTAGGTCACGAACCTTGTAGTAAAATATAAAATAATAGAAATGGGCTAAGATGTAAGATCTTGCTAGGAATACACCAGAGTCACTGGCCAAGCAGTGTTGTAATTAATATAGTTTCTCAGTGGCTGGCACCAACAGGGTTTCTAGAAGTCTGGGCCTGGAAGTTAATTAAGGTCAGAGACTCTGAGGCAAGGGAACTAGGGTCAGCCCTACCCTGGATGCCTGGCCTATCACCATTCATTCATTCCTGTTCATACCTGACATCACACCTTGTCTACCTCACGACCGCTCATGCTTCTTATCAGGATAGCGGCCCCTCTTATTCATTTGGGACTTTTGGGGCTTTCCCATCCTTCTTTCTGGCACCGAGCCTGATCCTCAGTTCCACATGAAGTTGGGGAATGACCACTTTCCCCAGGGCTTGGACAATTGCATCTGAGCTCAGACCAGCAGTCATTAGGTCCCAGGGGAGACATGAATGCTGACGTCACAGGAAAGGTAGGACCCAGACAGAGACCACTGAGCTAACTCAGCATCTTCCTCTGCATCCTTTAATGCCGTGTGCTTTGTTCAGGGAGATGTATGGCAGCAGAGGAAACCGAGGCACTGAGCTCCAAGGACTGTGTTGTTGACGTAAAAAAACATAAACTTTGCTTTGAGGAAATAAGGAAATAGTTTTTCTAAACACAAATAGCTATGGCCCAGGAACTCGTGACACATCTCACCACAGTGAAGGTTTTCTGAACTTTCATGGTCACAAAAATCGAACACCATGAATCAATGTGTTTATACAGTACACAAGCAGGGTCATAGGGAAGGCTGTCAGGGCAAGACACGGAGGGGGTGTCATAGGATTCAGAACGTGTCTGCCTTGGTAGAGCGTGGGTGTGTCAGGCTTAAGCACACATTCCAAAGGTTTAAGGAAGTCATGGGGCATTGACTAACACTCAGAGGTTGAAAGTATGTGTCTATCTTTTAATGGAACTAAAGATAGCCCAAGATCATTTTGGCTTTTGACCTGTAACACTCCAGCTCTCCATAATCACGATGTTCTACTCTGGCAGGGTAAGGCCACTTGAAGGGTTATTAGGGGACGTGCAGTTTCTTCTGAGAACTGTGGTTCCCTGGAGTACACAGAGTGGCGGAAAGAGGACGGGTGGGCTTGTCAGTGCTATCTATCTAAGACCTGCCCACAGCAGACCAGTTGTACAATTCTGGATGCGTCTTGGAGCTTGAGGGTACTGCAAGCTCCCAGGCTCCAAGCTTCTAGTGGTCACAGGTTTCCTGGCAATTCTGGTAGACAGTTAGGGTCTTCTGGGGCTCCACGACATAGCTTCATAGGGGCAGGGGTTCTAACTTTTTCTGGACAGTTCTCTGGGCCAGTCCTTCCACAGTTCTTGCTTACTTCCTCTTCCTTGTCTCTCCTGTGAATCAGGACCCATGAAGGCCCATGTGTTCATACTATGCACAGGGACAGGACTATGCCAAGCTCTCAAACATGGAGAAGAGAGAATGTATATAGTTCCCTCCAAACTAGCATCACCAGGGACATGTCCTGCCACCTCCCCTGAGTAGTTTGAGATTGCTGGATTTGCTTTAATGATGGACCACCCATCTATAAGCTGACCAACACCGTCTGCCACGGCTGCTGGGTGGGAACTGTAGCGGGTGCAGTGGGCAGGCTTGTGGGGCTGGGGGAGGACCCACCCACCTCTCACTTTGGTGCCTTGGGCCACCTGGTCTTCGTCTTACAAAGACACCAGTCAGACTGCATTAGGACTCTTCCCAGTGACCTCATTCCACCTTAATTACCTTGGCAAAGCCCCTGCTTTCAAACAAGGTTGCATTTTGTCGTGGGGCTTTCTGTTTCTCTGTAGGATGCTTTTCAGTGAACACGGAGCTGGGTGTACCAGGGGAAGGCCCTGTGGAAAATTCTTAGGAGAACTAAGGCTTCATAGGAGGCAGTGGCCTAGGGAAGACACAGGCAAGCAGCGTTTAGTGGCCCTGGGCTTGTGTCACACTGTCTCCAGACCCTCCCTCCTCTTTCACTCAATGTAGTCACTCAATGACCCTGACCTCAGCTCCTGGAAAAGGCCAGAGCCAAAGGCTACTGAGAAAGAATGAAGTCACATAAAGACAACTTGTAAACACCCATGTCCTTCCAAAGAGAGAGAGAGTCTGAGGGCCCAGGACCAGCCTGTGGGCCGAGGCAGTGCTTGCATGAGGGCCGGTGTGTTTACTACGATGTGCTAATTGTTTATTACACATGATGGCACAGCACTCGCCTGCAGCTTGCAACACTCAGATTGAGTTAATGACCAAGTCTTTCCTGTTTTCCTGCCAGCATCCATTACAGTGATTAGTGGGAGACAATGTCTATCAACCCATTTAACAGCTGAATAAACTGAAGCACTGTATACCCATGGCTTGAGACTTGCTGTGTAGGCTAGGCTGGTCTTGAACTCATCATCTTCCTGCCTCAGTTTCCCAAGTCTCAGGATCTCAGGCATGTACCACCATACTCAGCCTTCAACCAACCAACCAACCAACAACCAGGAAGTCTCCATTAATAGTTTTACAATAATTAAGGTAATCAAATGGTCTTTAATTTCACAACTTTGACCTATCCCATCCCTTTCTAACTCTTCCATTTGAGGGTATCCTTTAGGTTAGTAAGCACTAATGAAGCGGTATCTCACCCTACCACCAACTGGCATGCAAAATAGCTCAAAGCATTTGCCACTTAGCATCTAAACACCAAATGTCACCCACCCCAAGATGTGTCCCTAGCCCCCTCCAATCTCACACTCAGTTATGAAAAGAATGAAGATGGCGGAGTCCACAGCTGAAGGTTAAATAAACGCTAGTGTACCCCGATGTGTGCTGAAATACAATGCAGCCACTGAAAATTGAGCAATGCTTGCAATACAGGTTTGCAAAGCAAGCTGGGCCCATGCAGAACCCAATTTCTTAATGAGTAAGGAAGAGGAGTAGGAGGGGACACACCAGCTTGTTTGTAGTAGCTGCCTCCGAATGGTGGTTTTATTTCCTTCTTCATTGTTTCCTACATCCTCCCAATTGTCTATACCAAGCTCAGGTTTGTGTTGATAAGCAGATAGCTGTTTCAGCTGGCTTTCTGGCGTCACCCAGCTAAGGTCACTTACTTGGGTTCTTCTCGCTCCAGCTGTGGGGAAGAAAGGGCGGTTCTGTACTGGACATATTTGGGCTGCACAGACCCCCTTTGAACCAAGCCCATTGGTGCTGCCAAGGGCACAGGAGAGACCACAGTTACAGAAATTGTGTCCAAAGGGGCCAGGAGGAAGGCACCATGTATTGAGATGTGGACCTAGACGCATGCAAGCAGGGAAGGAAACCTAAGGACTGTTCTGACTGCCCTGCTACCCTCCGCTCACATGGTCCTCTCAGTGGCATGACAGGGGAAAGGAGTAGCTGCTGGCTGTCTTTAGCTCTGGTTCACACCAGCTCCTTCACAGCCCCACAGGGTCTCAACACAGCCAAGCGGAGTCTCCTAGGAAAGGCTGACTTTGGTATGTGAGGTCACATGATGTCACCTCACCAAGCTCATAGATGAGGCTGTCCTGTACCACATCCAGCAGATTTTGTATGTCACAGGTGCTGTGTCTGCCCATACCGTCTTACTCCGAGGGGCTTATGCACTTCACAGCCAGTCAGTCACTGGGTTTCTATGGCCCATTATTTGAGCGAGCTGGCCCTTGCTGGCTCCCACACCAGGAAAGACCTGAGGTTAACATGTAAGGTGCCAGTATCTCCCACTATTAAGAAAGAACCATTTGGAAAGGAGAGGCGTGAGACTTTCCCAGCAGGCTTGAGGATAATCAAACCACATGGGTGTCCTGCCTGCCTATGAGACTGCCAGATCAGTTCCTCTCTGTTGTTTGTTGGTGGATTTTGGATTTTTTTTTTGGGGGGGATCTCTCTATTACATAGCTCTGGTTGCCCCGGAGTTCACTATGTAGACCAAGCTGGCCTCAAACTCATATAGGTCCACCTGTCTCTGCCTCCTAAGTGCTGGGGTTAAAGGCACGAGCCACCATGTCCGGCCTCCAGACCAATTCTTGAAGCAAGTCTTACTCCTTAAGGCCTGAGTGAGACTGAAGGGCAATGCCTTGGGGAGAGAAGAGGTGCTGGCTTTAGCCGAGCAGTGGTCCTACATCACACTGCCTGGGCCCATGAGGTCTCTACCCTGGGGTACACGAGCAGCCTTCCCCTCCAAACTCTGTCCTAATTCCCATCCCAGATTCACCAGCTTCTCTGCTGGCATCTGGGCTTTCCTGTCTAGAATCCAGCAGGTCTTAGGGATGTGACTCAAAAGGCCATTGGGGAAGGAGCTAGGAAGATTGCTCAGAGGTTAAGAACACTGACTACTCTTCCACAGGTCCTTGAGTTCAATTCCCAACACTCATATGGCAGCTCACAAATGTCTGTAACCCCAATTTCATGGGATCTGATGGCTTCCTCTGGTCTCCATAGGAACAGACAGACAGGCAGGCAAAAGACCCAGGCACAGCACATAAAGTAAAATACATTTTTAAAATGTCAATAGGGAGGGGGGCTGGAGAGATGTCTCAGTGGTTAGAAGCACTGATAGCTCTTCCAAAGGATCTGGGTTCAATTTCCAGCACCCACATGGCAGCTCACAACTGTCTGTAACTCCAGTTCCAGGGAATCTGGCATCCTCACACATACATACATGCAGGCAAAAAGCCCTAATGTACATAAGAATTAAATAAATCTCTAAAAAAAAATTTAATAGGGAGCTTGGTAGGGTAACATAGGCCTTGGGTCTCAGGACTCAGAAGATAGAGGTAGATGAAACTCTAGGAATTCATAGCCAGCCTGTTCTACACAGCCAGTTTCAGGCCAGTCATGGTTATGTAGCGAGACCCTGTCTCAAGGATAAAGTAAAATAAAATAAAAAGACCCATGGGGGACAGGTCCACACTCTGATCTTGTTTGCTAATGTCACTGCCAGGTGAATAGGCACTGGGCACAGCCACACCCCAACCAAAGCTGCTCAGGCCTTTTGTGTCCTCTCCTGTGACCAGTATAGATTCTGGGTCATTGAGTCCTGGCCCTAGCCCTGGCCACAGCATCCAAGGACATCTCATCCTCCAATGGTCTGAAAGTCCAATATTTCTGGTCTTGATACTCAGTTCTGCCCATGACTTGCCCTAAGCTGGCCCATGCATCCTGAACAAGCAGACAGAAAGTGTTCCCAGGGAAGGTGGACATGACAGGGACAGGTGGGTGACACAGATGTTCTAGGAGGAAAGCCACACTCCCAACCGTCATAAACAAGGTTTTCTTTGGGCCACCAGCTCTTGCAAAATGACACAGAGACTTATTATTAATTATGAAAGGTCAGCCTATAGCCTAGGGTTGTCCCATTAGCACATAGAACTTAAAGTAACCCATATCGTTTAATCCACATTCTTTTACATGGCTCGGTGACCTTTACACTGTCCTGTCCATCCTGCTTCCTCTGCGCCTGACTCACAACTCCACCTTTCTTCTTCCCAGAGCTCTCTCTGCATAGAAGTACCGCCTATACCTCCTGCCAAGCTATTGGCCGTTTAGCTTTCTATTAAACCAACCACAGTGACACATCTTCACACAGTGTACAGGAATATTTCACAGCATTTCCCCCCTTTTTCTCTAAATAAAGAGAAAGGCTTTAACTCTAACACAGTAAAACTATATACGATAAGAACATTTATCAGGTAAGAATTATATTTACAATGTCCAGTCAATTTGCATTTGGCAAATTTAGAGAAAATACTCCATTATCTATCCTATCTTAGTCCGAAGTTTTATAGCCAAAACACTTGTCATAACTTGTCTTACCATCCGAAAAATATTTTTTCGACCTTAAAAGATCTTTTTAAATAATCAATATACTTTTTTGTGTTTCTTGACCTCATAAACTTTATGTCTCTTACTAAATTTCTTTCATGAATTTGGTAACAAGGAAAATTATAAAACTACAACTATCTAGTCTCAATCTCCATCAGAGACCCAAGAAGGATAAAATATTACTTGAAGAAACAGGAAGTGCAGAGAAAATAACTTCTAAAACTATGACAGAGACATTTGGATGCCTGGACAGTCACCCAAGGTTTCTCTGCTATGCTGGGGCACCCATCTTCACCCTACAGGTCTAGAATATCTGATAGCCTTTTCTGTAAAGCAGGAATTTTGAAGGACTGTCCTACCAATCACTTTCTTTTGTGTTCTTCTTCAGTTTGAACAGCATACTGACAGCAGTCAAGGCAAGAGCAGCCCCTTGCCCAAATGGCTAGCTTTTGCCATAAAGAAAGCAAACTCCACATGGAGTTTCTTCAATGCCCATCATCCTTTTTTGAAGTAAATTGGTACTGCCAGGGGCAGATGTGTCTCACTGTCATGAAAAGCCCTATGTTATTAAAACATTAAAATTACATATTCTGTCAGTTTCTGAAGTGTTTGAAGACCATCTATCTATTTAAAATGCTTCTGATTGACCTTGAAAGTATACTTAACGTGACTATAACTTTGATTATTACAGATGATTATTAACCTGTATTTCTTTATTATCCTAAATAGCTTTCAAGGACTAAAATTTTACATTAAAATTTTAAATAAGCTGTATGGGTAAAACACCTTAAGCAAGAATAGAAACATATATACAGTATAACAAAAGGAACCCAACATTTGTATCAATATACAAAAATCCATACCAATGTAAAATATTTGAGACTAGTGGTTGTTCAAAAGTAGACTCAACAATCTATCCTTTATCCTACCATTTCTATACTATATCCCCCCACTTTTCCTTCAGAAAGAGATCCCTGAATCTAATCTCTTTTGTTTAGCTTTCTCCTTGACCATGACCAGTAACAATTTGTAACCAACCCCCATGAATGATGACAAACATCCATAACCCTACCAAACAACCAAAATCACCCACCCCACCTCTTGGGAATGTGGGCGTCATGTTCTCTAGACTATTTATGCCATCTTTAGGGGGAAAAAACTGAGATAATGGTTAACTCCTGGAAAAACTAGTCATAACATTTGTTGTCAAGTCTCTGTGCAAGGGAAAAACGCAAGGCTTATCTGAAGTCTTGGCTGCAATAGTCTCTGAGGCTGGACCATCTCAGCAGCCTTGAAGCTTTTCTGGATGTGGAACTCTGAGAAAACTGCAATAAAGATACTTGAGAGGCTGGGTCACCTGGGTCATCTGCTTTCATTGGTGTCTGGTCCTTTTGCTCTGAAACAAACAAACTTTCAAAGGTAACATGCATATTGGCATTAGCACAAGTATGGACTGTGCCTTGTACACAAACCCAACAAAATGATTTTTTGTTTTATGTTTGAGCAGATAAAATACATGTTACCTGTTTTGTGGTTTTTCTAGGTTTATTTCTTTATGTCTGTAGCCAGGATTTTCAGGGCGTCTTCCCAGATCAAACCTGATCTCTATTAACCTTGAAGGAATCCAGAGCCTTTCATTTCCTGTGGAAATAAAAACATAACCTCTCCCCCAAAGAGATACATTTTCTAACTTCCATTTGAAAGTTAAGGCATTCCTAGAGTATCTAGGGTGGTTTAATTCAGCAGTTCTTCTTCAATCCCATGTCTCTTAGCAGTTGTAATTCTCTGTTCACTAGCATTCAAAACATTTATAAAATCAAAAAAGCACCATACAGAACCCAGATGCCATGAATATTCTCCATCTTTATGTGGCTTTAAAAAAAATTTATTAGCCACGTGGTGGTGGCGCACGCCTTTAATCCCAGCACTTGGGAGGTAGAGGCAGGCAGATCTCTGTGAGTTCGAGACCAGCCTGGTCTACAAGAGCTAGTTCCAGGACAGGCTCCAAAACCACAGAGAAACCCTGCCTCGAAAAAAAAAATTATTCTCCTTTTAAAGATTTTATTATTTATAAACCACTTATTTTTTTTCTGTGATGGTCTACACCCATTTTCTTTCTTTTTTTATACCTGCATGCATATGTTAAATCTATTGGAACCTGTTTGGAGGGGTTTTCATCTGAATCTGTCTTTACTGAGCACCTATTGCATTCTCTGATGGTGTGAGACATATCTTAAGCTGGCATGGCTCAGCTTAGCGCATGGTGTTGGCAGCTGGCTCCAGCCCACAGGCTGCAGCTGGTTGTCATGCCGCTGTATGCTGTTGAGCACCAGCCCACCTGAGAGACTGCAGGACTAAGAAGTTACATCTGGCTCCCTGTCCAGAACTTTCCTTAACTTTCAGGCCCTTATTTGGATATTCAAGCCCATACACTGGATGCTATATGTAGTAAACAGATTTTTCTTTGGGCTGCAGCTCATAAAAAATGACAGAGCTCAGTCATTTATGAAATTATGAAAGCTCAGTCTGTAGTTTAGGCTTGTCACATTCGCTCTTATAACTTATCTTTTAATCTATGCTCTTTTACATGGCTCAGTTACCTTTACTCTCTACTGAACATCTGCTTCCTAGAGCTCCTTCTGACCAGAAGGCCTGCCTTTATCTCCCGCCTAGCTATTGGCTGCTTAGCTTTTTCTTAAACCAATCACAACGACACATCTTCACAGAGTGTAAAGGAATATTCCACAGCACCCAGCAGTTCTGAAATCTTCCTATCTGCTCCTAAGAATACAGGGATGGAGGCTTCAGAACTGCTGCCCACGATGAGCTGTGGCGAGAGCAAACCCTGTCGTTGTACTCAGGATCTGTCCGAGATGCCCTTGTCTGTAGGTTATGACCACGGGGAGGCTCTGTGGACACAGTCACTAGTGTTTTTTTTATTTTAGTGGTGTTGGTTTTGTGGTTCGCGGGTTTTGTTTTGGCGTGACACAGTCATGTTTTCATAGTACCCATCAGTTCTCATTGCCAACAGACTCTGGCAAATACTGCTAACAGTCGGCTCTCGGGGAGCAATGGGCTTGTCACTTGTGATGAGCCCAGTGCATGCTGGGGCTAGCCATCCTCTCATCTTTGCTTCCTTGAATTAACCTGTCACAGGTGTTAAGACTATATTAAGGTGTTAAGACAGGTATTAAATCCAACCCTTATAACTAAAGGGTTTTAGAAGAATTTTTGGTGAAATTTATTCAAAACATCAAAATAAATACCTCTAGCCTGATAGTACTTTGCAAGCTACGAGAACTAATTTTTAAGTAATCCAGAAATAAGAACAGACCAATGACTGGGCACCTGCAGTGTGCCTGCCGTCCCATATCTGGCAGGTGTGCATCCACCTTCCCCAGGCCTCCTGGGAGTGGATTTGGCTATCTCTTTTCACACATTTCTGGTTCCACTGAGACGTGGAGAAGCCGTGCTGGGCCTGTCAGCCTTGAATCTTCACAGGAAGGGCAGCAAGGCTTCTGAGTGGTCTCCTGAACCATGGCTCTGGACAAGGCTGTGAATAGAGGAGCTAGGAGTCTTGCAAGACCATGGTGGGCTAAGAAGAGAGATTCAAGGTATTGTAGACACCCACCCTTGTAGCCATCAGCTCATACCAGTGAGGGTTTTCAGGGCAAATGTCATATTGGATGAGGCAGGGGAACATGTCTGGTGAAGTGGGGAAGGCAGTGTTGAAGGACGACCCCTGAATTTCAGAATTTGGTACCTGGCTGGATATCAGCGAGAAAGAATATGTTTTAGCAGGGACACTTGGGGGCTTAGAGTTTAGGAGGCTCGGGTCAATGGCTGGCATTCTTGGATCCCAGGGTTCCTGGGTAATCTGTCAGATGGCATATCAACCTCTGACTGGGGAAATGGAGAGGACTAGAGACAGAATTTTAGACCTGGTAACCCATTTGGAAAATGAGAACCACACAAAGGGAGTCAACCACAGCAAAGCAAGTGTGACTGCACAGGACCTCAACAGCAGGGCGGAAAGGCGAAGGTTCAGGTCAGGAGTTCAAGGTCACCCTCCCAAGCCACAAGAATTTTCACAGACTTATGAAGGTGGGGCTTGAGGATATAGATAAGCTACTGGGAGATTGCTTCAAAATGAGAAAGGACCAGCGAACACAAACATAGAGACCAGTAACAGGAACCTGTCCATCAGAAACTCAGTGTGGGAGGCAGCAGAGAGAAAGAGCAGGGAGAGAGGGGAAGGAGAGAGGGGAGAGAAGAGAAAGGAAAGAAACTCTGCTCCTGCCCTGCAGGCACTCAGGGAGGCATGAACTCTCTCTGGAAGGGCAGTCCACCTCCTTGACTTGCAGAGGTGTGGAGGTGTCAGTGCAGCGTGGCCGCAGTGGTTGGTTTATTTAATTAGAGCAATGATTTGAGACCGCATCAAGAAGCCTATTAGAGCCCCGCACTTGCTGCTGCCTGCATCGAGGGGGCTGCTCACCCCGACCCTGGAGGCTATCTTTATCCTCTTGATCTGGGTGTGATTAGTGAAGGCAATTAAGTGTGGGGATTGAGCAGGCCTCAGCCCTAGGTGTTCTTTAACCAGCTGGGAAGGGCTTGCAGGGGTGAGCCTAGTGGGCACTGTGTGCCGAGGCGCGAATGAACACCACAGGAGGGTGTTGGGAGGGAGGATCCTGCTCTGCCTCCAGAGCGTGCTCACTGAGGAGCAGAGCGCTGTCTACAGAGAAATGAACAGGAGTGGACAGCTCTCCTTCTGCCCTCCAGGTCTCCTTTCCCATTCTGCAGGAGAAGGTTAAGATACTGGAAAAACAAATTCATCCAGGCCTCACCAAACACCTCTTTCTCCTATCTTGATTCTCTAGCCCTAAACCAAAGCAAGCCTAAAGTCCTGTGGCCTTAGGTTGTGGCCTTGGCTTTGATTGATTGAGAAAAGTCTTAAGTAACCCAGGCTGGCCTTGAACACACCAGAAGGTCGAAGATAACCTTGAACTTCTGTGTTGTATCGCACCCCGCCCCCCTTTACCTCCTGAGTGCTGGGATTCTAAGCATGGACCACCATGTCCATTTTAGTATTTTTTTTAATGATTTTATTTGTGTGTGTGTGTGTGTGTTCTCACCTTTCAGCATATGGGTCTCAGGGATTGAACTCATGTTGTCCGGCTTTAGCAGCAAGCACCTTTACTGGCTGAGCTAGCTCACTGGCTCTATTTTAGGTTTTTTTTTTTTTTTTGTCTATTTCTTTTGCGATGGTCCTGTGATTTCTATTTTTGGTTTTGAAAATCTCACACTGTAGAGCGTGTTTTGGTCATATCTACCCCCTCGGTCTCCAGGGCTATTTTAATGGGAAGGTATTAAGCAGCCCTTCCTTCCTCTCCTCCCTTCTCCTCCCTTATTTCAAATTTCTGAAACCTAAGAACCATCAGAATTTTTAAGCCACAGAACAAACCAGGTAAACTTGATATTCCCATTGATCCTGCTCCAATTAGGAGCATAAGGGGTGGGGTGGGGTAGGGTGGAGATTATGAAACAAGGGACAGAAAATTAGGGTCAGAGCTCTACCTGTGGTTGAGGAAGGCCCTGAGGTAGTCAAGGAGGGGCAACCAGGCTGAGCCCAATTGGGAATGGCTGGCAGGGGAGGACGGATTTGACACAGGGATAGGACAGGACTCCGGAAGCCTCCTTAGGATCTGTAAACCCATCCTGTCAGCTGGTCTCCATGCCAGGCTGCATCAAAGCAAGCCTTCCTGCCCTGTGGGTCAGTGATTGGCAAGCAGAGTGTCCATTGAAAAAAGGGACACACAGACATAGCTTTCCCAGAATCTAGTCTTGCTTGTGCCTCATGCTGTCCGGTCCCCTGATCATCTCTATTAAGTAGATACCAAAATTTCCCGTAATTCAACCAAGTGCTTGATGTGGGGTGAGAGTGGGTAAGTGTGTATCTGTGGGAGTTGGGGGGTGGGGTGGGGTTGGCAGCTTCAGGAAAACGCAGCTGTCTGTGGTTCTGCACCACTCCATGGTAATTCCTAATAAACCCCTTTGACTCCTCGGAATTAACTTGAGCAAGTCATTCTTTGAGCTGTTGGTGCTGGGAGCATTTGGGGCAGATGTTAATTTACAGCCTCCTCCTAGGCCTCGGTGCCGTTTTCTCTCACTGTGGAGGTTGGGGAGCGCTAACACACGCCAGGCAGACGGAGGGAAGTGAAATAGTTAAAAAAAAAAATCCTATCTATGAGAGAAAAGAAAGAAACATGGACTTTTTTCACTGTTGCCTGTCTCTTTAATTGTGTACTTAAAGTTGATGCCCAGGAAGACCAAAAGCTCAGAACAGGGCACTTGCTATGTAGACGCAAGACAACATTTTTTCTCATCTAATGAGCTAAGCAACAGAAGGGGGGCATCCTTACAGGTGAAAAATATCTCCTGTATTGAATTTTTTTTGGCTAAATATATCCCTCTTCTGCCATTCCTGCTGGAATTTTAGTGCCTTGAGATTGTGTGGGTCTGTGCAGGTCACCACAGCCGCTATGAGGTCATGAGTACAATGGCCCTGTCATGTCCAGAGGTGGCACTGTCCCCCCTTCGGCTCTCACCTTCCATGACGTTCTCGCCTTGGTGGGAGTGGGTTTGATATAATGTCTCATCTAAGGCTGACCGCTCAAAGTCGCTTATTCTCAGCACTTTGACCAGTTACGAGTCTGCACTGCTCCTCATCGCCCAAAGAAGCATCTCTGACCAAGGCTGGAATGGCTACCTCACTTCTCTTTCCAGTCTCTGTGAGCTTTCTTTCCAATTCTTTGCTTAAGAGGCCAGAGAACCTCTGGCCAACTTATGCCAACCCATGCTCCTCCCACCAGTAAACAATGTGCTGGCATCCTTTGTTTTGTTTTAGATTTCCTATTGTGATTGAAATGCACCATTACAATATCTAATTATACATGTACTGACTGTTTGTGCTAGACCCGGTGGCTGTATGTGAACATAATATTAACCTCGCCCAAGGAAATCAATGCCTGCATTAAAAATATTTTCTTTTTAAAAATAATTTTACTCTAATTAACGTGAGAGCCAGAGTTATATTTTAAGTTTTAATTACTATGCCTAAGAGATCCATGAAACAGAAATGCCTCTGATCTGCAAGCCCCTTGCCCAAGGGCAGACAGTTCCTGAAATGTTGGAGGCTGTTGTTTACGAGAGATAACACTCCCCTATACAAGTTTGTTTGACCCATCTGCACAGGACATGTTTGAGCACACGTGGCTGGGAGGTACGTGGGCAAGGAAATAAATCAGAATGTATGCTCGACCCTGATTGCACCTCATGGAGAATGTGGTGGTGAATTACAGGTTCTGTCTTTTGAAGCCCGTCAAACCTGACTTGGGGTCATTTTCTGGGAATTCAGAGATGGTTCTGACCAGACCGTCCATCAGCCTGGCCAATATTTAACTAAAGCTTGCTTCAATCTTGACTTTAAACAGTCGTAGTGGGCTTATTCTCGACCCATGGGAATAACATTAACTCACAAACAAAAGTATCACACGGATTGTTTACAGATGACACTCAAACTTGCCCAGCCCTGCAGCGGTCGGATCAATAAATCACCAATAATTGATATTTAAACAAATTTAATAACAAAACAGACTCACAAAACCAAGGTTCCAGCGGGGTAGCCAGCGGAAACAGGAAAGCAAGCGGAAGGGCCCGCGCAGCCTCTGCCCGCGCACTATATCAGTAAACATACGCCTGAGGGCAGCCCGCCCCCAAGGGGAGGGCTTATCCCTACACAGCCCAAACTCTGTGCACCTCAGTGAACTTCTAAATTATCAGAATCACCATGCTGGAGTCACGGAGCTTCTCTTCGGGTTGCACATCCTCTCCATTATATCATTGATTTTTTAAAATTATGGTTCTTGTTTTTTTTAAGTTGAATTCAATTAAACTATGAAAAAATTTAAAAAGTATGACAGAGTTGAAACTAGAAATTAGTTTTCTATCCTCTTTCATGACTCGTGTACACTCTATCCTTCCTCACCAACTCATATTACTCTCTCAGTCTCATTTCCAAGTCAGATACTATACTCCCACGCAACCCGTTTACATGCATACCTTACAGGCTAGGAGGCACATATGTGATGGAGGAAGGTCAATGGTTAATTAAATAAAGAAACTGCTTGCCCTGATAGGTTAAAACATAGGTGGAAGGAGTAAACAGGAGGAAGAGGAAGTGAGGTAAGACTCCTCAGACAGACGTGAGATAGCTCTGCTCTCTGAGGCACACGCGATGAAGCTCCGACCCAGGATGGACATAGACTAGAATCTTCCCGGTAAGCGCACCTTGGGGTGCTTACACACATTATTAGAAATGGGCTAAATTAATATGTGAGAATTAGCCTAGAAGAGGCTAGATAGAAATGAGACAAGCAGTGTTTAAAAGAATACAGTGTCCATGTAATTATTTCGGGGCATAAGCTAGCAGGCAGCCGGGGTGCTGGGGACGCAGCCCCACCACTCTTATTACTACACATATGACAGAGGACTTTTTTTTTTTAAGAGTTTGGGTCACCTCGTCAAATATTCTAAATATTCTTTCTTTGTTTTGTGGGGGTGGGGGTGCTCAAGACAAGGTTTCTCTGTGTAGCCTTAGCTGTCCTGGAACCAGGCTGGCCTTGAACTCACAGAGACCAACCTGCCTCTGCCTCCCAAGTACGAGGATTAAAGGTGTGCACCATCACTGCTTGGCTATACTCTACTTTCTAAGTCCACCCATCATTATAGCTAAGTAATACTCTATCCTGTGTATGTAACACACTGTCATCATCTATTAATCTGTTGACAGACATAAGAAATGTTTATTGGGTAAGGAAGTTCATTAGAAAGAGATGTAGTGGCTGTCCTTAGCTGTTGTCTTGACTGGGTTTCAAGATGCCCAGAACTGAATGAGCGAATGCACTTCTTTTTTTTTTTTTTTTTTTTTAAAGTGTTAGCATTTAATTGGCCTCCCTGAGTGGCTTCAAGCCACCAGAACACAGGCACCTCCAACACCCTTTATCTTCTCTTCAGCTCTTCTGCTGAAAAATTTGGCTTTCACGATGACAGGCTGCTCCTCTTTAAGTGGTAATGCCTCATCCCAACTTTCCCGAAGTAACCTGTATGATATTTGTTGAAGTTGATCCTGTGATGATGCATGCCTCCAGTGTTCCCGCGTCCTCCTGGATGCTTGCGGTGTTTACCAATGCGGCCATGGCCGTGGCTCACGTGACCCCGGAGTTTCCGGGTCTTCCTCAGTCTGGATGGCATGGCGGTGGCCGAAAGGAAAGAGTGAGCGAATGCACTTCTGTGCAGCTCTGGGGGTGTTTCCCTAGAGGCCTGACATGTGAGGCCATGACTGTGTGAAGGTTTTCCCTGAATAGGGGCAGTAGCATCCAACAAGCTGGTAGCTGGTGCGGAGACGCTGGAAGAAGGCAGCGTGCACACTGGCAAACCCTTCTTTCTGAAGGTGTGTGGTTAACCTTGCCAGATATCAGACTCCAGCTTTTGTCCTTGCAATACCAGGGACACCCAGAAGCTTCCAGACGTTCCAGGCAGAACTGGGACTGCTGAGGTTATGGGCTTCTTTGTCAGCCTCCTAAGCCTGGCTTTTCTTCTGCGTGTGTGCTCCTGGGTTGAGCCTACAGTCTCTGCCCCTGAGCACTAACGCCACCAGTCCAGCTCCTTGCCCGGAGCAGCCACGTGAACATCACTTCTTAGATACCCAGCCCTATGGTCAGCTCAATGAATCCCCTTTTGTCGCATCGCTACATATATTCCATTGGCTTTGTCCCCCTAGAGAAGCCCAATTAAAACAGAAGGCATCCCTTAATGACTGAAGACAGCCAGCTCCATCCTCACCCCATCACAACCACCACACATCATTACAGCAGACACTGTTCACCTTCACCACAGTTCTTTAACACGGTGGGCTAAGTGCCAGGGATGGCTGATGCACCGCTCTTTGGGAGTAGGTCAGAATCTCCTTTTTTGTGACTGTTTTGTTGATTTTGTCTTGTTCTGAGGCGTAGTATCATGTTCTGCAGCTCAGGGCCTCCTTGTTGTTGAGAATAACCTTGAATTTCTACTCCTCCTGGCTCTACCTGTTAGTTTTGGGATTACAGGTGTGCACCACCACACCTGGTGTATATGGTGATGTAGAATGAACCCAGCATTCCTTGTATGGTAGGTAAGTACTCTTAACAACCAAGCCAAATCCCAGACTCCTGCACCCTTTTGAAGAAAGCAGACAAAACAGGTCCACTTTGCCCAGTGGCCTCCCAAGAGCTGTTTGCTGTGGTTAGCAGAACAGAGAGGGAAACACAGACACAACCATGTCCACTTCCTGCTCCCAAAACCAGAGAATATGCTGGGTTCCACGGCTCAGAGTGGGGCGCACAGAACCAACCAAGGCTGTAAATAGCTGACCTTGAGACAGGAGAGGACACCTGATAGTGTGTGTGTGTGTGTGTGTGTGTGTGTGTGTGTGTAGGGGCAGAGGACAGATCTCGTCAACCAGCCTCTAAAAATGGAAAGAGTAAGCAGATGAGTCACAGAACTGAGAGGACAAGCCTGTCAGAGTGGTGTCTGCATGAGAACAGAGGGGGCCACCCCCAGAGGCAGGGAGGGACTGTCCTTCCTTAGGCTGGCTATAAGACCGGCCTGCTTTGCCTTAGAATCTGCCCTGTGGTCTTCCTGCTGGTTCCTAGTCTATCCCAGATGGAGATAAATGTCATCAGAATGCCTTTTTTAAAAATGATGTGTATATGTATGCATATGTATGTGTATGTATATTTATATGTCTGAGGCCAGAAGAGGGTATATCAGATTCCTTAGAGTCATAGGTAGTTGTGTTGCCCAAAATCAAAACTACACATTCTTAACCACTGAACCATATCTCCAGCCAGAATGCCATTTTACTGTTTTTTGTTTTGTTTTGTTTTGAGACAGGGTCAGTCCAGGCTAGCCTTGAGTTCAGTATGTAGCTAAGGATGACCTTCAACTCCTGATCCTCCTGCCTCCACCTCCTAGGTGTTGGTATGGGCCTCACCACACCACCAGAGTGGGTATTTATTTATTTTTTGCTGAAACCCCCTTTCTTGGCAGTGTTATGGCCAGCCAGTGCCAGGCTCATGGGGCTGAAACATTCAGGGACACGCCTTATGAAGTGAGCAGCTGCCTTGAACTAACTGCTCTTCTTCAGGAAGGCAGGAGCCAGTGTTAACACTGACTGAGACCTTCCCAAGGGTTTTAGACCTTGATGGGCCACAGCAAAGCCACTACTTGGGAAAACTTTCAGCCCTTACAGGTACAAATGGATTTAAAGGACAGAAATACACGTGTGTCCACTTAGATCTACCTTGCTTGGTAGACCGTATCTTGTTGAAAGTGCAGAGGTCACCTGAGATGATCATCCCTCCATGTGCTGATATTGCGAGGCAAGATCGTGAGAACACAGTCACCTGGGGGGTAAACAAATCCAGGTGTGGGACCTGAGGCAGTCTCTGCTGCTCCAGCCAGGACTTTGCTGGCTCCAACTTGAAGTATTTGCTATTGGCGTGGCCAGCACCTCCTTGAAATCTCGTCAAAAGAAAAGAGGCTTCCAGCTTTTTACCAAGGAAGACTCTCCACCAAAGCTGTCCCTGAGATGTACCGGATGTTTGTGCACTTTCTATGAACAGGTGAACCCTGGATGTTGCAGGGACCAGGCTTGGCGGGCTGGCAGAGCAGGTTTCTGGCCCCGGGAATTAAAACTGAGTTCACAAAGCATCCTCTCTGCTGACGCCTCTGGATATGCAATTGTGTCACCACGGAGTCTGGGTGGTGTCACACTGTGTCTAATTAGAAGGCATGCTTCACTCACAAAGAGACTAGGAAAGACTGGAGCCTGGCAGACTGGTGTCCCTGACCTGTGTGACCTCCTCATAGCCCGTCATTAGCTTGGCCCAGAAGCACAGTCTATCTTGAAGGTACCCATCTTCTTGCTCATGGGACAGGCATGTGCTGAGCCAGAAAAATGGTTCTACTCACAAACACTCATTTGATGACCACAGCAAACATGCTTCCACCAACAACTTTATTTTACATTTTCAGGAGACCCCACCCGATTGTATGCATTTTTGAGAAACAGTGCGATATTCTGACTGGTACAGCTATCTGGCACTGGCTAAACAGGGGCAACTGGCATAGCCCCACTTTCAGCCATCTCCGTTTCTCTAGAGGGGGACCCCATGGAAGTCTCCCCACCTTTCATGCTTCCATGGCTGCCATCCATTTGATTTTCCAGTGTCCCACGGTATGGCCTAGAATGGGCATGTTCCCTCCACCAGAGAGCTCTGAACAGCAAGGAACCAGGTTAAAAGCTTACTCTTGGAGCTAGATGGTTATAAGGCTGCTAATGGGGACTCCTGCTAGCTGCTCACTGGCCCCCTCCTGTAACATGTCAGACCTGCCGTCATGCATGTGTGTGGTGAGACATGGGCTCTCGAGTTTACTCCTTGACTCTTTCTAAGGTGAGAGACATCCCAGCCTTTGTGTCTCTAGGTTTATTTTCTGATTTGGTTGATTTGGATCTTTGAAGACAAGATATCACTATGCAGTTCAGGCTGGCCTGAAATTCATGGTCCTCCCCGCTCAGCCTCCTTAGAGCTAGGATGCAGGTGTGTGCAATGATACCCAGATAGGCATGTAGGCTGCAGTTGCTGAGATACAAGCTGGATAGTTTTAGCATGCGTCTAGGAATTTCTAACATGGATTGTTGGAAACAACTATCAAGCTAGGACAGAACACTCTAAAAACCAAAAAGCATGCTACTGGTTGAGCTGGGACAATAGCCAACCACAAGGCAGAGGCTTTGTCTGAAAGTCGAGTCCTGCCTAGCAAGCCACACAGGGTGACATTCTTCAGAGGATCGTGGGAGGGATGGCACTGGTTGCTCCACGATGACCTTGACTCTCACCAATCCTAAAGCATCCCAGGAGTGTGCAGAGTCCCTGTGCGCTACAATTCAGACTGGGGAGCAGGCTCAACCTTCTTTCCTGTGCCTGGGATTCTTTTCAAGTGCATGGGTTGGCTTCAACAGGCTATTCCTCTTCAGGGCCAAGTTCATCACCCTCCTTCTTATTGTTGCCCTATCTGCTTCCAAAAATAATTTGAGGGGCTGGGGAGAAGGCTCAGTCAGTAAAGTGCTTGCTCCTCAAGCATGAAGACCTGTGCTTGATTCTTTTCATAGCCCATGCAAATGAGCTGGGCCTAGTGACACACATACAATTTCAGTACTGGAAAGCCAGAGTGAGGAGGATACTGGGGGCTTGCTGGTAAGCCAGCCTAGTAAAACTGGCAAGTTCCAGATTCGGTGGAAGAGCCCGTCTTAAGAAATAAGGTGGAGAATGATTAAGGAGGACACTTAACAATGGCCTCTGATCTCCAAACGACATACATATGGAAACAAGCACCTGCAGATATATGGGCATAGCACAGGAGTGCACACACGACGCTCACACTGCATGCACACACAACAACACATGCATGCACACAGTGCACACGCACACACACATGAAACACAGCACACACATGCATGCACACACATACACACATGCAACACAGCATACACACGCATGCACACACAGTGCTCACACTGCATGCAACACAGTGCTCACACTGCATTCACAGACGCATGCAATACAACACACACACGCATGCAGACACAGCGCATAATGCATGCACACACATTCATACACATGCACACACAGCGCACACATGCACGCAACACATGAACACACAGTACGCACACATACACACATGCATACACACAACACACATGCATGCACACACACATGCACACACAGCACATACACACACGCGCACACTCTGAAGCAGCAGTATATTTATAGCGTTTCTCATCCTGCAGTCTCAGCCTCCATTCTCTCACAAGCACAGCCAACAGCCTCTAATAGTCAGACTTCCTGCCTTCCTCAGAAGAAAAGAAATGGATTTTTAAAATCTGTTCTCCAATGGCTATCTAGACCAAAGATATCAATATCTCAGCTTCCCAGGCCACAAATTGAGGCTATCTCCAAGGTCAGGACATGGCATGAAAATAGGGTCAGCCCATGTGTATTCAGGAAGTGTGCCAAAAGGGGAACAGGCAGAGATGTCCTTGCCCTTCTTGGACAGTAACTTAATGATTGGCACCTGGCACCCAGTGTAGCAGAGGGTACGCATTACCCTCTGTCTACTAACCCAGTAGCTGACTGTTTGTTATCAGATAAACCATATCAGGGTCATAGCGGGCTTTTTCTCACTGAGTCACAGTCCCAAAGTAGAGGAGCTGGAATGCAGACCACTCAGGTATGCCAGAAAAGCCCCCACAGGTGGCAAGTGAAGATCCATTATAGGTTTGCATGTGTAAGAAGAAACATATTTACACAGGGCCTGGGGTACTCCGGATTTCAGCCAGCACTGGGGTTTCTTAGAGCTTATCCTCTGAGGATAAGTGAGTGACACTCTTCCAAACGCAGAGAAGAACATACGCTGCCAAGAGGGGCAGGGAGAAAGAGTAAGGGACAGTGTTGAAGGACACAGAGTTCAGTTTCCAGACAAGGAAGCTCTGGTCTGCTTTGTAACCCTCTGGAGTGCTTATCAGCACACTTACAAATGGAAGAACGGCACATTCCATGCTCTGTGCATTTTACCACAATCGAAATAAAGCTTCAGAACTGGCCTTTTCCTCTCTGCACTTGCGCCTTGTCCACCCAGACCCCGACAGAGGGTCTCTGTGTTGCTGGAACCTAGCCTGAGCTAGTCCCATTTCAGCCCTCCCTCCCCGTCTCTGGCCTGGTCCTGAGTCTTGTATTGCCTTTGGTTCCGCCCCGTGTTCCTTCAGAAGTGTGGATCTTTTTCATGTGACTTAAAAGACATTTGTGAGGCTTCAGGGATCTAAAGGGCTCTTTAAACTTAAAAGCCAATCGTGGTAATGAGCTTTAAGAGAGCGCATTAATTCCTAAAGCGAAGGTGGAGCCGGGACAGAAAGGCTAACCTGAGGGCCTGGGGGAGCCAGCGCTGTTTAGAAGGCATTCTGTGAGAAGAGGAAGAGGGGTAGTGCTGAGTGAGGCTCATTCTTGGATGTAACAAGCATTTAATGAGCACTTAGTGTGTTCCGGAATAAGCAGCAGGGCTCCTGACTCCTGGTGTCTTAATGTCCAGATGGAGGAAGCCTGCAGCTGCAGCTCTGTGGCGGTGCCTCCTGAGAGTTGATGGCCCTTCGTGGGAAGACATCCGTGAAGCTTCAGATGGACTGTCTCCACTACATCAGAAACTCAGGCCCCAAGACACTCTCCCCCTGCCCACTCCCTATGGAAGATCTGGCCCAACACAGCATAGCTTACACCATGCTTCAACACCCCCCACCTTTTCTTTGGTGGGATCTGCTAAAAAATTATGGGAAGAGGTATCCCAAAGATGATATCTGGCCCCATCAAAAAGGGTCATGTTGCCCTATGAATATGATACCACCTCATAGATGTTCATAATACTGTCTTTAAAACTCACAACACAGAACTGCTAGGCTGTCCTTCCACACTCCATACCATCTTGGGGCAGGCCAACCCCAAATCTCTCTTCCTGGTATTTGTTTCACAAAATAAAAGACGGTCTGTGTGGGATTAGAGAGACTTTATGAAGTGTGCACTCTGTGGTTAAAAGTGCATCAGTGCTCTTGCAGAGGACCTGAGTTTGGTTCACAGCATCCTTGTCAGGCAGTTCACAACTGCCTCTAACCCCAGCTCTTGGGATCCAACGCCCTCTTCTGGTTGCCACGGGTACCTCTCCCACAATGCAGATACACATACTCATAACTAAAAAATAAATCTAAAAGACTGCATGTGTTTTTTAACTGAATTTTAAGTTTTTATTTAATGATGTGTACGTAGGACAGTTGGGTACATGAGTGTACTGCCTGACAAAGCCAGAGGAGGGCATCACAGTGCCTAAAACCAGAGTTACAGACAGTCATGAGCAACCATGCAGGTGCTGGGATCCAGACTCTGGCCCTGCAAGAGTAGCTGATGAATGCTCTTACCCACTGAGCCATCTCTCCAGACACTCGACTGATCGTTTTTGAGAAGGCAAATCTTCAGGATGCTACACTACTGTCTTGTCAGATTGCTGTTCTCTGAATAAGGAACAGTTTAAAGATTCAATCCTGTCCCTGTTCCTTCTCTTTTGCAAGTGACAGGTAGCAG
Organism: Alexandromys fortis; assembly: GCF_014885135.2. Classification (NCBI taxonomy): domain Eukaryota; kingdom Metazoa; phylum Chordata; class Mammalia; order Rodentia; family Cricetidae; genus Alexandromys; species Alexandromys fortis. The sequence goes on from NW_026068056.1 coordinate 895,643, forward strand.
GGACTGGTCACAGCAGCAGGACACATCCCTGCTTCACCTAGGCAGGGGTTTAATACGCCACCCCTGACCCAGGCACACCACATCTGGATGGACTTGGCCAAAGTCCTGGCTCTCACAGAGCCAGCATGACATTATGAAATTGGGCTAAATGTTAAATAACACGGGACAATTGTTGGCTGTTTAAAATATGGTAGAACAATGTAGAATGTGTAGTGGAGCTCTGGGGAGATGGCATCTGAGCCAAAATCAGGTGACAGAAAAATGAACATGGGAAAGGTAGATTCTAGAGAGGATTGACCAAGCTGCAGGCAAAGGTGCCACTCCAGGCCCAGGAGATAATCTAGGTGGGAGGGAGTTTAGGGTGTAGCGACATCCGACCTGGCTACTCCGTGCCAGGCATGAGGAGGAGCAGAGGCAGCGACAGGAGATGAGAGTGGGTGCCACAATGGGTCAAGGGTCAGCACGGGAAGAACACGTCCCTGCACTAGGCACTGTCCTCAGCACTGTGACAAAACACCTAAACAGGCAACTTCAGGGAAAACGTGCTGATTTGGCTCAGAGTTTAAGGGCACAGTCTGCTATGGCGGGAAGGCTGGCAGCAGGAGAGGTGGACGCTAGTGTTTACCCTGCTCTCTCCGTTGCGCTCAGTCAAGGCCCTACCCCAAAGGATGCTGCTGCCCACCGTTAGTTGGAGGGGTATTCCCATCTCAGTTTACTTCATCTAGAAACTTCTTCACAGATGTGCACAGAGCACTTGGTGATGGTAATTCTTTGTGTGTGTGTGTGGGTGTGTGACAGTCTCTGTATAGCCGTGACTGTCATGGAACTCACTCTGTAGACCAGGCATGCCTGGTCCCATTGGTGATTCCATTTCTGTCAAGTGGGTGGTCAAGATTAACCATCAGCTCCAAACAGCCAGTTTGGCTGGTTGGTTTGGATGTTTGGGAAGGAAGCTCAAGAGCACTCTTCAAGTGTTTCAAGCAGCTGAACATGAAACCCCAGTCAAGTCACTGCTGTTTCCCAGCAGCCTCTGCTCCCCACCTAGAGGACGGCCCCCACCCAATCCTCTGTCGGACGTCCTCTTAGTCCTCCCGGTTATAATCATGAGGCACAGGAGATGGCTGGCTCAGGCAGCTCATCTTTTCCCACAGAACCCTGAAGCTGTCTGCGGGTGGGAGCCCTGCCTTTTGTTAAGGTAGTCGTTTTCACAGTATTGAGTCGTGCGATTCATAAGCACGGGAGGTCTTTCCATCTTCTAGTGTCTTCCTCAATTGCGTCAGTGTTTGAGTTTTTATTATGTGCTCTTTAATATCTTTGTTAAGTTATTCTACAGTATTGGGAGGAGGGTGTGGGCCTCGCCTTTAGAGCTGAGATGGCTTTCCACCCCCAAGGTGTATATTTCCTGGTTTCTTTCTTAGATTGTTTGCTGGTGTACAGGGAGACTGCTGGCTTTTGTATGCTAATTCTGTATTCTGTCACTTTGCTGAAAGTGTTTTCTGGTGGGGTCTTTAGGACCTCTCTTCCGGGTAAGATCACAGAGATATTCTGATTTCTTCCTCTCCTGCCTGCGGCTACTTGTCTGCTTCTCTTGTCTTTTACCGTAGCTCAGACTCCAGGACTTACTGAAAATGAGTGGAGAGTAAACACCTTGTCTTATTCCTGACTTTAGTGGAAATGCTTTGGATTTCCCCATTTAATATAATGCTGGCTACGTTTGTCATACACACCCTTTATTTTGTTGATTGAAATATGTTCTTTCTATTCCAAATTTTTTCAGGAATTTTCATATGAAGGGATGTAGCCTTGGCTGTCCTAGAACTCACTATGTAGACCAGGCTGGCCTCCAACTCGAAGAGATCTGTGCCTCTGCCTCCTGAGTGCCCAGCATAGAGCACCTTCTTCTTTAGGGTGGACAACCCAGTCCTCTGCTCAGCCTTGCTCTTCCTGGGATGGGTAGGTGTCCTGGCCACCCCAAGGCTCAGTTCCTGTCCCCTACTTTCTTTAAAGACAGCTGTCTGAGCCCCTACCTTAGAGTTGTGCTGTGCCTCAACAGGTTTCCCAGCTCACAGGATACCGTGAGGTGGGGTCACTGTGTGGACACTGGGATGAGCTCACTCAAGGGATGCAGTCCCCAGGTGTTGCTCAGGTAAACGTGTTGGATAGGGTCACTTCGACTTGCAGAACGAATCAATGGGCCTGTCAGGGCCTCCTGGTCTCCCAAGAAGGCTGAACTGACCACTCCTACTCTTAACTCACCATAAGTACAGACAGGATGCTGGGGGACCAGAATCCCCACAGCCATGAGAACAGTGTTCAACAACCAGAGCTCCAGACTCAGCCTGCACTGATGGGGCCTGCCATTGGCAGAGACAGGAGCCACTATCAGAGTACTCAGGGTCCCAGCACCAGGTCCATCCCCCTCTATGGCCTTTGCTCCTCTTATGGGGTGAATTCTGATACCCCTAAAGTTCACATGGCATAGTCTTAACCTTCAGTACCCAGAAAGGTGACCTTAGTAAGAGGCTGTTACAGGTGTAAGAAGCTGCAGGGAGGCCACCCAGAAGGAAGACATGGCCCTAATTCTGTGATTCCTGTCCTTATAAGAAGACACCGAGTGAAGAGAAAGAGGATGTACAAGGAAATGATAAAAAAAAAAGATGGAGAAGTGTCATCTGCATGCCAAGGTACATCAGCAGTCACTACAGTGTGGGGAGGTCTAAGACTGCCCTCATTCAGGACCTCAGTAAGCCAAACCTTTGAAACTGGACCCATCCCTCTCATCGCTACACCTGAGCTGATCATAGATGGTGCTGATGCTGCTGTCTGCAGGACTAGGCAGCTCCCTGAATCTCCCAATCATCATTCATTTTCTCAGACTGGGTCAGGTCAATCACCCCTGACTCCACCTCTCCCCACACCTACTGCTAAGCAGGTAGAGCACAGAAGGAGGAGGTGTGGAAAGAGAAGTGGGTGGGGACACAGATGGGGATACTTAGAGGAAAGGAAGACTCTCCAGGGTTTCCACAGAGGGAGGTCATGGGCTGGAGCCCAGGTACTTAGGCAATCAATGACAGCAACAGAAATCTTTATTTTTTTAACAAGTTTTAATATCCTTTATTAAATTTATGAAAAGTTCATTTTGTTTACTGTAGAAAGAGGCATATGGCTCATTTTAGTCTTGATATATATTGTTAATAAATAAGATATAATTTATTTATTTATTTTTATTAAATTTATTTATTTATTAAAGATTTCTGCCTCCTCCCCGCCACTGCCTCCCATTTCCCTCCGCCTCCCCCCATCAAGTCCCTCTCCTCATCAGCCCAAAGAGCAATCAGGGTTCCCTGCCCTGTGGGAAGTCCAAGGACCACCCACCTCAATCCAGGTCTAGTAAGGTGAGCATCCAAACTGCCTAGGCTCCCACAAAGCCAGTACGTGCAGTAGGATCAAAAACCCATTGCCATTGTTCTTGAGTTCTCAGTAGTCCTCATTGTCCGCTATGTTCAGCGAGTCTGGTTTTATCCCAGGCTTTTTCAGACCCGGGCCAGCTGGCCTTGGTGAGTTCCCGATGGAACATCCCATAGCAACAGAAATCTTGAGAACCATCAGTGAAGAGGGCAGGGTCTCCAGGAAGTATCCGGGTCCATTCTCTTCTACTCTGCCCCCGGGTGGTACAGAAGTTAGTTGCTCTCCCAGGAACCTGAACACTGGAGAACAAACACTATACTCTGGTCTGCAAGTGACCACAGGCCAGCAGACCTTTGTCCCAATAGGGCTCCTAGTGGTCAGACACCCTCCAGATTTCCTTACCCCAACATGGTCCTGGCACTAAGCCAGCAGTGCTGGGTCTGTCAAGCCGCCCACTTCTCGTGGTTCAGCCCCGTCTTGTGACAGTATATGGGGTGACTCAGCCAGCTTTCCAGAATGGCACAGTCTTTCCAAGGGGTGTTGCTACTTTGCACTTGGGAGATACATCCAAGTTCACAAAAACATCCTGTTTCTGAACTTGGCTCAAGGAGCAGAGATCAGAGGAGGAGGAAGGCAGACCTTTGAGCAGCAGGGGGTGCTGGGAGGGGTCCCGGTCATCCAGAGGTCAGGGAGGGAAAGTGACCACGGGCCTGACTGTGTTTAATTAAAGAGTAGATCTCAAGATAAGGGATGAATGTGAGGAGGAGGCACTGGCAGAGGGACTCACATGCCCTCTGCAAGTCTGCAAGAAGCATTTAGAAACCTGGAGTCGGGACTCAGAAGTCACGGAAGCTCCTCCACGCTGCCACACTGGTCTAGGTCAGAAACAGGGGGTGTTACTATATTCAGTGGGCTTTCCTAGAGGGCATGGAAGGCTAGAGCTGGTTCCCAAAGGCTGTTTACATGGTGGGAAGCAGGTCAGATCTTGCAATCCTGCCTGAAAACACGAGCTCTCAAGTAAACGTGTGCTTGCAACACTGACCCTGCAGAGAGAAGCTGCCTGGGGTTGGAGTCATTCCCTTTGCCCTCCATGTCAGTGTGCCAACTTGCAGCAGCTGGGAGACTCTGCTGATGGCATCTGAGACAGAGGGCATTAACAGAGCTGTGACAGCAAATCCTGCCGCAGGGTCGGAATGAATTTTTCCCTCATTAATAATATCCTAATTTGCATGATTAATATGTCATGATCAATGAACACGGAGGACTAACAGTACAATCTCTGAACAAAAATGCCACCTGCTGAGCAAAGAGAATAAAACAAACAGACAATAAACACAACTCTGTGCAGGAGACACTGTTTTCCCCCAAATATCACCAGCATCAGTACAGCTATTTGAGGAATGCAGAGAGGAATATTCCCTATGGCTCCATGGGAGGGTCTCTGGGTGTACCTGCCACTCCTAGGCTGCCATTGGGCAGATCTTAAAATTCCCAACAAGGCTGATGATGGCCTGCTGGCTGAGCTCCTTGCCTGGTGTCTCCAGCTGGCTCCAGGCCAAGAGGCGGGATGTTCCAGGCCACAGTGGTGCCACCCCATCAGCCCAGATCCACCTCTTTCTGTGGCTGCAAACCTCAGCTATTTTTGGCCTGCCAGCCTGGGTCAGGAAGTGGAACAGGCTGATGAGCAAGGAGGGAAAACACCTGCGGGATGTCTTCAGCGTGTGACACAGATTGCTAGTGTTGTTGAAAACTTCTTGGGAGACAGAGCTGGACACATGGGTCCGCTGGAGTCTACACTGCATTCCTTGACTTGAACATCTGAACATCTCAGCTGCCTGTTCTGCTCACGGCCATCTGGTTCCAAACCTTCATTCAGAATTGCTTATACAGTTAAGAAAGGTCCAGTGTCACCAGGAAATGCAACCTCATAGGGCGACCATAACGTGTGCTATTCTCTAGCAACCATTCTGTTGCTATGTGGCACATGGCTGTATCATATTACATAGCAGAAATATGCTCAGAGCATGATGTGGGTTACATACATACATGGGCAAACATACACATATATATACAGGTGCACATATATGTATATGCATACACGGTGATTACAGTATTTCATTAGTTAACAAAATAATCACTTCATTATCTACATGTATATCAAAATATCATGTAATTTTTAATTTGTTGTTTACTAAAAATATATGCAATAAAACACAGATACATTAAATGACCATGTGAGTTGAAACTGTCTAAGAAATATTTTCTTTTTCTTTCTTTCTTTCTTTTTTTTTTTTTTCTTTTGGTTTTTTGAGACAGGGTTTCTCTGTAACTTTGGAGCCTGTCCTGGAACTAGTTCTTGTAGACCAGGCTGACCTTGAACAGACCAGGCTGACCTTGAACTCACTCACAGAGATTCACACGCCTCTGCCTGGGATTAAAAGCCTGGGTCACCATGCAGGCAAAGTTAGTCTTAATATTATGTTTTATTTGACCTAGGATACCCCAAGTATTGTCTCAGCAGAAAATTTAAATGTTTCCAATCACGTACTGGATGTTGCCCATTCGTTTTTATTCTAAACGTGCGGGACTTGGTGTATACTTTACATCCCGTAGCAGTCTGAAGTATAGACTGGCTATATGTCAAGGTCACATGTGGCTCATCATCACCTGTGACACACAGCTGTAGTCCTCTCTGCTGGATATCATAAGTGGAATGTTTGTGTCACCTGCTGAATTTCCATGCTCAGACCCCAAGATGCTGAGATTAGGAGGTGAGACCTCTGGGAGGTAACTAGGGCCAAATCAGTGCTAGGGTGGGGCCTTCACATAGCAATTTGAGCCCTTTTCAGAGGCAGACATTGTTCCCTCCTCCCTTCACACTACATGGAGACACAGAGGAGGGGGCCACCTGCAAGCCAAGAAAAACGCCTTCACCAAGGTGTTGCCAGGAACTCTTGGTTTGGACATGAAGCCTCTATAACCATAGGAGGGTAATTTTGTTATTTGAACCCTTGGTCCAAAGCCTGAGCTGAGGCACAGACCCGCATGGCGCAACGAGGCAGAATGAGGATCTGAGACAGAGCAAAGGCTGGGGAGCCATGGGCCTCAAAAGCCAGGCTCATCCTGCCTCACTGCCTCATGACAGGGGAGAATGAGTCACTGTGTTCAGTGCTGTGTGCAGAGACTGAAATTCCTGCCTCCCTTTCCCTAGCCCTGCCATGAGCAGCCTGCTTAGCTTGCTAACTGAATGAGAAATGAGCCATTCCCACAAAGCTTGCATGCAGCCAAGATCATCGCTGTAGGATCTGGGCAGAAAGCAGACCCACGACAACTACCAGCCAGCACCTGACACCAGGAGGGCGGGGGTTCCAAGGCTTCTGCCAACACAAAGCTGTTTTCTCCAGGGGTTGGACTGCTGCTTGGAGTTAGATATTTACCTAATGTTCAACGGGCCCTGGAAGTGAGCCCCAGTGTTTCACACAGAACTGTGCTATGGCCAAGGGTCATTCTGGCCTCTGTCACATCTGCTGTGACTCCACTTTTACCTGTTGTTTCAATTGACCCCGAAACACACACCAATGGCCCCATATGTATTTGGATGTTACCTTTCCCTGTGTTAGACATCCACAAATCAGGGAAGAAAACACGGAAAGACTGAGGCCTGGGACTGCTGGAAAATTCATTGTTCACTGTTAGCATAAAGGACAGACAAATTCCCAGCTGTCTTAAGACCAGAACTTTACATGTTGGAAGGGAAGCCAGAGACTTTCTGAATCACTCCCCGAGCTGTCGTGGTTAGCCTGTGGCTCCAGCAACCTCTACAAAGCAGATGAAACGGCATCACAGGACCCAGGTGTCCCGAAAATTGCAAGCACATGATGGCTGGAAGTTATCTGAGAAGCCTGGGATGGTCAAGGAAATGTCCTTAAGCAAGCACTGTGGGTCCTGGGACTAACCAAGTGCAATCAACAGTATCTGATGCTGAGTATCTGTTTCCCTTCGAGACAGAGAGCCTGCCCTTGGCAACCAGCACAAGCAGCGAGGACTGGAGGTTCAGGCTCGCCCACGGCACCTGGATACGATGTGAGGGTCTCTGGGATGTTGAGGGAGGTATGCACAGCCACTCAAAGAAAGAGGGTGAGAGCAGGACTGCGAAAGAGACACACTCTATGCCTAGTGAAAGGTCTCTGGGGAAACTGACCGATTCCAAGGCAAAGTTCAGTATTTGGGGATGGAAGGCCATCCAGGAGCTTCTGCCAAGAGGCCAAACCACAAAGGAGTCTGGTCACAGGGCTGGGGTGAGGCTTGCCTAAGAGGACGAGTTGGGTGGACTGATGATGAGGTTGCTGGCTCAGGCAGGGTGCTCACCACTCCCACACAAGAGGTGCTGAGCTCTGGTTGTCTAATGGACTCAACTAAGCAGGGTCCAGCAGGGCTGAACACATCTAAACCAGGGCAGTGCCCAGAGCCAGTCCTCTGTGGTCCCCATGGGCTCTTTCAGAAGCCTCGCTCACCATGGATCATTCAGCCATTTCTCGCCCCACCCTCAGCCCACGCCTCCATCCACCATTCACAAATGCTTTTCCAGATCTACGTCCATCCACAGAGCCCCACGAGCAGCCTGGCTGTGTCTTAGGATTCCCTCCAGCCTCCCCAAGAGGAGCACCAGTGGGACCTGGGCACAGCCTGGCTTCTGTAGCAGCCCCCCACCCTGATCTCTATGCTGGGAATGGTAGGCTCTTAATAGTCATGGAAGGGTGGCTCTAGAATGTAAGTGTGTCTCCTGGGTCACTTCTGGTCATAGGTATAGTTTAGACTGGCCCCACCTGGCTGTAGATCCAGTTCAGGGTAAAATTTGAATAATTGGAGCTGGAAAATGTCCATCTCACTGATGTAACCATTTCAACTTCAGTTTATACCAGATTCATATTTTCTAATTTATAAACTAATTTCATACCATTGTGAGGAACTGAACGATGGCTTTATATATAGCTATTTTTTTGTGAGTGTTATTTTGGATTACATTCTAGGTTTTTTTTTTTTTTTTTTTTTTTTTTTTTTTTTTGAAATAGGGTTTCATGTTGCCTTGGCTGGCCTTTAACTCATTATATAGCTGTAGCTGGCTTTGAACTCCTGATCCTCCTGCCTCTACCTTCAGAATGCTGGGATTATAGGCATACTTGGTTGGGGTTTTCATTTGTGTCCAATAATTGCAGCCTAAATTTACATATATTTTCCTTTAATCCTTTATATGTGCGTACACTAGCAAGTATGCACACAGACAGTTAGTATATAGTACCTGATATATTCCATTCTGGATTCCTATAAGGAAGCTATCCCAGGGTCCAACTGCTCAAGTCACCACTGGGTTTTTCCTTTGCTCAGTACCAATTCTACACTGGGACAGTGGAGGACGCAAGGATTAGACACCCCCTGCTGAGGACCTCCCTCCCCCAGGAGTCATAGGGCCGTCAGTAGATTTCACGAGGGGCTGTACAGGGACTTGGTTCTCCTAAGAACTGCATTGCCTTTCTCTGTGACACAGTGGTATCTGTCCTCATGCCACTGACATTTCTAAAGTATGACCATTCGGGACCAGGCCAAGGCAATGTGCCCTATAGCCTCCTCTGACACCTTGACTTGGTTTGAGTTGGCTGGGCAGAGCTCTCATCTCTAGGTTAAGGAGCAGGCTCACCTCTCCTTATCTAGCCTCTCACAAACACTCGGTGGGCCCCAGAGAAGCATCTCTGTTCTAAAGAAAGTGTCATTCAGACATTGGGGTAAACAGAATTGCATAGTGGCACATGTTCCTGCCCTTCATCCCCCAAACCATCTAGTCTGCTTAAGCTTTTGCGTTTAGGAATATGTAGCCAGTTGTGACCCCGAAAGAGCTTGTGGCAAGTTTCTGAGCCCTGTGCCCTCCTACAGAAGGCTAGCAGCCACATCTTGTCCTAGAAGTCTCCTAGACACTGACTATACGGCTGGCAGCAATAGGAAGGTCTATGCACAGAGCAAAACCCCACGCTGTCCACTGAGACCCTTCCCTGGCTCCTAAGAATGGAGTTGGGCCTCGCATATAGTTAGCACCCAATCTGCTCTCCCTTTCCAGCCAGCAGAGCCACAATGGAGCTGAGACCCAGTGTTGCCCATGTAGATCACTCTGTACAGGACATAGCCACCCTGAAATGGAGAGACTTGCACACAGCTTGAAGCCACTGAAGCTAGGCTTCATTCGCCCTGAACAACATTCCCGATCCTGCTCTGCATGAGGGTCAGCTAAGTCCTTCCACTCCCTACTCCATCCTAAATCCCCAAGGGCACATCTGCAGAGAAAGTTCCGTGATAGCTGTGTCCTCTCCACCACAGCCCAAGTCACAAGTGCCATCATCTTTGCCTGTGGCCCAGTCTAAGGGAAGCTTGATTGTGACATTTGGGAGTATTTCCTGGGCCCTTGTTTCTCCAGGCTCCATAGCTGGAACTAGAATGAGCAACTGTCCCTTCTGGCATCAGAGGGGCCTTAGCCCATTCCTGTTTATAATCACGTTCATACAGACAGCCTGGACTTCCCCAAACTGGGGCCTCCACAAATTGCAAATCATTGGCTGCCAGAGGCTGAGAGGTAGCATGAGTCACTGGTGAAGCAGGCTTGTGTAAACAGTCTCCTTAAGTAGGGGTGATCTCAGTCACAGAGGACTAGCTGGTGGCTTTCGATGTTGTGTTTGTTTGAAGCAGAGACTTCTCTGGAGCCCTTACTGATCTTGAACTCACAGTGGTCCTCCTGTCTAACTCTCCCAAGTGCTGGGATTATGGACATGCATTGCCTGGTTTATTACGGTTTTTGTTGTCGTTACTCTTTTGCTATTGTACTCCAGGCTAGCCTCAAACTCATTACATTGTTGAGGGATCCCTTGAACTTTTGATCCTACTGCTTCTGTCTCATTAGGACTGGGATGACGTATAAGTCCCCACACTCTATCTATCTTTATGATCTTTCCACTTTGTTTTTTTTTTTTTGTTGTTGTTGTTGTTTGTTTGTTTTTCGAGACAGGGTTTCTCTGTAGTTTTGGAGTCTGTCCTGGAAGTTTCTCTGTACAGAGTAGCCTTGAACTCACAAAGATCCACCTGCCTCTGCCTTCTGAGTGCTGGGATGAAAGGGTACACCGCTGATCTTTTCACATTTTTGTGTGTAGTGTGTGTACAAGTGCAGGCACATGTATGTGCACACAGCAGAGGTTGACACTGCATGTCTTCCACTATTGGTCTCTTTACCTTTGGAGATGGAGTCTACCTTACTAGACATTTAAAGTGTATTTACCAGCTTCATGCTTGTTGCTGTTTTAAACATCATTTAAAAAGAAGCACTGGTATCTGTGGACTAGGGAATCAAGTCATGGTAACACCTTGGGATCCATGAAGGTTCAGGACCTGCCAGGTCACTAGATCAGCTGCCACCTGTGGGAACTTCATCTTCCTTACAACAGAGAACAGAAACTACAAGAGGGGTTGGCTGTGTTGCCTGTGACGGCAGGGGTCCCAGGCTGCTCACAATGTCAAGAAAACCAAGATAGACTCCAGCGCTTGGCAGCCCTTGGCAGGAGGGATGGACATAGCCCTGGGACCCAGCTTTTCCTGGTAGAAAGATACAGATGGCCTGAGACGGAAGGCATCTGGGGTGTGGTCAGTGATAATGTAACTAAGCCTGTGTGGTGTGGCAGGCCTGGGGATAGCTCCTGGTCCTTTTTCAGACCCACGGGCCACTCTAAAGGTCCCCCCACAATTCTTCCTGCCTGGGTAAGCCTGTGACTCTGGTCTCCAGTCCACAGTGCCTCCTTCTGTAAGGAGAAGGGCCCTTTAGCATCAACTGGAGCTATCTCTGGTACTGACAACCAACAATTAGTATTAAACACTCCTGTTGATATGAGAAGATCTGCGCACGTATCTTATATCTGAAATCATGAATGACATGAGCGAGGAGCAGTAGGACACACCCAGAATTCCAGCATTTTAGAGTCTGCAGTGGGGTGATCGATCTCCAGTTTGAGGTCACCCTGGGAAGTATAATGAATTCCAAAATAGGTCAGCCAGCACATAGTGAGACCACCATCTCAAAAGGAAACCCCAAACAAAAATGAACACACGGGCTGCTTGTGACTCCCACTGTAGGATGCAGGGCTGTGTGGATTCTTAGGTCTCTCCAGTGGGTGGTCACTGGTAACTAATGGCTGACAGGTCACCAGCTAGAATGATGGTGGGATTTCAAGCTAAACGCTATGCTAGCCTCTGTTCCAGCTTACCTCTTTCCCTGAAATCACGGAAACAGAAGTCAGAAACACCTCCATGTGCCATGATCTTCCTAGGCAGATTTTCCTAATCTGTAGGGGATGGAAAGGACCTTCACTGAAGGAAGGATCCAGTTCTGGATTTGGTACAGGTATTCCCTTTGGCAACTTAAGAAACTGAGTAGGGGGCTGGAGAGATGGCTCAGAGGTTAAGAGCATTGCCTGCTCTTCCAAAGGTCCTGAGTTCAATTCCCAGCAACCACATGGTGGCTCACAACCATCTGTAATGAGGTCTGGTGCCCTCTTCTGGCCTGCAGTCATACACACAGACAGAATATTGTATACATAATAAATAAATATTAAAAAAAAAAGAAAGAAACTGAGTAGGAAGTGGGGCTGGAAACACGAAGGCACTGGATCCTTTGAATAAAAGGCATCCAGGCAGTAATACATTAGAAAAAGGGGTTCCCTGATTTACTTTATAAAATCTAATGCCAGCGGGATGTGGTGGCACATATTCTTAATCCCAGTACTTGGTAGACAGAGGCAGGTGGATCTCTGTAAGTTCAACATCAGCCTGGTAGTAGGTTCCAGGCCAGCCAGGGTTATATACTAAGACTATCTCAAAAACAAAAACCTCATACATCTATTGGGCTGGAGAGACAGATCAGCAGCTAAGAGCACTTGCTGCTCTTGCATAGCATCAGTGCTTGGTGCCCAGTACCCACGTCAAATGGCTTATAACTACCTGTAATTATACAGTCCCAGGGGATCTGACACCCTCTTCTTGTCTCCATGGACTCCTTAAACACATGTGGTGCATATGAACTCATGCAGGCAGGCACACACACACACACACACACACACACACACACACACACACACCTAATGAATGGCTATGTTTGTTTAAAATATCTGAATCTTTGTTTATTTTTCCTTTTTGTTGTTTTTATGTTTTTGAGACAGGGTCTCAGTAGCTCAGGCTGGTCTCAAACTAGGTTACATAGCTGAGGTTTGGATTCAATTTGAATGATAGGCCCTGGCCTTGGCTATTTCTTCAAACAAATTAGTATACTCAGTCTTGAGGGGTGCCTCGTGTGGACTGTAGATGGAAAAGAAAATACATACCAGAAACTTTGAGAAAATCATTTTGTTCCCCTCCTAAAGAGAAAAGGTCAAGTTTAGCAGACCCCAGACCAGAGAAGCTGGTTCTGTACAAACATTCTGCCACAATCAAAGGGTTCAGAAACAAAACTTAACCCCTCAGTTGGGGTTAAGAAGAGTATTAGTGTCACTGAAAGGTCATCAGCCCCTGTGCTGTAACCCTGCCAGGCACTGCCATCAAATGTCACCCCAGAGCACACGCACTGCCCCTGCTTACCAGGCACCACCCCAAATCACAGATGTCTCTGCCAAGAAGGCTGGTGGCACGGAGTCAACAAAGATATCACATGCCTGTGGACCTGGGCCTGAAGGTCTGTGGTAAAAGCCCAGGAGGGGCACTGACCCTGTTCTGATGGTCCAGTTGGTCCCACCTAGCCATGACTTGGAGCCATGTCACTCCAAGCTTCCCTGACAAAGTCAGAATGCCCCTTTATGCTGGCTATCACAAGAATCACAAAGATGACCCTGGGCATGACCCTTGCTGTATTGGATGTTTTCCTTATACTTGTACCCAGATGCCTGACAAAAAGCAGCTTATGGGAGGGAAGGAGGGGTTGTATTGGCTTGGAGTTCAGGAAAAGGCAGCCCATTGTGCTGAGAATGTTGCTCCAGGGAGCAGATGTGAGTGCTCTTGCTCAGATCCTTTCTTCTTTCCCTCTTTCTATTCTGTCTGGGTCTTCAGCCCCCCCACGTGGAGTCGCTCACATTCAGGGTAGGTCTTCCCTCCTCAGTTACATCCCTCTAGCAACAGCCTCACAGGTACACTCAGAGGTGCGTTTCCTAGGTGACAGCAAACTGAGTGGAGCTGGCAATGAAGATTAGTCATGGCGGCTTTCGAAGGATTTAGTCCAGCGGTGGTGGTGTGGGGGTGGGAGGTACCAGGCTGTAAATGATTGTGAGCCAGTAGAAGGGAGTGGGACGGAGGGATGAATACAGGCATGGAGGGAAAGAACCGGGAGTCACCAGAGGGACAGCCATTACTTCAGAGGACAGTCGGTCAGTTGAGATCAGCCTTCGACAATAACACAACTCTCAGGAGCCTCGTCTCCAGAAATATGACTTTAAATGAATGGACACAGAGCTGGGAAAATGCCTTAGTGGGTAAACAACTTAGCGTGCAAGTGTGAGGGCCTGAGAATCCTCAGAACCCACATAAAAACTAGACTTAGAGTACAGGCAGCTATAATCTCAGTGGTCTTACAGGGAGAAGGGAGGGAGAGACAAGAGAATCCCAGAAACACACAGACCAGCTAGTCTGGCAGGCACAGTGTTAAAACAATGAGACCTTGTTTCAAAGAAGACAGACTGTCCTCTGACCTCCACAAGCACTGTGGGATTACGACCCCACATTATACACATGAATGTAGCGCAAGGCAAACTGTACATGTCTCTCATAGCATGTAAAATCTGGGATATTTAAGTGTTCCCTGCTAAGATTCCTTCATGAGAGATCCTCAGACTCAGGACTGGGCTCTCTCTCTCTCTCTCTCTCTCTCTCTCTCTCTCACACACACACACACACAGTATGTGATTCCTGAACCCCCAAACCCATGGCTTTCTCAATTTTCTAATTCATTGGGCCAACATTGGTAGGGATGCTTAACCGTCTCTCCAATCAGCTTGTGTCTAAAGGAAAGCCAAGGCAGGAGATGAGGCTAGAGGGCGGTGTAAAGTATATTTCAGGTGGATATGGTTATTAAAATTGAGTTCATGTGTACCCAAGAGAAGACAAAAGGAATCACCCAGGTGCCTGTATCTTTGATGGGGAGGGTCTTATTAAAGCCTTGCTGTGGGTAGCCCAGGAAGCTGGCTACCCTGTGCCTGCAACAGTGGCTGCCTGCAGGCACAAGGCTGCAGCCCAGGGGAGCACTGACTCAAAGGGGTTCCACTTGCAGACTTGGCACCTTGTCTTGAAACAGAAATTGGAAAAGAGAAAGTGGATGTCTGCACTGCCATGAAAATAATGGCTGAGCGTGTCGGGAAGGTGGTCAGTGGATAAGAGTACAGGATGCTCTTCCAGAGGACTCCAAAGTCCCCACAGACTGTCTCCACATGCTGACTTCCTGTATCTTGGGTCTCCCTTTGGACAAAGAATGACCACTCCCTGATAACCCAGCACCCATATTATATGACTTATAACCATCTGAAACTCCAGTTCCAAGGGAGCAAACGTTGTCTTCTGCCTCCACGGGCACTGCACACACGTGGTATACATACATATACTCCAGCATACATGTACGTACACATTGCTTTAGTTAGATTTCTACTGCTGTGATAAACACCATGACCAAAAGCAACTTGGGTAGGAAAGCATTTTTTTCAGCTTATAGCTCTTAGTCCATCATCCAGAGAAGTCAGGGCAGGAATTCAAGGCAGAAATGGCAGGAGCTAAAACTAAGGTCCTGGAAGAGTGCTGCTTACTTGGCTTGCTCTCCATGGATTGCACAGCCTGCTTTCTTAAAGCACCCAGGACCTCTAGCCCAGGGGTGGCACTTCCCACAGTGGGCTGGGCACTTCCACATCAATTACTAATTAAGAAAATGTCCTAGAGGCTTGCTCACAGGCTGATCTTATAGAAGCATTTTCTCAATTGAGGTTCCCACTTCTCAGATGATTCTAGACTGCATCAAGTTGACCAAAACCAAAACAAAACAAAAAGAAAAAAAAAAACCCAAAAACCTAGCCAGAACACACATTAAAAAAATATTTTTTTTTCTGTTTTTTCAAAACAGGGTTTCTCATGTAGAACTCACAGAGATCCACCTGTCTCTGCCTCCCATGTGCTGGGATTTTAAAGGTGTGAGCTACCACCACCCGGCTATTGTTTAATGATTCTGCCTTAAAGAAAATAAGGAAAGAGCTATTTTTGAGTGAACTCTGAGTGACCATGTCCTGGGGATCATGGGTTCAGGTTACCGTGAGTGACAAGTTCCATCATGGAAGAGACATAAACCTTTATAGTCACAGAACGAGGGGAAACAGTAAGCAACACATTAACAATACTAAGGGCAGGAGCAGCCGGAGGGTGCACAAGAGCAGAGGCAGAAAAGCCTGCCCTCCGTTCCAGTGTTCTCTTGCTCACGGGCTTCCCTACCTCTTCTGTTTCTCTGGATCACACTATATGAAGAATAGTCTTGAGCCACAGACCAATGCTCTTAGCTTTAGGGCTGGCAGAGGCCAGAGGTCTGCTCAGCTCCACAGTGTGTTTTCCTAGACGTCTATGAGGAGGGCATTGGGTCACGTACAGAGGTTGAAACCAAATGGAGGACTGAAGCATCCAGGGTCGTTCTGGCTCGCAGCATTACACCTCTCCACTACGACATCCCAGCTGGCTAAGGTCAGACCACAGGATCTTTAACCTAGAGCTAGAGCTTCCTCTACCTGTGCTCAAGGTCCATGCCAAGGGACAATGGTGGCTGCCACATCCCATCCCCATTTCAGAAGGGACACTGAAGCACAAATCAGTAACTCAACCGTACAAATGTCCCTGACACAGCAGTCTTGGATCATGCAATCAGGACAGGGAAGACATGGAAGACAAAGCCTGCAGGTGCAGCAAAAAGCAGCTTCCCATACGGCCTCTGTGTGAGGTAGATCAGTGTTCCTGCTGCGCTGTGCTAGTCACTCAGTTCTGTCTCCAGGGCTAGTAGACAGGAGTGAGCACCGGCAGTGGGGTGATCGCAGGGACTCCTACAGACTGGCTTCACATGCTACCTTTCTTTTTCCAGCCCCCAGTTCAACTATTTTTAATTTTTTAAATTGTTTATATTGAGCTATATATTTTTCTTTGCTCCTCTCCCCTCTACTCCCCTCCCTTTCTAACCTCTCCCATGATCCCCATGTTCCCAATTTACTCAGGAGATCTTGTCTTTTTCTACTTCCCATGTACATTAGATCATGTATGTCTCTCATAGGGTTCTCTCTGTTGTCTAGGTTTCTGCAATTGTGAATTGTAGGCTGGTTTTTCTTTGTTTTATGTCTAAAAGCCACTTATGCGTGGGTATAGATGATATTTGTCTTTCTGATTCTGGGTTACCTCACTCAAATAGATATCCATTTGCCTGTAAATTTCAATATGTCATTTTTCTTACTGCTGTGTAGTACTCCATCGCGTAAATGTAACATGTTCCTTATCCATTCTTCAGTCAAGGGGCATCTAGGTTGTTTCAGGTTCTGGCTATAACAAATAATGCTGCTATCACATACTTCCTTAATGAGCCCTGGGACCCCTGGGGATAGAGAACAGCCATTTTCTGGGAACCAAGCAAAACATTAAGGCACGGGGCATGTTACATGTCCAATGTCACATGCCATTACATGGGAGCTGGCATTTTGGGGGCCTATATCTGGTCCATATGGGTCCAACTTTGAGTAGACAAGGGAGGAAAGGATGGAGGAGTGTAGTTGGGAGAGGCTGCTCATTCATTTCCAACCACCCTGACTTGAAATAATCCACAGAAACTATATTATTTAAATCACTGCTTGGTCATCACTTAAGCATATGCTAGCTAGCTCTTGTATCTTTGGTTAACCCATTTCTATTAATCTGTGTATTGCCATGGGGCTGTGGCTTACTGGCAAGGTTCCAGCAGGGCTACATGGCTTCTCCCTGACTCCGCCCAGGATTCAATTTAGTTCCCCCCCCCCAGCTCTAGTCTGCCCTATCACAGGCCAAAGCAGTTTCTTTATTCATTAACCATTAAAAGCAACACATATACAGAAGGATTTCCCATACCAGAGGAGAGGCGGCTCACGGGAATCAAGCTACTAGAGATGTTAAACACAAAGCCAAGGATGTGGTGTTTCCTGCTAAAAACTCAAAAGTATAAAAGTGCTTCCAAAGAGCCAGGGAGATGACTCCATTGGTAAAGTGCCTCCTGTGCAGGCAGGGGCCCAAGTTCAGATTCTTTACCACCAATGTCAAAACCAGACACAGCCCTGCCTCTGTAATCTCAGTGCTGGGGAGGCAGAAAGAGGCTGGTCCCTGAAATTCATTATCAGTCTGCTTAGCCAAATAGGTAAGTTCCAGGGTCAGCTGCAGGCCCTGTCTCAGAAAGTAAGGTGGTTAATGATAAAGGAAAAAAAACTGCTCTGGCCTTGATACACATGTGCGTGCACACAAACATACATGCATGTGAACCTGCATGTACATACCCATATAAACATGTGCAAACACACACGAATATTTCTAGCTTCAGCCCTTGCATTTCCTCCATTTGTTTCCATTAGATGGGAGTTCTTCAATATTGCATTCAGCAATAATTTATCTTTTTTCTTTCAGGAGCTTCTGCAAAAATCTTTGAACTTTGTAAAGCCAAAAGGAATTAAGAGGAGGATCTGACTCCGAGTTCGAGACATTCTGAAACGCCAGCAGAATACTTTTCACGTGTGTTTTGTAACTGCCTCCTATGTTTACAGAAACTAGAGTTCAATGAAGTTGATGACTTTCAGGTGACAGCTGAGTGGTCCTGTCAGTTCTCCGACTCACAGACCAGTCTCCCTGCCACGCCCACAATGATACTGTGTAGGGATAAGTCCCACCCCTTAGGGGGCGTGTTCACCTCAGGCTAAAGTTTTCCTATAAATTTGGCAAGCGTGCTCCCAGCGCTCGCTTCTGCTTTCCTGGTCTCCGCGGGAACGGTGGTTCTGTAAGTCTATTCCTCCATTAAAGCTGTCTATATTTTGACAGTCTGTCTGCATTCGCTTACGCCGTTACATTATGGCATCCAACCTCGGGCTATTTTACCCCCGATTCAAGCGCGTAGCCTGCTACCTAACACAGCACGCTCCCGGGTGTTATTTTCTTAGTTTGTGACTCGGGCCCCAGGGCTGAGTCTGAGATACACTCGGCCTTTAGGCCCATAATATTCAGAGAGGCAGGCGGATCTCTGTGAGTTCAAGGCCGGCCAGGCGGTGGTGGCAAACGCCTTTAATCCCAGCACTCGGGAGGCAGAGGCAAGCAGATCTCTGTGAGTTCAAGG
The DNA here is from genome assembly GCF_014885135.2 of Alexandromys fortis. Lineage (NCBI taxonomy): Eukaryota > Metazoa > Chordata > Mammalia > Rodentia > Cricetidae > Alexandromys > Alexandromys fortis. The sequence goes on from NW_026068056.1 coordinate 914,475, forward strand.
GGCCAGGCCGTGGTGGCGCACGCCTTTAATCCCAGCACTCGGGAGCGGATCTCTGTGAGTTCGAGGCCGACCTGGTCTGCAAGAGCTAGTTCCAAGACAGGCTCCAAAACCACAGAGACCACCACCGGCAGGAACCAGTCGTTGCAGGTAAGAGAAAAAATTTTCTTTTATAATTAAAATGTCTGAACACGTTACCATTCAAGAATTTAACAGTTTTTTTAATTGTACCATGTGGGAGATTTTACAAGAGGTGTCTATCACCCCACCTCTATGGATCTTTCTGGGATTCGTAGTTTTCCTTGGCACTATATGGTTTGATAATAGAAATATGATAAAGTCTTTACGAGCAGAGGTTGCACGCTTAAAAACAATTGAGAATGACAACAATCTTCTCAAGAATCAGTTTGAAGTTCTCCAGGAGGAGAACAGATCTTTGTTTAACATGACTCGATCAACTGAGGAAAATTTAAAAAAGGTACAGACTGATATTAAGGAGAAATTCATTACTATGGAAGAGGGAACAGCTGATTTGGATCGTAAGCTCCAGTCCCTTTCTGTAGGAACTGAAACATTACAGGCTGATATTAAGGAGAAATTCATTACTATGGAAGAGGGAACAGCTGATTTGGATCGTAAGCTCCAGTCCCTTTCTGTAGGAACTGAAACATTAGTGGCTGATATTAAGGAGAAACTCATTACTATGGAAGAGGGAACAGCTGATTTGGGTTGTAAGCTTCAGTCCCTTTCTGTAGGAACTGAAATAGTAACTGAGAGAATCAAAACTGCTGAATGTGACTATCGGATTTTGTCTAAAGCTTATGACAGATTGGCAGAAAGATTGTCAATACAAGAAGGCACGGTTTATGCCATAAAAATTATGTCCAAAGATGAGAACTTATCTCTAATGGACAAACTTCATACTTTAGAATCCTCAATGAAGGCTTTGGAACATAATTCTGGACAGGAGATACAGACATTGCAGAAGGCAATGGTGAATAGAATTGAAAAGATTGAGGAATTTCTAAATTCTGATGAAGAAGAACAAACGGTAGAAAGGCAAATTTTAACTACATCTGTGGGTAAATCCCTCCGGGACAATTTCCACAAATCTCTACCTACAGCTCTACCTGCCTTTCCAGTAATAACAACAGAGAAGGTGATTGGTTCCAGAAACCCTAGGGTCATTAAGGAAGATACATGGGAGCATGTCCGTATGAATGATCTCAAAGAAATTAAACAGGCTGTCATGACTTTCGGGATGCATTCCTCTTTTGTTAAAGAGATGCTAAAGTCTTGGGCATCCACAAGCAGAGCTACGCCATTGGACTGGCTCCAGCTGAGCTCTGCAGTCCTTGAGAGTGGGCCGCACTTAAAATGGAAATGCTTGTTCAGGCAAGAGGCTAGACTTTTAGAACAGCAAGAAAAGGCGAAGGGAAGTGACATCTCCCTAGATAAAATTCTAGGTGAAGGACGCTTTTCTGACCCTCAGGAACAAGCTAATTTGGACGAAAACACACTCTCCATATGCACTACAGCAGCCTTAAGGGCTTGGGACAGGGTACAAGACCCAGGACAGAGAATGGAATCATTTGTCACAATTAAACAAGGTCTGAGAGAACCTTTTAGTGATTTTTTACAAAGACTTACTAAGGCTGTGCAAATAGGGATACCTGACCCTGACGCAAGACGTATAATGATTGAGTCTTTGGCTTATGAAAATGCAAATGTGGAATGCAAAAAGATTTTGGGGCCTTTAAGGTTCAGATCAGCACCCTTGGAAGAATGGGTCTTGCATACACTGGATGTTGATACATTTGATTATGGCACTGAAGCATGGGTAGAAGAAGCAATTTCCAATGGTAAAAGGAGACACCAGAATACCAAATGTTTTAATTGTGGCAAAATGGGTCATATGAAAAGGAATTGTAAACAACGGATCTTCAGAAATAATAATAATGCATCTTCTAGAAATAACAGAAATAGGAGGACTCAGCCTTCAGGTTTATGTAGAAGATGTGGAAAAGGTAGACATTGGACGAATGAATGCAGGTCTACAAGAGATAGACAAGGCAACCTGATACAGACGGGAAACGTGAGAGGGGGGGCCTCACAGGCCCCCATGGCAAACATGGTTCAGTCATTTCCAGTTTCTGCAGAGAACGTGCCTCGTCAGGACAATTAGGAAACCTCATGCCTACTGTTACAAACGATAATGAGCAGAAAGATGAGTTACGTGTGTTTTGGCAAACTTCTATAAATGATCAAAGACCTAAGCTGAGAGTGTGTGTAAATGGCATTTTTATTACTGGCCTGCTGGACACAGGTGCTGATGTAAGTATCATTACCCCAGAATCTTGGCATCCGTATTGGCCTCTTCAGAATGTAAATGTTCAGCTCCTGGGAATTGGAACCCTATCTCGAGTAAGACAGAGCACAAGATGGGTTGAATGTATAGGGCCTGAGGGACAAATAGGAAAATTAAGGCCATATGTAGCCAATATTGCAATGAATTTATGGGGTCGTGACCTATTACAACAATGGAATACCCAAATTAACATTCCTGCTACTTCTAGAGCCTATATTTCTGAGAATAATATTAAAAGATATTACAAACGGAGAAAACCGGCCATTCGGGCCATACAAGAACAAGTAATTGAAGCCCCTTCAGAGATACCAACAGCCTTGCCTCTAAAATGGTTGACTGAGAAACCAATATGGACAAAGCAATGGCCTCTAGCTGAGGAAAAGTTACAGGCTTTAGAACAGCTGGTACAAGAGCAATTAGATGCTGGACATATAGAAGAATCTACCAGCCCTTGGAATTCTCCTGTATTTGTGGTTAAGAAAAAATCAGGTAAATGGAGAATGGTGACAGATCTCAGAGCTATCAACAAGGTTATTCAACCTATGGGTCCTCTGCAATCTGGAATCCCTTTGCCCTCTTTATTACCAAAAGGATGGCCTCTTATAGTTATTGATTTAAAGGATTGTTTTTTCACCATACCTTTACAAAAAGAAGATAGAGAAAAATTTGCCTTCACGGTGCCTACTTACAACAATTCTCAACCTTCCAAGAGGTACCACTGGGCCGTCCTCCCCCAGGGTATGTTAAATAGCCCCTCCTTGTGCCAATATTTTGTGAACCAACCATTGCAAATAATACGCAAGAAATTTCCCAAATCTATAATATACCACTACATGGACGACATCTTGTTATCCGATTCAAACATGGATACCTTGAACAGACTGTTTGAAGAAATAAAGATACTTTTACCTAAATGGGGATTGCAAATTGCTCCTGAGAAGATACAGAAGGGAGATTCTGTTAATTATTTAGGTTATAAAATAGGTTTGCAAAAAATTAAGACACAAAAGGCACAAATTAGGAGAGATCGCCTACGGACTCTTAATGACTTTCAAAGACTGTTAGGAGACATTTCCAGTCTACGACCAGCTGTTGGGATAACACCTGATCTAATAATTCATTTGAACAAAACCTTGGAAGGTGATAAAGACTTAAACAGTCCCAGAGAATTAACAGCTGAAGCAGAAAAGGAACTGACAATAATTGAGGAAAAATTACAACAGGCACATGTGGACAGGGTGAATCCAGAGCTCGATTGTATTCTCGTCATATTACCATCCAAAATTTCTCCTACAGGAATTTTAATGCAGAGAGATGATATTATCTTGGAATGGATCTTTTTACCACATAAACCAAGTAAAAAACTGAAAACTTATGTGGAAAAAGTCTCTGAGTTAATTATAAAAGGCAAGCTGAGACTTCGTCAACTAGCAGGCATAGACCCAGCAGAAATTATAGTGCCTTTCACTGCTGATGAACTAAAGAAATTATGGGAAGATAATGAAACATGGCAAAGAGCTTGTGCTAATTTTTTGGGAGACATTAATAACAACTATCCAAAAAGCAAGAGGCTTAACTTCATAAAGAGAACTTCTTGGATCCTTCCTCGAATCGTCCGTGATGCTCCAATAACTGGAGCCCGTACATTCTATACTGATGCCAATAAAACAGGGAAGGCAGGTTACAAATCGGAAGACTTGGGTAAGGTGGAACAAAGTCCTTATGATTCTGTCCAGAAGGCAGAATTATATGCCATTCTTATGGTGCTAAGGGATTTTAGAGAACCTATTAATATAGTTACTGATTCACAATACGCAGAAAGAGTTATTTTACATATTGAAACTGCTGAATTTATACCTGATGATACAGAACTAACCTCATTGTTTATCCAGGTTCAAGATTTGATCAGGAACAGGCTTTGCCCTATGTACATAACACACATCCGATCCCATACGGGTCTGCCAGGTCCTCTAGCACAAGGTAATGCAGAAATTGATCAATTATTGATTGGTAGTGTGCTACAAGCCTCTGAATTTCATAAAAAACATCATGTTAATAGCAAAGGTTTGAAGAAAGAGTTTTCTATCACATGGCAACAAGCTAAGGAGATTGTAAAGAAATGCCCTACTTGCTCTTTCTATAACCAAACGCCACTGCCTGCAGGGGCTAATCCAAAGGGCACCCAAAGGAATGAAATCTGGCAGATGGATGTGTTTCACTTTGCAGAATTTGGCAAATTGAAGTATGTTCACCACACCATTGACACTTATTCAGGCTTTCAGTGGGCAACTGCTTTAAGTTCAGAAAAAGCTGATTCAGTAATCACTCATTTATTAGAAGTCATGGCTATCATGGGTATACCTACACAAATAAAGACAGATAATGGTCCTGCTTATGCCTCTAGGAAAATGAAACGGTTTTTTGACTATTACAATATCAAGCATGTTACAGGTATACCATACAATCCTACAGGTCAAGCAGTCATAGAAAGATCAAATCGAACTATAAAGGATATGTTGAATAAACAGAAAGGGGTGGAAAACACCCCCAGAAATAGGTTACATAATGCTTTGTTAACCTTGAATTTTCTTAACGCTAATGAGAAGGGGACAACGGCTGCAGAAAGACATTGGATAATGGAAAAGTCTACTGAACTAAATCAACCAGTTTATTTCAAGGATGTGCTGACCTCACAATGGAAGCCAGGAGATGTGCTGCGTTGGGGAAGGGGTTTTGCTCTTATCTCCACAGGTGAGGAACAATTGTGGATACCGTCAAAATTAATAAAGGTTCGGTATGAAGAAGAAAAGCCATTTGGAAAAGATAAATAACAATTCATTCACAAGGATGGCGAGCATACTGATGGTAAGGAATTCAGGTAGGTTGGGGGCAGGGTTTTTTTTTTTTTTTATCTCCACAGGAAAATACTGATCTTCAAAGAATTTAAGGGACCCTGAATATTTAATAACTGATGGATGGAAAATAGTTACGACCCACTAAGACTCAACAGTAACATGAGTAAGTATTGATTATATATATATTTTCTTTTTTCTCTTTGAACGCTTCTTTATAAATATGTAGAGCTGGTTTTGGAGTTGGACTATGGCTCAGTCCCTCTTCAATTCCAAGCCTGTTGATAAGAGATATCTCAGAGTTTCTGTCTCAGATCAGGAGCCATGAAATGGGACAGAATGAGGATAATTATATACTTGATAAACTTTCTTTGCTTTTCCTCATATCTGTGTCTTTCTTTATATGTCAGAATATGTCCTTGTTGTTAATGTTTAAATTTCCCATAACAAGCAACAAATTTCCCTACAGTAATTTTTGAAGTTTCCAGGATGAAGATGGGGCCCCACAACATCAACTCAACCTGGTTTTTATGACGTCATGAATATTTTTTTTCTTTTTCTCTTTTTTACGCGCTAATATGAGACCTGTTTTTTGGTACCAACTGCACAAGACAATTTCGAATGGTGCACATTTTTGACAACACTCTGGCCGGACCTTCTCAAAGTGCTCAGGGACTAGTTATAATTTTCTTAGGTCAAAGGTTAATTTGGGAATTTTACCATCATTTGCTTTCACAGGAGCCCCTAAGGAGAACATCGCCCCCATGTCAGCTTGAAGCAATCTTAGAGGACGACGTCCCCTCTCCCAACAGAGTTTGCCCTCAGGGTTAGGGACATCTTTTAGTGGTTGGTTTGGGGTTGAGGGGATGGGGAGATGTTTTATGGAATTAGGGGTATGTTCGAAAAAAAAAAAGGGGGGGGGATTAACTGGTTTGATGGGATGATTGGTATTTGTGAGTTACTGTTTTTAGAAAATTGTATTGGTACTGTTTTCTGTATATTGACATATTGAATATTGAATGTGAGTGTTCCTACCTCTATTTTTGTATAAGAATATGCTTATATTGTATTGATACATCTACCATATCACAATGTACATTTCTACCTCTGATACTATTTATGTAATAACATTGTTTACATTTGATATGTAATGACATTGTTTACAGATGAAGATCATTGTCTTCATATATTGCACAGTTGTTTATTGTTTTAGTCTTTAAGTTAGATAGATATTGAGAATTATATAGATTAATAGTCATCTAAGTTTGTCATTTGTAATTAGACTAATCAGGTTCTTTAGATATATAGAGATTATACTCAGTATAGATAGATAATCTTCAACCTCTTTGGAGAGCTGTAGAATATGGCCTTTAATATAACTCAGAGTTTCGTGATAGTGAGACACAATTGCTCCTGGCAACACCGCTCTATTCCCGAGAGAACGTTGAGCACCAAAGACACTCCACTGGGAGCTTGTCTTCTTGGCAGAACTGGCCTTTGGGTTAAGAAAAGCCCATACCTCAACCACTGACAAAGATACAGAGCGTGCATCAATGGATACAACAGGACTGTCATATCCTGCCAAGACAGGGTAAGATAGTTTTGAAAAGTTCCTTGCCTTTAATAATGGTATGTCAGTTATGTTAGGCCTTAGCCAAAGTTGGTTGACTCAACATTGCAAACGAGACTTTGGGTGATTGCTCAGGTAGTCAGTTGTCTTTGTCAATTGTTACACATTTGGATCGTTTGTTAAGTAATATTTATTGCCTTCTCGGATCTTTGATGGAGTTGAAGATTATATAATTGTAGTTACTCTCTACATTATTTAGACTCCTTGAGATAGAATGTTTAGCAAAACTTTTGATTCTCAATATTGTTTGTTATATTTATTTGTTATTATTGTATATAGTTGTATTTGGTTTAGTTCTGTCTTATTTAGACAAAAGGGGGAGATGTAGGGATAAGTCCCACCCCTTAGGGGGCGTGTTCGCCTCAGGCTAAAGTTTTCCTATAAATTTGGCAAGCGTGCTCCCAGTGCTCGCTTCTGCTTTCCTGGTCTCCGCGGGAACGGTGGTTCTGTAAGTCTATTCCTCCATTAAAGCTGTCTATATTTTGACAATCTGTCTGCATTCACTTACGCCGTTACAATACTGAGATTAGGACAGAGGAGACTTGCATGGGAAAAGGCTTTTCTCCCCATTTCTGGGCAAATCAACATGGAGTGCCTGTAGCTGGTGGGGAGTGGGCCTGGCTTTCCACACTAGCACAGGCTTGGGGCAACAAGCTGAGTATGTTGTACTTGGGGACGTGTCCACCTGTGCATGCCAACTCTTTCTCAATATCTAAGCTCTTTGCAAGGTCCCTGGGCAGTTATGTTATCTCTCTGATAAATGGATTTTCGTTGTTCTGAAATGTCACCCCTATCCCCTGTGGCCTCTACACGCTTGTATTAATAGCACCTCCTCAGCCTTCCAGGACTCCCCCAGCCCTGGCTTCCCCTGCAGTCTATCTGTCTTTATACTTTGTGTCTCTCCTGGTCGGGGAGATAGCTCAGTGCTAGAGATCCTATGAAGGACACTCAAGGCTCTGGTTTACCCCCACCACACACACAAATAAATTAACCCAATATGTCTCCTGTGGCCCGACTACCATTGGCTCCTGCACCTTTATCCCCCTCCTCCTGGGAGGTTCAGGTACCCCACTAGCTAACAACAGCTCAGCTGCTGGCACTTGTTGTTCCTGTTCTTTCTTCCTTCCCTGCCTTCCCGGGAGTTGATCTTTAGGATCGTATTGCATTTAACCTTTAGTTGTCTGCTTTCCAATCGGCTTTTGAGCTATTTCCTAATGCATTTTTCACTGTTAACAATGCAACACTGCCAACTAGGAAAGTAGTCCAGAAGCGGGGTTTATTTTGGCTCAGGAGTTTGGGCCCAGGCTGAGACACCAATCTGAGGAGAGCCTTCATGCTGAGAGATTCCAGAGGCTGGCAGAGCATCTAGGAAAGAAGTGGGAAGCCTCTAGGCGCAGGGGCTGTGCCTGTGCTAGCAGACTGCCCTGAGGTAACCCACTACCCACCCATCAATGGCACAGGTGAATGGATCCCAGTGTGCATTCAGAGGCCCCATCACCTCTTAAAGGGCCACCCTGTGACAATAAGGCCAATGAATCTTTAATATGTGTTTCAGCGATGATAAACCAGATCGATACTAAAGATTTATATCTTTTCATAGTTTTTTTTTTTTTTTTTTTTTTTTGAGACAGGGTTTCTCCGTAGCTTTGGAGCCTGTCCTGGAACTAGCTCTTGTAGATTAGGCTGGCCTGGAACTCACAGAGATCTGCCTGCCTCTGCCTCCCGAGTGTTGGGAATAAAGGTGTGTGCCACCACCGCCCGGCTTCTTTTCAGTTTTTAAAAAACGTTTTTCTAGTGTTAAGGTAAAATGTGTGATTTAAGATTTTTCATGTGGTTAAAGCATCTGTTAAGTGCGCACTTGAGTGTCATGAAAGGCAGTCACCGTGGTGCACACACGCCACTTTTTAGTCCCCACCACCACATCCCAAGACTTGGCTAATACTGAAAACAAAATCTCCATAGCCATTTTCAGACCCCCCCCCCCTTCTGTTAGTGTCTGCTTCCGTGACCGCACCACCTATTCATCTACCGTCGTATTGCTTTGCCTAAGCTGGAACTTTGCAGCTACAAAAGAAAATCCACTTAGCCTTGCTGACCTGTTCAGTGCCATAGGGTTCAACCCCACACGCTGCTATAGTTTTCCTACTGAAATAGCCACAGACGTTCTAAAGAGACAGGCAGCAATGTAAGCTCAAGCTTGCTCCTAACCATCTCAGGCCCTCCTGCAATACTTTGCTCCTGATGCCCTGGAGGCTGTGGCCCATCTGGCAACTCTCACAACAGCTATGACAGTCCCCATGGGGAAAACCAGAAGGTGTCAGTATCCCCACAAAGTATCCATGAAGCACATCCCTGAAAGCAATGTGTTTCTGAAATGAACTTTGAAATCCATGTACAATTGGATGGAGTATCAGAAACAGAATAGTATTTATGGGGTCAGGGACCATCTCACCCTCTTGCAGCCAAAAATCTCTACCCTTTCTGTGTTGTATATGTTCAGTGTGTGGTTTCATGTTTATATATGTATGTATTCGTGGAGGTGTACAGGTATGCACGCGCATGTGGAAGCCGGAGGTCAACTTCAAGTGTCTTTCTCACTCTCCACATTATTTTGTTGAGACAGGATCCCTCACTGAGTTCACTGATCAAGCTGAGCTTTCTGGCCAGTAGGCATCAGGGGTCGTGATTTCCCCTCCAGACACACCTCACCATGCCTGACTTTTTACACAGGTACCGGGAATCTACACTCAGGTCCTCATGCTTGCAAAGCAAACACTCTACCAAATGAGCCATCGCCATAGCCCCCCCCCCCCCAAATTCTGTTCTTAAAACCATGGTACTCGGGTCTTTAAATGGCCAGCAAGGTACTGAGAATATTGTTTGGATTCTAGAAGTTATGTCACAAATCAGCAGATGCCAACTGGCAAAGGAAAAGGTAGACCATCAGAGACAACAGAGTACTGAGCAAGCCCAGGAAAGTCATTCATGCTGCAGTAAATGGGCCGGGCATGTTCTGCAGTACAGGGAACACTCCGGAAGCATGTATTCTGTGGATAGAGAAAGAACAAGCATCCCGACAGAGCACATGGGGCTGCACATAACTTCCTTGGACAGCCTCTTAGTTGAAACATGAATTCAGTTCACATCTCTGATGAAGACAGCTGCCTTCTGGGCTCTTTCTCCAAAGAAAGGAGGGCACTGAAGTCTGAGACTAGTCCAGCTGGTCTCCAGGGGTGAGCAGTCCTCTCTACCTCCACCCCATTTCTGATGAGTTTGTTAAATTAGGGGCATTAACCTGCTTCCTTTTCCCTGAAAAATGACCTCCCCCTGACACGGGGTGGTAGGGTTGAATACAGCACGCACTTCTTACCTTCTCACTTCCTCCTCCACTGCTCACTGATCTCGCAAGACTTTTGAGAAAGTCTCTCTGAGGATGACCTTTGCTCTCAGAACTGTCTCCTTCTTACAACCTAGGAATGTCTCTTTCTGCTGGTTCCAAAATCTCAGACTTCATTTAACTTACAGAGCTCTGGCCAGTGTTGTCTCCCTTTAAGAGACCTTGGACTCTCCTGGCATGTGTGAGAAGCTCTGCTTTCTTGAACTAGGTCCCTTTGGGGAAGGAAGGAAGGGTTCCTCTGCCTTACAAAAGTACTTGCTACAAAGCGAACAAGTCATTTACAAGAGATCAGTGTGACTCTACCTCCTTGTTTTGGCTGACTTGGGGTCTTCATGCACCCCAACCTGGCCAGGGTGCCAGATAGCTGCTGAGGATGATCTTAAACTCCTTATCCACCTGCCTCCATCTCCCAAATTCTGGGATCACAGGCATACACCCCACATGCAACTGTGTAACTGAGTGCTCTTCTTGAGGGCAGTAACGAGCAATATATATATACACATGTGTGTACATATACATATGTATATATCAGTTGGGCTTTTGGTATCTTAAAAAAGGTTTAAGAGGGGCTAGAGAGATGGCTCGAAGGCTTGGTGGTGAAGAGCTCTGGCCGTTCGTGCCGAGGTTCTGGGTTTGGTTCCCACCACTCACATGGTGGCTCACAACCATATATAACTCCACTTCCAGCAGATCCAATACTTTCTGGCCTTGTCTTCCCTAGGCACCAGGAACACACATACCTGCGGGGAAAACATTCAAAAAATATAAATTAGATTCATATTTTTTAAATAAAAAGGTAAAGGAGTATGAGATTTTTCTATTTTGTTTTTATTTTGCCTTTCTTGCGGCAGTAGAGATAGAAGCCAGGACCTCTTAACATGCTAGGTAAATCATGGAGCCACAGCCCAACCAGACACTTGTCTTTTTATTTTTTCTATTATGTGTATGAGTGTTTTGCCTGTATATGTGTCAGTGTGCCACATTTATGCCTATTGACCTTGGAATCAGAGAGGGTGTTGGAGCCCCTGGAGCTGAACTAGAGATGGGTGTAAGCCACCATGTGGGTGCTGAGAACCAAACTCAGGTCCTCTAGAAGAACAGCCAGTGCTCTTAACCACTGAGCCATCTCCCCAGCCCCCAAAACTTGGCATCTTTTTTTTTCTTTTTTATTTTTCGAGACAGGGTTTCTCCGTAGCTTTTTTTGGTTCCTGTCCTGGAACTAGCTCTTGTAGACCAGGCTGGCCTCGAACTCACAGAGATCCGCCTGCCTCTGCCTCCCGAGTGTTGGGATTAAAGGCGGGCGCCACCACCGCCCAGCAAAACAAAAAAAAAAAAAAATGGGCTGGAGAGATGGCTCAGCCGTTAAAGGCTAGGCTCACAACCAAAACTTGGCATCCTTAATAAACGCCTCTAGCCAAACAGAAGGTAAAGCCTCTCAGAGGTCACAGCGCAGACAAACCCCTGGGAGCTACTAAATCATGGGTTTGAAGAGCTCTTGGTAGTTCCGAGCTTTGGCAGCTTTGGAACCTCCAGGGACACTGACCAGCAGGCCCAGGACAGCAGCTGGGGAACAGGCATCCATGTTCTGCACACTGAAGCACTCCTCTGTCCCCTGTTGGGAACACAAGCATTTTTCTAGTGTTTGATTATTAAATCCTCAGCAGTGGGTTCTGTGGAGCCAGGCAACATTTCAGAGCTGTCCGTTACACACTTTTTGCTATCTCAATGCCCATCGCTGATCATAAATCGTGTCCATACAAAATGACTTCTCTTTGATGTTGTAACTAACAGTTCACTGCTGAGCAGAGCAACCCTGATCTTCACCCAAGAGAAAGCTACTGTTTCCTTGGGGGCAAAGCCAGTGCCAATGAGAACAGATGCCAAGTGACGCTGAGAGAAAGGACGTCAGCAAACCCCACGCACAGAAATGGATGTTTGACAGGGGAACATTTACCTTAGGCTTTCCTAAGCCAGGAGCCTGGATTCGGATCAGTCTAGATCCTGCATCAGAGTCACCAGCAGAGGGCTGTTAAAATGCAGACTGCAGGGCTGCCTTAGCCCCCAGGATTCAGGTATGGAGCTTGGCAGGGGTTTACTGGCTGGATACCCCACCCAGAAGCCCACAAACCTAGACTCTAGTTTGGAAGAGACTGCCTTTTGGGGGTCTTTACAAATCATCTAATCCTGGGGTGGATCCAGTACAAGATGACTTCATGGTGTAGTCGACACTGTCCTAGTTCCTGGTTGCGCCCCAAAAAGTACTTCAGAGAGAAGTGGTGATGCTTAATCTCTTCAGTTTGACAGGACCTAGAAACACCCAAGAGAAATTTCTAGGCATGTTTGTGAGGGAGTTTCTAGATGGGGTTCCCTGAGGTAAGAAGAGCCACCCTAAATGTAGGCAATCCTATGCCTGGGGTCTTTGGGGTCCTGGACTGAACAAAAGGGGAAAGTATGCCGAGCTCTAGTGTTCTGCTTCCTGACCATGGGTGCCCCCCCCCCCCACAGGCTGCCATGCCTCTCCTCCTAGGCTGGACTGCACCCTCCAACTGTGAGGCAAAGCAAGCCCTCCTTCCCATAATCTGCTTTTGTTGGTGTTTTGCCACAGCAACAAGACATGTGGCCCTTGCAGAAGACACAGAATAGCACCTTTGACATCAGGCTTCTCTTTCTTCCATTAAAAGCGCAGGTAACTGAGAAGAAAAGCAAGATCTGTCTCCTTTGCTCAGAGGTCCTTCCAGTCTGTCCCATGCAGTTTCAGTGTGTCTTCGCTGGAACGCTTTATTTGTCTACAGTGGTGAGCTGGGAAGACTCAACCAATCAGGGAACACTTCACCCCTCACCCACCCCGAAGCAAAGGGCTGCCAGCAGGTAAGTGGCAGTGAGTTGGGCTAAAGGGTTCATTGTTCCACGTGTAACTAATTTTTCCAGCCTTGCTGGGTGTCGCCCAGGTGAGCAGACACCTGGTCAGCCCCCAGGTTCCCTGAGCCTATCCACTTTCAATTCGTGGTGGGTAGGTTCTGTGCACCTTGCGCTGTCACGTGGCAGCCACGCCCCCAGACTACTAATGGGCCTCCGCCTCTGCCCTCTGGTCAGAGAATAATGAAGGCCTTGAGTAAGGCGCAGGGAGGCCAGCCTCTTTTCAGACTCTTCGCGCTAGAAACATTACACCCACTTCCTTATCTAAGCAGGAAATCAGCCCAAATTATAACTCCCAAGATTCTATTTACTGCAAAAATGAAACTCATCACATAGATTAAATTGTTATTTGGCGAAATTTAAGACATAGCAAAAGCAAAGTAAATGTGACACTAATGAAGTGTTCTGACCTTGTTTATTAACAGCACTGGCATGTTTGAAAACTGCCACTAGATACTGAAAACTGCAAAAAGATTAAAGCACAGCATAAGAGGTTTTATTGTTTCTGATGCTAGGGATGGACCAGGGCCCCCATGTGCTAAGCAAGCCACGCCCTCCTGCTGAGCTGCACCCCCCCCCCCCCAGCCCTAGCTTCCATGGTTTTCCATCAGTTCTTGTTAGAAATACAAATTAGATGGGGCGGGAGAAATGGCTCCATGGTTAAGAATATTCATTGGTCTTGCAGAGGAGCCAGCATCAACATGGTGACTCACAACCATCCACAAGTCCAGCTCCAGGGGGTCTGATGCCATCTTCTGGCCTCCAAGGACACCAGGCATGCATGTGGCACAAATTATATATATGTGTGGGCAAAACCCTCATACAGATGAAATAAAATAAATATGAAAACATTTGAAATAAATTAGAGAACGCAGGAAATCACTGTGAATGAAAAGCAAAATAAGAACCATTTGTCTCCCAGCAGCTGAGGGAAGATGGTGGCAAAGACTAGTTACTAGTTATGCCTTGCCCACACGTGGGGCTCTGATTGAGAGATAGGGACTGATAAGGAGCAAAGGGTTTCCCCACACTCAACTGACTGTGTAATTAGAGTCTTTATCTGAAATCAGACTAAAGAAAAAATAACAGATCCACATAAAACCTCACTGGTACAGGGTATCTCAGCTATGTTTATGATACTAGATTGTATGAGAAAGCCAATGAATGTCCAAGGAAGTACGACTGGGAAGTCTGTGGCACACACAACCCACAGGGCGAGTAAATGTTCTGGAAGGATATCTGTATTATTATTATTTTCCTGGGGAGTTCAAAGTACCAAAGTCACCACACCTGTAATCCCAGCATTTCAGAGGCTGAGGCAGGAGGATTGATAGAAGTTTGATACTAGTCTGAACTAGAATGAGACCCTATCGCAAAAGAAAAAAATCCAATAATGACAATAGCCAAAGTCTGACCTTATTTTGAATACGAATTTGCATGAATAATGAGGCATGCAGAAAAACACAGTAGAAATGCTACTCAGTGGAATAGTTACAAAGATGCCGACCATAATCATGCCCTCAATTTAGGACCAGAGGCGATGTTCACGTGCTTGTCTTGACTCTTCTCCATTTTCTGACTACCTACAATGATATGATTCTTTTGCAGAACTAAAACCCCAAACTCCTGTAATGCAATCCTCCTTCTCCCCTTCTTCCTCCTCCTTTTGAGAAGGTGTCCCGGTCGCCCAGGCCGGCCTCCAGTAGGACTTGTAACTCTGCTCTCTTCTCTTCTGCTTCCTCCTCCCCAGTGCTGAGATCAAAAGTGTACGACACTACACCTGGCTTAAGCCAGTCTTTTTCCCCCCTTTAAAAATGTGTTCGTTAGCTGGGCACAGTGATATACACTTTTAATTCCAATACTCAGGAGGCAGAGGCAGGTGGATCTCTGTGAATTTGAATACAGCCTGGTTTACATAGTAAGTTCCAGGACAGCTAATGCTATATAGTGAGACCCTATCCCAAAAAGAAAAAAAGAGGAAAAAATTGTTTTTTTATTTTATGTAAATGATTGTCTACATGTATAAACGTGTACTATGTGCAAGTCTGGTACATGTGCAAGAAAAGAATTCAGATCCCCCTGGAACTGGAGTTACAGGTGTTTGTGAGCTGCCTGATGCAGGTGCTTGGGCCTGGACCATGGTCCTAGGCAAGAGCAGCAGGTGCTCTTAACTGATGAGCCAACTCTAGCTCCTCACTTGGGATTGTCAATCAGGTGCTCTATGTTAGGGACAATGACACTGCCAGTGTGGCTTAAACTCTCATAATGGACAAATATGTTTTCTCTCTATAGAAGTTAGAAAATACAGTTTGTTTGTTTGTTTTTTTGTTTTTGTTTTATTTTTTTATTTTTTTTTTGATTTTTTGAGACAGGGTTTCTCTGTAGCTTTTTTTT
>NW_026068056.1:930035-1231709 GCF_014885135.2 Alexandromys fortis
TTTTTTTTTTTTTTTGGTTCCTGTCCTGGAACTAGCTCTTGTAGACCAGGCTGGCCTCGAACTCACAGAGATCCGCCTGCCTCTGCCTCCCGAGTGCTGGGATTAAAGGCGCGCGCCACCATCGCCCAGCGAAAATACAGTTTTATGCCCGAAGCTAGAGTTGTTTTGCTTAAAACTCCCATGTCCTGGAGGTTACACCTGGTTCTCCCTGTGATCTCCATCTTCTTTAAGCCAGACTGGCGTGGACTAACTGGTGTCCCCAATAAGGGTATGTCGAAGTCCAATCCATGTGTGATGATTCAGATCTGAAATGTCAAACAAGCTCACAAGCTGAAGGCTTGGTCCCTGATGCACAGTAGTGTGCAAGAGTGGGGCTTCAGGGATGCAACTAGATCTGTGTGAATCACTTCATTGAAGGGCTTATAATTTGATGGACACTTGGGTGGTAGCACTTAGTTGAAGAGAATGGGTCCTTAGGGGCTGTATCTTGTTCTCAATCCCTTCTCTGCATCCCTTCCTGGATGCCATGAGGCCAGAGGCTTTACTCCCTACCACGCCACAGGCACAAAGCTATGGAGCTAGTTGAATATGGACTGAAATCAACAAGTAAAGCAACCCTTTCCTGCTTGTGATTGTTAGTAGCTGTCGTCAACATGGTTGGCTTTGTAATCATTAGGAGACACACCTCTGAGCATGGCTGTGACAACATTGCCACAGAGATTTAAATGGAGAGGGAAGGTCTGTCCTAAGTCCCTAGAGATGGGTCCTATGAGCTGGGGAGTCCAAGCTGAATTAAAATGGGGAAAGGAGAAAGGCAGATGAGCACTGGCATTCACTGTGGATATGATGTGTCCTGGGTCCCTGTACTGCTGCTGTCCCTTCCCCAACATGACAGCCTGGATCCTCCTAAACTAAGGACCAAAATCAGGTCTTCCTTCTTTAGGCGGCCTCTTGCCAGGTTTCTCTCTGGCATTTTGTCACAGTGGCTAAAACCTGACAAATATCCTGATGCCCGCAAAGTGACTTTATGAGAAGCTCGGGTCTTTGAAGATACAAGGAATTGAAATGAGGTAGCGGGATACTTGATCCAAAGTGACTGTCTTTTTGAGAGGAGAAAGTTGAACAGAAAGGACACTATGTGTAAACACAGAAGAAAGGCATGGCAACAGAAAAGCTGGCAATGGTTCAAATAAAGGCCAGGAGCAGTGGCTCTTCTAGAAACCTAGAGGCAGGTGAGGCTAGAAGGACCCTCCCCCTGTGCCTCTGGGACACAGGGCCTTGCAGACCTATTGTGCCTATCGAGCCAAAGTCTTGGGTCTCAGACTGTCCTAATATGGTCAGGTGTCTCTGCTGCCCTAGGTTCAAACACCCAGAAAGCTACAGCTGTTGTGGTAGCATACCACCCCTTCAGCTGTCCTGCACCCCTGCAGCCTCCTGAATCCTCAGAAGCCTGTTTCCAAAGTTTCAGAGCACCTGAACAAAAGGTGACAGGCTCACCCAAGCATTAGATCTTTTTCTTGCTGGGAGGGGAACAAAAAGAGGTGTTTGTTTTGCTGGACCCTCCCAAGACACAAAATTCTCCTGGATCATTTAAAGAAAGACTCTTTAGTGGAGAGGCTGCCTGGAAAACACAGCCAAAACTGAGGAAAGAAGCAGATGGTGAAACACACAGGCAGCTTAAGAAAGCAATTTACATTGCTAGGGGGAAGGAACAAGGCTGGGCAAGCCTGGGTATCTTGAGGGCACCCTCAGAGCTGAGTGAGCAGGGAGATCACACCCATCCTTTCCCTTTTCTGCCAGCACTTCCCTCTGGCCAAATGACATTTGCCTCCTGTAGTGGGATTCAGGAATATGGCCAGTTGGGGTAGACAAGAAGAGTGAAGGCAAGAGTACGTGGAGATGACCAGCATGGGTGAGGAGGGTTCTGTGGCCACTTAACCCAAGAGAAGTCAACAGGGCCAGCCACAGGTGCTGGAGAGCAAGAACCAAAGAAAATGCTGGCCACACGAGCCATCCAACTGTAAGCTGACGCTGGCCTTCAGTGTACAGAAATGAAAGGCACGAGGGAGTGAATGTGGGAGGGTGCTGGGGTAAGGCCTGTGAAGAAAGGAAGCTTTAAAAGAACAAGGCCCCAATGAAGGCCACCCTCCATTCCTTAGCCATGGTGTTCTGCTGAGGATTGCTTAAGAGTTCTACTCATGGGGGCTGGAGAGATGCCTCAATGGATACGAGCACTGCCTACTCTTCCAAAGGTCCTGAGTTCAGTTCCCAGCAACCACATGGTGGCTCACAATCATCTGTAATGAAATCTGGCGCCCTCTTCTGGCCTGTAGGCAGACACAATACTGTATACATAATAAATAAATAAATAAATAAATAAATAAATAAATAAATAAATAAATCTACTCATATCCTTTTCACCTGAGAAATTTTACCCCAGCTCAATCTGGTGACTTGAACAAGAATGGTCCCCATAGGCTCATGTTTGAATACTTGGTCCCCAATTACTGGAATTGTTTGGGAAGGTCTAGGGGGTGTGGCCTTGTTAGAGGAGGTGTGTCACTGGGGTGGGTTTTGAGGTTTCAAAAGTCCATACCATTTCCAGTTCTCTCTCTCTCTCTCTCTCTCTCTCTCTCTCTCTCTCTCTCTCTCTCGTTTTTCACTTGTGGATCAGATGTGAGCTCTCAGCTACTACACCAACACCATGTCTGCCTCCATACTGCTATGTTCTGATGGTCATGGGCTCATGACCTCTGAAACTGTAAGCCTCCGATAAACTATTTTTTTCTATAAGTTGTCTTTGTCATGATGTCTTCACAATAGAAAAGTAACTAAGATGCCAAGGCAAATATTCTATAAAACAGGTATAGCAATCAAACATTTATTGATGATAAATCACAGAGGCATTTCTTTTCAAACAATTCCTTGGTATACATCTAATTTATTATCCCTTAAAGACAGAAGCAAATTTGCATACTAATGAGATGGATGTGCTTGTCTATGTTTACATAAGGAATTGCCTCATGGCCAAATATTTGGAGCACAGGATGGAGACTATCTCTGGTGTTTTTCAGAGATGAGTGAGGCTTGTGCGTGTTTGTGTGCAGTGTGTATGTGTGTTCACGCCTACATATGTATGGGTGCATGTGATTCACCTATCCACAAATGTATATGGAGGCCAGACATTAATGTCAGGCTTCTTCCTCAGCCACTTTCCATCTTACATATTGAAACAGGGTCTCCCACTTAAACCCTGAGCAGAACAATTCCACTAACATAGCTTGCTCCAGGGATCCCTTGTCTCTGCCTCCTAGCATTGGAGTTATAAGTCCACCATGAGACCCGTCTGGCTCTTAGGGAGCATTGAGGTTTCAAATTCAGGTCCTTACTTTTACACAAGCACTTTACCCACTGAGCCATCTCCCCAATGATCAATGTTTTTATTTTCTAAAATTCAGTACTAAGAACTCTCCTTATAAATATATAGTTCAAAAATGTCTAGGGTCATTTCAGAAATAGTTAGAAATTCTGCCCTAACTTCACTCTGGTATTCATTGAACAATTATTTATAAATCCCCAATCAATTCAAAAAGTAGTTTTAAAAATTAAACTGTTGCATGATTAATAAAATCTCAATGACAGATATTGGGGTTCAAACTGAAGACCAGAAAAGGAAAGCCGCCAGCCACTGGCTCTTACCTTGACCTTAGTCTGAAAATGGTGACCCTGCTTCCAGGAAACCTGAGAATGAGACTGTGCCTAAGAACTGTCTCCTCCCGTTTTATAATCCTTTCTAGTTCTGAGATTAAGGGCGTGCACAACTACCACCTGGTTTCTATGGCAAGCTAGTGTGGCTACTGGGATTAAAGGTGCGTGTCACTGCTGCCTGGTCTGTAAGGTTGCCCAGTATGGCTGTTTTACTTTTCTGATCCTCAGGCAAGTCTTATTTATTAAAATACAAGCGAAATGCCACTACATCAAACAATTCGGCCCAAATATGCATCACTTTGATACACACTGAGGGATGATTGTAAGAAAATCTTAAGTTTTGTTATAGTTCTAGAAGAGCAAAGAGTTTTGTATGTACAGAGAAAACACTGCAAGTCACAACATACTGGAATCTGAGTTGAGAATTTCAGGCACTGTTCTCTGGTGCTGTGTGGTGTGGAGGCATGTACAATGAATACACAGGTGTCTGCCCACCTTCCCACCATTACCCTAGTGGCCCATAGCCTCAAACATGCCCACATAGCAGCACACTCCCCACATCCTCCCTCAGCCCTTCTGTTCCCAGCCTTGATCTCTCTTGACAGATTGACTCTGACCTTGAGAGCATCATTGCCCACCCATACTAGGGCAGGCGACCTCCATTCTTTCTGCCTCCTTGAGAAGGCTCAGACCTCAGTTCCACAGTGACCCATCTTCTATCTTGCACAGTCTGCATCTGCATTCTGTATGGCTAACATTCATCGCTGCCCCTGCCCCTTAGGGCTCCATCTCCAGACTAGCGTTCATCACTGCCCCCGCCCCTCAGGGTTCCATCTCCTGACCCTCTGTCCCACCGTGAGCCTGGCTGAAGAACAGGATGTGGTCTTTCTGCTCTCCTTCCTAGACATGGAAGCGACATAGACAATGACTGTTTGTGTTATTGTAAGATTCCTCTGCCCTACTAGGACACTGACAGCCTAGATGGAGCCACACACTCCAGAGTCCTTCAGAGTTCTTATAGTCATTGTTCTCTGTGCAGCCCTGAGTACACTCTGAAGGTCTGGTTCTGAGAATGGTGTGTCCTGGCCACACCCTGTCTCTCAACCAAGTGTCTACCCCTATGGCCATGCACCAGGAGAGCCTACTGGTGATCAGACTCTCCAGGTCTGGTTTCTCGTCCTTGTGGGGTATAACAGCTTGCCATGACCTTAGCCTTGGGGAACGGTGGGAGGTATGAAACCACTCCCATATTCCACACAGCTCCTGAGCAAGACCACCTCATGCTACCAGACAAGCTCCTTCATGCTGCCCACACGTACCTCTCTATCCCCAGCCAGGCTGACTCCATGCTAAAGTGTCTCCCAGGCTTCAGCGAGGAAGAAAGGTTCTCAGTTTGCACTGCCCCTCCTAATAGCAGCCACGCTCAGAGTTCAACATGCTTCTAGAAGAGACCCATACGTGCTAATAGTCAGCAAACATGCAACCTCGGTCCCTCTCCTCAACACACAATGCCTCACAATCAGGGACTGTGACGACCACAGGCCATGCAGGGAGAAGAACCACAGCCCAGGCCTGAACTGGTACTGCCATGAACAGCAGAAACCTTATGGCTTACTTAAAATATCACCTGCCACTTTTGTGCTTCTCACTTACAGTCCACATCACCATAAAGCCATCGTGGCTCCCCAAGGGCATGGGAAGTGACTGTAGAATAGGAAGTTTGCTGTTAATCTCAGGGCTAAGTACTTAAGCAATGTGGAGCTTAAATATGACCTTGAGCCCATGGTATTGATTAGGGTGCATGCTAGTTTATTCAAAGAGACAGAGACGAACAGAGCCTGAGGAGGAGAGTGTAATCACCTCAGAGAGAAAGACGGGGGGGATGGGGTGCCCGGGATACAGCTGGCTGCTTGGTATGCTTGTAACTGCACACATGCCAGTTTATTATTATTTATGGTCCAGACATAGGCTTGGACATCATCTGACCACAGAAAGGAAGGGCACTAGCTAACCACCATCAGTAGAAGTGGGTGGATGAGGATGATTTGGGGACACCATCCCCCATAATACTGCCATACTCCTTGGCGTAACAGCTAGGCTCCATCCCAGCTTGTTTTCCAGCTCCATCTCTTTGTTCAGGAGTCCTTGGAGTCTCATGTACTAGAAGACACCTTCTGCCTACCTTGGCTTCCCTGGCTCCTCTGTCCACATGCGGGCTGGAGCCTCCTAAGTATCTGAAGGACCCATCCCTTTCCCTCTCTCCCATTTTTAAGTGGTTAGGGTTAAACTCAGAGCCTTGTGCATGCCAAGCTGGGGCTCTGCTACCATTTACTATATTCCATCTCTTTTTTTTCCCCTTAAGACTGTGTTGCCCAGGATAGCCTAAAACTTGGTATTTCTCCAGTCTTTGAAGTGGGATGACAGGCCTGGCTTGAATTTCCAGAGCTCTTGGCTTGGGCTTCAACAGGAGCCAATGTGCTGGATGGAATCTGTCTTCAGGTGGGATCTGGCAGACATACAGCCCTGGAGTTGAGTCCTGACATTCAGCCTGTGAAGCATGGCCTGGGTGGAAAAGGGACTCTAGATGTGGCTATGTCAAAGTCCTTGAGATGAGGTAATGATGGAGTCTTCTGATTCACCTCATCACCCCCCCAAAGGTTCTACCTCCTGATGCCTCATGTTGAAAATGGGACTTAAAGAACATACACACATATGGCGGGCTTCTCTAGATAGTTTTGATGTAAATGAAATGTCCTAGGACGCGAGAGGGTGGCAGGAGGAAAGTCAGAGCCACAATAGTCAGCGGGAGGAGAGGAGGAGGCCTTGACCAAGGGAAGCAGGTGGTCTCAGGAGTCAGGAAGGGCAGAAACAGATCCTAGCAGAGGGGATGCATCCCCTTTCACACTCCAGACCTCTGGGACGATAAACTCATATTGCTATGAGTTAATGTGCTCCAGCTCACTTATCACAGCAGCCACAGGGGATTCACACCTGGAGTGTGCGAGCTCCTGACACCTGGCTACCTCTGTGTCTCTAACTGAGCAACGGGCATGGAAGGAAAGGAGTGTGAGAGAGACAGGGAAGAGGAAGTGGAGCGGGGATAGAGAAAGGGAAGAGGAGGAGAGGTGGGAGTGGAGAGAAGGAATAGAGGGAGTGGGGGGGGGAGGGTTAGGGAGGGGGAAGAGGAGAAAGAGGGCAGAGGACCTGGAGGTGTTGAGGGAGGAAGGTGCTATGGGGTAAGGAAGGGCAGGGGTCAGCCAAGGCAAACCCCACTGGGAGAGCGGTGGCTCTACAGAGATGATCTGCTCTCTTTCCATCTGGGCTCCTCTGGGAGCCTGAGATTAGGACAGACAATTCAGCCTTTCCTTGGGGGCCTGGGGACCAACAGAAAGCACCAGTGTGTCTATAGCATGGGCTGCAACCCCAAGCCTTTCTCCATACTTCCTTGCTGCTCCAGCCCTACCCCAACAGAAACTCAGCCCTGGCCAGAATTTGGAGAGTATGGAGTCCATGACCCCTCTAAAGCTGGGGGAGGCTGCTGCTGGTATCTATATCGGTCTGGCTCCTCTTCTCCTCTAATACGGGAACCCTTACATTGATCAGGGTCTGTCCTGCACCCAGTGACCTCATCTTTTAACTTTTTGCATCTGCAGTAACTTTTATTCCAAACAATTCTGAGGGTCCAGAGAGGACATAGGTTAGAGGACACACAACCTACCCAGCACCCCACCTACCACCACCAGTCCCTATCTTCATCCCTGTTACACTGACCACCTCCATTTTCCAAACCTGTTGTGAGCCTTTGTCAGCCACACTGGCCTACAGAAGCCTGAGTCATCCAGGCCTTGCCCTCCTGGGTGACGTGCTGTCCAGCAGTCCAGCACCTGGTCATCAAGCCATTCTGGACTTTGCCCATATCTCCAGCATCTCCCCACGATGCACTCATCCTCAGCTTCTACCCCCACCTGGCTGGGCCATTCACCAGTTGCCTACTCAGGACCAGAGATGTCTGTTAGCTTCCTGGTTTTCCAAGGGCTGCTGCACAGGTCCAGCTGCCAGAGGGCAGAGAAAAACAACCTCACCCAACTGTGCTAAAGTCCCATGTCACCAAACTGAAACTAAGCTGTTATCCAACTTCCAAGAAATCAGGAGGCCACAGCCAAGTTCCCCAAACAGACCCTTCCACAAGTCCCCTGCCTTAAGCCTTATACCAGCTAATCCTTGCAGAAAGCCGGAAGGAAGCAGTGAGGTGTTAAGCAACCCCATGTCATTTTTGCTGGTTTCAGCCTGGCTGTCTATAAAGCCGGCCTCCTCGGCCCCAGCTGTGCTATCCCAGCATTTCTACTCTACGGGATCACGTGGTGCCAGGTCCAGAATCAAAGGCAGAGGCCAGTAAGACCAAGCAAGTGCACAAAGATCCCTGCATGCTTGGGGCTTGTATCTAGTTCCATGTGGGTTCCTCTCCTCTCTGAACACCTGTCCTCCCAGTTTGGGGGCCTCTTCTGAACTGCCTTCTGCTTCTCCCTCCACCTTCCAGAACTTGGGGGCATGACCCCATCAATCACCAGGCCCCAATCCTGCCTCCCTGGTCCCATTTTTCTGCCTTTTCTCTGCCAGCAAAAACCCCAGAAGCCCTTATGCTGATGTAGAGTCACACACAGAGTCATCACACCTTGCAAGTCAGTGGCATTGCTATCACAGATCTCCCCAGGTCCTCAACCCTAAGAGAGCAGCTCCCCACACCCACCTTCCCAACCCCAACCCCAGTCTGCCCTTCCCCACCATCGCCCTTCCTCCCTGTGTAGTGTATGAATACTGTCCATCACTCCAGGTAGGACAGTCGCTGGAGACCAAAGGTGCTATTCCACTGAGTCTAGGTTAGAGAACCGGTGAGTCCATGGGGTTAATTATAGGTGTGTGGGCGACACAAAGCCATCACCAAAGGACTCACTGTAGGCTGAAAAGATGGCTCCGTAAGTAAAAGTGCTTGCCTGACCCCAAGACTGAAAATTTGAGTCCAGTCCATGGGACCCACATTATAGAAGTAGTGAACCCACTCCCAAAAGTTGTCCCGACTTCCACACGTACACTGTGGAATGCATGTGCGCGCGCACACACACACACAAACAGCCTTTTGTTGTTATTGCTGTCTTTTACAGCCTACTCCAGCACAATTGCGCTCTCACAGAATCTGCATGTTTGCAGCCCTCTGGAGCTCCCCACCTGCAAGCTTTGCAGGCATCCCTGTCTCCTCTCCCCAGCGACTGTTTATAGCTCAGATAACCTCCATGAGGGCTCTCATGAATTCCTAAGCCTCTTGAGCTTTCTGATCCTGTCCTCCACCAACACACACAAGGCAGAGTTTCCCATCTGAGGGCATAGCTACACAAGAGACCCTTTCCCTTTAAAAACCATTTACTCCCTTGAGGGAAGACTTGCCCCCATCCATTGTCTGTCCCCAGTGGACTCAGTGACTAGAGTCAACCAGCTTATGTCCCACAGCTACTGGACTTGCTCTCTCTTCCATCCAGCTCCATTTCCTACCCCCACCTCTTCACAACCAAACCCTTCGAGAGAGGTACATACTTGTGAGATCACTGTTACCTTCCCTTACAGCTCCCCTGGGATCCTCACCCAGGCTGGCCCCTTGTGATGTTCTGATGAGACTGCAGAGTGGTGTGGCTGCCTTGGAAAACAGTTTCCTGTAAGACCCTGTAATTTCACCAAGAGAACTGAAAGTACACACACAGAGCTAAGCACGTGTCTCACGTGTCTTTACTGCAGTATCATTCATAACCGCCAAAATAGCCAACCAGGGAAAGGTCAAAGTAAAGTGAAGCTGCACATTGGAATATTAGCCAGCCATAAAGAGACAGCGCAGTACTGTGCTACAATACAGATCAATCTTGAAAACATTATGCTGAAAGAGAACCACCAAAGACCACACAGTGAATATCATGTTCACAAGAGTGATTGGAACAGGAAGCCCATAGAAGCAGACAGCAGCTTTGTGGTGGTCTGACGCTAGGGAAGGCCGAAGAGGTAGCAGTGACCCTGCGGCAGCCTATGCACCTTCTGAGTACAGGAAAACAGTGAGGCCTGTAGTGAGGAAGCTGTGCATTATGTCTGTGAAGTTTCAACCACGGTACCAAAGTCACGCTTTGAAGAAGCTCACGGTCACTTGGTCACAGGATCTGCTGTGTGTGAATGACTCCAGTAGGACTCAGAAGGTGGTACAGGGGCTGGCAAAATGGCTCAGGGGGTAAAGGCCTGCACTCTAACTTCTGGGACCCACACAAAAGGAGAAAAGCAACGCCCACAGGTTGTCCTCTGACCTCCAGCCACACCCCCCCACACACACACACAATAAATGTTTAGAAATGAAAAAGGGGGCTGGAGAGAGGACTTGGTGGTTAGGAACACTTGCTGTTCTCCTGGAGGATTCAGGTTTGGTTCCCAGCATCCACCTGGTGGCTCACAACCATCTATAATCCTAGTTCCAGGGAATTCTGAACTCTCTTCAGGTCTCTGTGAGCACCTGCATGCATGTGGAACACATACATACATACATTCACATGCACACATTAAAAACAATAAACTTTGAAAATAAAAACTGAAAAAGCCACATATACTTCTGCATAGGAAAAAATATGTGGAAATACATGGTCTGAAATCTTTTTTGTTTGTTTGAGACAGGGTTTCTTTGTGTAACAGTCCTGGCTGTCTTGGAACTAGTTCTTGTAGACCAGGCTGGCCTCGAACTCACAGAGTTCCGCCTACCTCTGCCTCCCAAGTGCTAGGATTAAAGGCGTGCGCCACCACCCTCCCCCCCAGGCCTAGTATGAAATCGTAACAGCAGTTTTTGCTCGGTGGTGGGTGGTGGGCTGAAAGTTGATGTGCGTGAAGAGCACAGGTGGATTCGGAAGTCATCCTCAATTGTTCTCCACCTTTTTATAGACACGGTTTCTCTCTGAACTCAGAGCTCACTTTTTGGCTACACCACCGAGACACCAAGGTCCAAGGGTCCTCTATGTCTCTAGCAGTGAGATTACCCACATGTGCTCCTGCACGTGTGGCCCTTTATGTGGGTTCTGCGGGGGTCATAGTCTGGTTCATATTCTTGTTTTCATTTTTTTTTTTATTTTTTGGTTTTTCGAGACAGGGTTTCTCTGTGGCTTTGGAGCCTGTCCTGGAACTAGCTCTGTAGACCAGGCTGGTCTCGAACTCACAGAGATCCGCCTGCCTCTGCCTCCCTCCCGAGTGCTGGGATTAAAGGCGTGTGCCACCACCGCCCGGCTGGTTCATATTCTTGTAAAGCAAGCGCTTTACTGACTGGGTTGTTACCTCAGCTCCAGACATGATTATATTTTCTGAATAGCCAACATGGAACATGGGGTAAGCTTGCAATAAAGTAGCCGATATATCTCCTTATCTACTCCATTTTAAGAATACAAGCCAGAGTGATTATTGCTATTATCCCAGAAAGAATGCAGAGATACAAAGGGAGTGGCTGGCTCACCTTGCCTGCATGGTCTCCAGGCGAGTCCCCAGTAGCTGGGAGCTCAGCAATCAGTACGTCTGTAATGATTAACATGAAGTACATGTTAATATGGTAACATGGTACAGTGGCGCACCCAGGAGCTCTGTTTCAAAAGCATCTCCCTAGCAACCCCACTCATCCTCAGGGCAGAGAGGGGGCCCCTGATCATCCATTTCCAGTATGCACAGAGACACTAGCAGGCCTTAGAATAACTGGCTATCACTTTTGGTACTCAGGCTGCATCTCCAAAGCCTTAGTCCAAACTCTCCTCTACCATCACCCTATCTATGGAAGCGTCATTCACTGACTGTGAGGGCAAATTGCTCACAAGCCCATAGAGCCTGTGGCAGTCTCCATGGGACCCCAGGAACCAGAGCACAGGGTGGGTATCCTTCATGGTCCACAGGGCACCTTGGTCTGTGTGCCACTACAGCCATCATGGTTTAGGACCACAGCTTGTTTTGTCCCAGTACAGATGAGATGCCAAGCAGCAGGTTAGGCGGGGTGAGTACTGACTTGGGTAAGCAGAGGAGGCAACCAAGCTAATAGCTGGTAACAGAGCAACTGTTTGAAGACAACTGTTCGAAGTCTTCACTCCAGAGGCAAGCAACCCAGAAATGCACAAAATACTAGAAGCTCCAGGCTTGCCCATAGGGACTATAACAACAGAAAGAATCCTTGGAGGGAGGCGGGGGAAGAACCCTTGGAGAAATCTATAAGGACAAGCAAAATGGACTGGAATACAACTCAGGACCCACAAGACAGATGCATGGTACTGGGGTGTGGGTGAAGGGTCTGAGCTGCAGCCTGTCCCATCATGCCAGCTTCCTGCAAGTTACTGACGTGACTGTTCCTTGGGCCAAGTTTCCTGTGAGTGATGTGTCTGTTCCTTAGGGGCAAAGCTGTATGTATTTACACAGGTGCAGCTTTCTCAACATCTAAGGAATACAGCCGATAATGGCTGGTAGAGGCTCACCTGCCACATCCCACGGTAGAGACTCACAGTCACTAACAACTTCTATCCACTGAAGCTAGGCAGCCCCTCCTGCTTTTTGCTGTTGAGAGGGC
Organism: Alexandromys fortis; assembly: GCF_014885135.2. NCBI lineage: Eukaryota > Metazoa > Chordata > Mammalia > Rodentia > Cricetidae > Alexandromys > Alexandromys fortis. The sequence goes on from NW_026068056.1 coordinate 942,352, forward strand.
TCCCGAACTGATGACCCCCACCCCCCACTGTGTGTGTGCACACGCGCGTGCCCGTGCAACCTTCACAAGCTTGCACTGGCCAGAGGGCAAAAAAGCCAAGACCCAAATTGCAACATTCCTTAGTCAAAACTCCTTCGAGTTCTTCTGAACAAGGCATAGAACGGCCAATATGGCTTAGAGGGGAATGGACGTGTTGTGAGCGAGGAAGGCGGCCAAGCCACCCACACCGGTGCTGCGTCACGCTGGGAAACTGACCTCCCGCAGGAACTTTGAGAAACAGCCTGCTAGGGAGGTTGGCTTTGTTTTACTCTCTGGCCACCACACGTCCTACCTAAGGTCACACGGTGCCCTTTCAGGCCTGGTCACAAGCCCTGTGGCTTTAGCCGGTGTGGTCTTGGCTGGGGGGGCGCTCCGGACTGGGTTGTGAACCTACAGACCACCTGTCACCTGGCCAACGAAGTGCTCGGCCCTAAGGATCCCGGGTCTTGAGAGCACTAAGAGGGGTTTGCGCACGGAACCTGGGGAAGGCGAGGACCCGCAGTGTCCGCATTCTTTCAGCAAACGAGGTCGGGCAGCGCACTGCAGGGAAGGGCAGGGCAGGGCCGGACCCTAAGACCGGCGTCCTGTCCGCCCTGCTGCCGGCCCGTGCTGCGCGCACTCGCTCGAAGCGCGCGTGCCGGGCACCAGCCCCACCCCCCGGTGGCGTGTGCGTACGTCATATGGGCCGCCCTCCTCCTATTGGCTCCCGCCGCCTCACCAGACCCCGAGCGGACAGGCGCGCGGCCAGGGCGGAGCCTCTGAAAGACACGCCCCCCAGCGGGGCGCGCGGGCGGTCGATAGGCTGAGTGTGGTCACGTGACGCCACCGGCGGCCCGCCTTATAAACGGAACCCGCGCGGGGCCGCGGCCGCTCCTGGGCCGTCCGGGCGCGCTACGCGTGGTGTCGTGGCGAGCTCCTCCCACGGTGCGCCTGGCCGCCGATGCCCAGGCTGCACGACCACGTCTGGAGCTGCCCAAGCGCCGGCGCTGCGAGGCCGTACAGCCTCCCGCGAGGCATGATTGCGGCAGCTCGCTGTCCACAGGGCCCCGGAGCCACAGAGCCCTCGCCCCGGGTCCAGCGAGCGGGAACGGCAGGATGCAGCGCGCGGCCCGGCAGCTGGCACCACGATCTGGTGCAGCGGAGCCTCGTCCTTTTCTCGTTCGGTGTGGTCCTGGCCCTGGTGCTCAACCTGCTGCAGATCCAGCGGAATGTCACGCTCTTCCCCGACGAGGTGATCGCCACCATCTTCTCCTCTGCCTGGTGGGTGCCCCCGTGCTGTGGCACGGCTGCCGGTGAGTGCCCTTCCTTGTTCTTGGAGTCGGGGGGTGGGGGGACGACGACACGTCAGCTGTTGTCACCCTGAGTACAAGAAAAGGGAGACGAGATGGTTGGGAGCCCCAGTCGCGGGCGAGAGACAGGCGGAAGTTGGAGGGACTAGTGATGGAGATGAGGTCAGGAGATAATTGGCAGTTTAAGTGGAGGAGTCGCAGCTGTCTCGCGGAGTCAGAAGCCAGGATTGGCCGCCTGGAGAACTGGTGAGGGCAGCACCACGCAGCCATTGGCTGCCTGAGCAAACGTGCTACCCCGCTGAATAACTGAAAACAAACCATCACGTGCGCTCAAGAGGCTGTTGCCAGGGGACAGACTTCTCCTTACTTCCTTCTGCTGATAGTGAGTGCCCTGTGGCTGGCGGCCAAGCCCTCTGGAACTCCAGTAGACTTGGGACAGTAATAAAGGAGGAACCTTTGGGCCTAAGACCACCTATGGTGTCACCTCTCAGGCCCAACGAAACTTGTTCCGTGAGACAGTCTCTTTCTTTCTTTCTTTCTTTCTTTCTTTCTTTCTTTCTTTCTTTCTTTCTTTCTTTCTTCCTTCCTTCCTTCCTTCCTTCCTTTCCTTTCTTTCCTTTCTTTCTTTTTTATTTTGCTGGTTTTACAAAAACAAAAAAAGTTGACTGGTCACAGCCCAACAGATCCCTGCATATCCCTCAATGCACAGCATTTATTCCAAAGACATCTGTCAGGTGTTTGTCCCACCTTGCTTGTTTTTGGCCTTTTGGCCTGTGTGAGTGGGCAGTATAAACTCTGGTACACCTTTCCTCCGGACTGGAGAGACACACCTGCGCCTGTGACCGCAGGACAGCAGGAGCAGCTCCTGTCTGCTTTGAAGCCAGCTTTTATGGACTGCCTGCCTAAGCTTTATGTGCTGGGCTTCGCTGCTGGGCTGTGGCTGAGTCATGGGTTGGATGTAATGTGCAGGGTACTTGATTCCCAAGGTTGCTCTGAGGCTCACCTGCAGCATTATGGGGTCAGCCTTGTGACAGCTGCGTGCCCCTGCCAGGAAGGTTGATGTAGCCTTTGGGACAAAATTGGCATCTTTGTTTTCAATGCACTCTAGGTTTATGGCTGTAATGGTTGAACGTCTTGTTTATTTGGGACTGGGGTGGCAAAAATCATTTGCCACTGAACTGTTACCCCAGCACTTAAAAGTTCTTTGGGGCATAAGATGTAGATTTGAAATTCTTTTCTAAGTGCGTATGGAACATAAAGTTTGTAATGAAAGTTTTGAGGAATACTTGAGATGGTTTCTCCCCTCCTCTGAATACGTGGCTGAACCTGCATCTTTCTCACTGCTGTCAAGGCCGAATGACTGCAGCCTGAGATCTTGAACTTAGCTGCAACTCACACGTACCTTGTGTCCCCTGGGGGCTCTCCTACTTGTACTGCAGACACCCCTTTCCTGTTTTTTACTCTCTTGGTCTCTTCTGGAATATCCAATTTGCCGCTGTCCAAGTGTTCAGGAGTCTGAGTCTGTGTTTGTGACAATTACTAACTCAGAACCACAAAACTTCTTCCTACTCTGCCCTCCACTTCACTTACATAACGCTCATTTCACACATGAGGAAACAAACATGAGGAGGCCCAGCCATCCTAGGGCAGCCTGGGACTGGCAGCAGAGCTCTCCCTTTCTAGGGCCCTGCCCTCCCCACGGTATGCCACTTGTCCCACTGGGGCCAGGCCTAGGCAAGAGGAAGCAGTGTGAAGTGGCCGTACCACAGCCTTTTCTTATAGGGTATTTTCAAAATAGCAAGAACTTTGTGGTGCAGGTGACAAATGGCCTAGGAAAAGAAGTGGTTTGGATCCTGTTAATAATGACCACACAAGTGCTAATTTTAGCCAGTGTATTCTAATCCTGTTTTTGTTTTTCTTCACATAGCTGTTGTCGGCCTACTGTACCCCTGTATTGACAGTCACCTTGGAGAACCTCACAAGTTCAAGCGAGAGTGGGCCAGCGTCATGCGCTGTATAGCGGTGTTCGTTGGCATCAACCACGCCAGTGCCGTATCCTCAGTTACTGTGATGGATGTTGATGTTCATTCCCTCATCCCTGTACTTTAGAGGAATTCTGGACTTCAGTTTCTAGGGCCTTTTACTCATCTTAGGACACTGGGGCTAACACCAGAAGTGGATGTACTCTGCCCCTCAGTCACTGTGGTTCTAGTGGACTTGATCCATCCTCCCTCTTAGCTTTTGCCCCACTGACATGCTTGTTCCTGCAATAGAGAATTTGTTCCTGTTCTCTGTTACAGAAGTCCAGGGCTGCTCAGGTAGCCCCTGGGCTTCTAGTGCTCAAAGCTGACACATTCCCTTCATGCAGTGTGCTGTGTTTTTGTGCATTATACATTTTCTGTGAAAATGATTGATTTGATGGTAAATGCTTCAAATACTATGTTTTTAGAGTAACTTGGAGTAAAAGATACTACGTTGTGCACCAACGTCAGGGGCTCTTTCCTTACTCAGATGATTTCCTAACTCTCATAGTGCTAATTGGCAGGCACTGAATAAAGTGACTGACTTGCCCCTGCCCTTCAACCTGGGCTGGTCCAGAGACAACATGGGGTAGTGCCTGCTTGTCTCCACTCACTGAAAAGAAGGGGTGAGGAGATAGAGATAATATCTTAGCAGAGCTTCATTCCTTGTGGCTCTCAGAAGTTACTATGACAAGCCAGTGCTCTGGATGCGGTACTCCCTGGGGATGGGTGTCTTAGGTTTGTTTATGTCATCCTGGAGGTGGGGGTTCAGCTTTGTTTATATGCCATCATTACCAGCACATTACTGTACAATGTGGCCTATAAGTTATTCTGGGGTTTAGTATTTTCTTATGATAAATTAGGAAACTTTTCCTTAACTTTTGGATCTCTAGAAATTGGATTTTGCCAATAATGTCCAGCTGTCTTTGACATTAGCAGCCCTGTCTTTGGGCCTGTGGTGGACATTTGACCGCTCCCGAAGTGGCCTTGGGCTCGGGATCACCATCGCCTTCCTAGCTACGCTGATCACTCAGCTTCTTGTGTATAATGGTGTCTACCAGTAAGTGTGTTAAAATGTTGCTTTACTTTGGTAACAACACCTATCTGTTAAGTATAGACGTTTTGTATGTTATTTAGCTTTTTTTGCAAAATAACTTGAAAATCTCAAAATGGTTTTTCTTGGCAAATGTTAAAAACTCACTATCCAAGCCAGGTGGTGGTGACACATGCCTTTAATCCCATCACTTGGTAATCCTAGCAGAGGCAGGTGGATCTCTGTGAGTTTGAGGCTTTCCTGGTCTACAAAGTGAGTTCCAGGACAGCCAAAACAATTACACAGAGAAACCCTGTCTCAGAAAAACAAAAAACTCATTATTCATAACTTGGTGAGAAGAAAGTCTGGTGGCCATAAAACATGTCTTTCAGACACTGGCATTTGATGCTAACTGTAGCTCACAAATGTCTCCTACACCCATATCACGGGAGTCCTGGACCCCAGGCTGCCTGGGTAGCTAAGACTGTTTTGTTTTCTCCCCAGGTACACATCCCCAGATTTCCTCTATATTCGCTCCTGGCTCCCGTGTATATTTTTCTCAGGTGGCGTCACAGTGGGAAACATAGGACGGCAGTTAGCTATGGTGAGTACAGTGCTCAGTGTTCTCTGGACACTTGAGGCTTGTTAGTGAGGCAGGTATATTTGGTGTTGATATTTGTCTCATTCAGATTCCTTAGCAACAGTTGATGAGGATAGTCTATGGTAAATAGAAAATGATACCTAGCTGGGTCTTCCCTAAGTTAGGATGTCCAGATTTTTTGTACTTGTTCATGCTGGAAAGCAACCAGAGCTTCAGGGTGGCCCTGTGCCCTGCAGCTGCAGCCTGTGGTTCTCTGAGTGCATACACCCCTAGGCAGCACTGTCAGCTGCGCTCTAGCATCTCTTGGCAAAGTCAGTGGCTGCAGGCGATGCTGGAGCTCCTTGTCTGTAGACAAACCAGCATGCACTCCCTACCAAAAGGTACCTGAGCTCAGGCACTGGGAAAGAATGGTCCAGAGAGCTCTAGAGTATGGCTTGACCACTGTGTAAAGGGGCCGTCTTGTTGGGGTACTAACTCTCTTCTCCCTGGGAGAGAAAACAGTGTCACCTCCTTACATCCAGGGTCACTTCTGAGGCAACTGAGTGCACAGTCTTGTAGCAGATCTCTTCACCAGGCAACAATTGCCACTTGAACACTTTAGTTTTAAAGATAATGTGAACATTTTATCAAGAGGACTTTGACACATGGGCTTACGTGTAGTGAACTTTACAGGAGGGTGACTAGAGAGAGCCATCGCACACAGGGTTGAGCTCCAGGGCTTTCTCTGAGTGCTTATCTCAGTGTTTTGTGCTATTTTTAAACCGCCACCTGACACCCACTCAGGAGAAGCTGAAGTTGAAGGCCATTTGGATATCTCACAAAAATTCCAGTCGTTTCTAAGGTCTTGGATTAGAGGTGTCTTTCTCTTCTGTCCCTCTAATCTTCTCCAGATCACAGCCAGTCAGAAACGAACTGTCTCTTGTCTGTGATGGAGAGGTAGAAAGCTGTCCTCAGCATTAGCAACCTTGTCGGAAGCCAGGCATGGTAGGATGCAACACCAGGAGGCTGAGGCCGGTGGGTCTTGAGTTGAGCCTAGTGTGGGTTACTTACAGAGACCTTGTCTTAAAACAAACTACCCCCCCAAAAAACGAGATCCATATCACGTGAAAACATGACGACACTTCTCTCACGCTCGCTCCCCGCAGTGTGCCCAGGTAGTTATCAGAGGAAGAAAGGCTTCCTGGTATCTCGTGTTTTGAGATTTGTCCTCAGTCTGGCAGAGAATCCCTGGGCTTTTGAGCTGAGCTGACCTCAAGCAGGTTGACTAGTGTCAGTCTGAAAGGTGTTTGGAGTTGTGACCTCTGAGAGGATAATGTGTGTAGAGGCCAAGGCTCTCCCATCCTCTTTGGGAATCTGCATGCCACAGTCTAGACACCTAGAAATGACTGACACTAGAGGAACTGTCCTAGGAACCTCTGCTGCCCTCCTGCTACTCATAAGTTCTCTTTGTTGCCTGTAGTTCCCTTGAACATGAAACCCTGGGCACTCACAAGGAGAGCCATGCTCAGAAACTCAGCTTACAGACTTAGAGCAGTTTCTTCCGTGTGGAGCTTTTGTTGTTCTTCGTATGTGCCCTTTGTCCTGGGTGTCTGAAAATACAGCAAGCTTGTCATCAGCCTGTGTGTTTAGAGAAAATTCTTGCCATCATTTATAGAATCTGCAGCCGTTGCTGTTTGCGTTTATAAAGCCTTTCCCCAGAAAGTCAAGTTTCAGATTGCAGACAGCAGTTCAGTGTATGCCGGCTCCTTGTCCCCTCTCCCACAGGGACACTAACTGTGGAGCTTGCCGCCCTGCTGTTGGATTCAGTTAGTCTTTCCTGCTGTCTCCTGACACAGTTGAGTCACTGACTACTGGCCATGTCTGCTGTTACTTAGTGGAACTCTCAAGCTGTGAAGTAGAAGCTATGATTAATGTGTTGTAAATATGGAACTTGATGTTTGCACAAGTGTGTGCAATTTGAGCCATGCTACTCACTGATATACTATATGGCCCTTTAACATGTAGCAAATGGATGTAAAGCTGATGTAAACAGGCCAGGGTCCCAGATGCCGTCTTCCATTTAGGATGCACTGCGTAGCTAGCCTTAGTGAGCAGCCAGGTGCCAGGGAGTCTCAGCCCATTTGTAGCTTCTTGAGTCTTTCATCTTTTACATTAATACAGGCTTAGTCTCCTGAGGACTGTACATTCTAAAATTGTCTTTAGTTCGTAGAGTCAGTAAATAGATAGTATAATTTGGTGGTTTAACTTTTTTTTTCCAACTGTCTATTAAGAATCTGGCCTGGACCAGGTATGGGGCATACTTTTAATTCCAGCCATTGAGAGGCAGAAACGTGGGTCACTGTGAGTTTCAGACCAGCCTAAGCTACACTCAAAAATGGAGAAAGAAAACAACAGCAAAAATAAAGCAAGTTTGTTTACAGCTTATTCATTTATTTATTTAGGTTTTTCAAGAGAAGGTTTCTCTGTGTGACATTCCTGGCTGTCCTGGAATGCGTCTTGTAGACCAGGCAGGCCTTGAACTCACAGAGACCCACCCGCCTCTGCCTTCTGAGTGCTGAGATTAAAGGCCTGTGCCGCCACCACCCGGCAGAAGGCATGCCATACTCTGGGGTGGCTTCACTCTGACAACCATTTCTGTCTATCACTCGTTGATCCCTGGATCTTATTATGTGTGGCTGCTGAATGTGGGAACACTGAACAGAGTAGGAGGTCTCTAGGCTTCTAGAGGATGGGTGTGTGAATTGAGGTTTGTCTCTCCTGCATTGGCAGCTTGTGTTTCCTCTATCCAATCAGCTCTGCCGATGAGACACCGTCCTACACATAGTCAGTCCTGCAGGCCTGGCAATGACAATGATTCCCAGGCTTGAACTGCTGCCAGGGCAGGTGTAGCAGAGGCCTTGGGTCTGATCAAGGCTCCAGCAGAAGCCACCTACCTTTTACACATTAAATCCGATTTAAAGTAGGGTCCTAATTGCACCGAGTCAGCTCTGAGGTGCACCTGTCCTACCTTGGCGTGGGTGGCGGTGCTTTGATAGTGTTTCCTGTGGCTGGGTGGCTTAGTCACTCAACTTGTCATTGTCTGACTCTGCATAACAGGTGAGCAGCACCACTTTCTGAGGTTTGAACTGTCAGAACTTCATAGGTGAAGAGCTAAGTCTGCAGCCTTAGCAGCCTGAAAGGCGGTCATGGCACTCAACCTGAGCTGCCTCATCCCCAGACAAAGAGATTGTATAAGTCCCAACCATTTAAACATTCCACCACTGACTTTTCTTCTTCTTTTCCACATAGGGTGTTCCGGAAAAGCCTCACAGTGACTGAGCTTCAGGGCATGGTTCAGAGTGGAAGCAGGATGCGGAGACACTGGTCCTGGGTGTGATGAAGACTCTTTTTCCTCAATGTCCCATTTAGACTGGGCTGCTGATGATAAATGACTCCTGAACAAGTGTTCACATGGTCTAGACTAGCAAGTGGAGGCAAGGGCCACTCACCTAAGTCTTACCTTGCTCACCCACCCTCACGGCTGTCTGCACTGGAACATTCCATCCCAGGCTGTATGTGAGGGTGGGGTGGGGCCAGTTTCCTGAGTATTAGATTTCGTTCATCATTCAGAGCAAGTTGCCATATTTCAAAGCCTTGAATCAAAATGAACTACCAACCTGCAGTTTGTGTCAGTGCCCAAAGGAGAGAGGCTGACGGTGCTTTACAGACATGAAGTACGTATAGTAAGAGTATGTATCCAGAGTTCAAATAGGGTTGTGTAAAAGGGAGCAGGGAGAAGAGCAGCAGTGAGTTGGAGGAAGGTCATGCTCCCCAGGTCCCAGTGCAGCCACATCTCCAGGTCATGCTCAGGCAGGCGCTCACATGTGGGTCACTGCCAGGGGTTTGTAGACAATCTTCCTGAGAGCCAAGGGCAGTGCAAAGTCGTGATTCTGCACCATGATGCTGGACTTTTCTCCTCAGTTTAAATGAAGTTTTGTCCACAGTTGGGACCATCTAAGAGTGAGTAGCTGTCTGATGTTTCAGTCGTAACGAGCCGAAATTGTTTCTGTCACTCCAGAGTGGAGAGGACTTTTCCACAGCCCTATGGACCTTGCAATCTGTGATTGCCTTGTAAAAGGTTGAGTGCGCACATCACTGCGTCAAACACGCAGTGTCCTGTATGCATTGAATGACATAGACCATGTGGGACCTAATTTGCAAGTATTGGGTCTTCGACTTCAAGTGCAATGTGTATGAAAACCAATCTGAGCCTTGTATTCTCTTAAATATTTATTTTATTTTATTTTTTTTTTTTTTTTACCGCGTGAGCTGTTCCAGAGAAGGGTTCTCGGGTCATTTCAGAGGTGCGTGGAGGCGAGCTCAGCAATATTGTGTCAGCGTGACGCTCCCTCAGTCACACCCTCCACTGCGCCCCAGTCCTCGGACATACTCCAGTTTTGTGAGTTTAGTCATTTTTACTTACAAATTTACCTTTTTTTGTATTCTACAATGTAAGTGTTTTTGGTTTGTTTTAAATTCTGTGGAACTGACTCAATGACGCAGAAGTTGGTCCCCAGGCAGGACAGACACTTGGTGCCTGTGTGGACTTGCGGGTTTGGGTTCCCTCACGTGCTGATGCTCATTGGGGTTTTGCTTAGTTTATTTTGAGGAAAATGTCGGGAGTAAACTGGTTTTCTGAAACTACTTTGGTTAAGAGAAAATGGGTTGTTCTGGACTTTGGAGCAATCCTTAAAATTTCCTGGAAATAAAAACAAATGGTCCTTCGAAGGCGTTCCTCAGCAAATACTTCAGTGTCTTAGGAAAACCAGAAGCTACTAGAAGGAAAGTGAGTGAACTTGGTGATGTACTTGATCATATATGATTCTTTTTCTCTTCAACTGGAAATAAATCTATTAGAAATAATGTAGCCAAAAAATGTGAATCCGAAGGATGTTTTTGCCAATAGTTTATAGCAGGTACACTGAACCAAAGTGATCGAATTTATAAAACTGGTAATTAGTACCAACCACATCCACTGTCCCCGATCTGAACACCCAGCGAGGTTTACGTCCATGCTAAGTTTGCAGCATTGTGTTCTTTTTGCATTCTTTTTTGTTTTGTTTTGTTTTTACTTTTATTAAAGGTTCAAAACCAGCTGTTGCATTTCTGAGTTTTTCTTTCTGAGGAGGAGAATGGCACCTTGGTGTAGGGTGTTAAGATTCACGAGAAAAGGGTTTTTCAGTTTGATGGAGTTTTGACATAGTCTTTGGGAAGTGCCCTTTGAAGGTGTTGCCTATGTAGTAGGAGCTAAACGGAGCCAAAAGGAACCTGCCACTGCCCCCACCCCTACTGGTAGGTAGAATGAAGCTGGGTTATCACAAGGCCATCACCTGCTCTCTCGCAAGCTCTTGGTGACAGGGTTTAGGGTGGAGTGATTGTGTGCAAAAAGCCATCTTTCCTCCTTGTGCTGAAAGAATGCGTATTACTTCCAGGGTAGTCCCACCATGCTTACCACAACCTTGATTGCCTTCCAGTTGGCAGCTTTCAGCACTGGGGACCTTGATGCTATACTGAAGGTGGCCCAGCGCATGGTAACACAGACACACACCCATAGGTTCCTACTGCATCCGAGACAAGGTTGACGCTGAGCAGCCACAGTGGTAGGGTGGTGCTGTACACTTCTCTAGCTGGACACCCAGCCTTTATGCAAAGGAACCAGTGTATGTTGACTCCAACAGGGAAGCTCACTTTAAACTTGTGTTTTGGAGGCTAAAACTCCCCGAATTTTACTGGTCGTTGCATGAACTGCCATTTCATTCATGAAAGGCAAGGTAGGAGATTCACAAAATACTTCCACCAACTTCTCTCAAGCCATTTGAGAGGGCTGAGTCCATAGGGGCTCATTATTGACTTCATTGATTTCATTTACCAAGTTCTTCAGATTCCTGGGTCCTCACATGGGGATTTGCTTGACAGATTTAAATGGCCAGTATGTTGGTAAAGTGTAAAAAGGCTGGCCCACATCTCCTGCTTTCTCCCACCCTCCTAGAGTTGGACAACCTGTAGCTACAGCTGCTTTCTTCTTGCAGCTTCAGGTTCTCTTTGTGATAATGAACCACACAATAGATAGCAGCCATAGGGTCACTACAAGATTGCAACAGAGACTCAACTCTACACAGGCTGCGGGAAGTTGTCTGACTTCTTGCTTACTCTTGGAGTTGGGGGAGTCTCCAGCAGGCAGCAGACTGCAGAGCTTATATTGACAGACAAGGGTCCGGAAATAGATCTGAGTCTGATACCCAAAGGATACTCTGGATTTCCCCTTAGATACTTCTAAGACATAACCTGAATTTTAGCATTTATTGAAGTATTCAGCAGTGCCTGGGTGAGGTCAGTTCCCTAGTCTTTGAGAAGAACCACCTATTCCAGAAAGGCTTAACTGAGGAAGATTCAACTTCATTCTGGTTGCTCCATCAATAGGCTAGGGACTCAGACTGAATAAAAGGGGAAACAGGACGCCAGCTGAGTGCCAGCATTCTTGTCCTCTGTGAGGAGAGAAGCTCACAGCCTCCTCCATCGCTGTGCCTTCCCCCACCGTGAAGGCTGCACCTCCATCAATCACCTGACCTCCCCGACAGTGAAGGCTGCACCTGAGCCGGGGAAGCCCTTCCTTCCCCAAGTTGCTGTTGTCAGCTGTTCTCTCACAGCAACAGGAAACTTACCTGAGCGCCATTTTCTTGTCCTCAGCATCACACCCACAGCAGTGACGGTCTGACTGATGTCCCCAGCAGCCCCACGTAAAGAGAGCTGACACGTACTTATGCTGACACATGCTGGTTGGGAGAACTAAGCAAAAGACTGCATTCACTGTGAACGTGCAGTATATACCCCGAGCTCCTGTCAAGCCAAGGCAGTGCACTGTCCTCTTCTGTCAACAATCTTCCAGTCTCTGATTTGTGGAGTAAAGGTTGTTGAGTCAGCCTGACCACAGGAAAGCTGAGAGGGGTGTAGAGGGTCCTCCAGGGTGGATGCATACAAGTGCCAGGGCCAGGGTTGCTTCCTGCCTGCTAGGGGTGGCCCTAGAATTTCCATGCTAGTGACCAACAGCAAGAGTTATCTTACCCAGGAGGGGAATGACTTTTTTTTTTTGGGTACTCCATGGTCAAGTGTTTGCCAGTTGCTTTTAGACCTGGAATTTCGGGACTGGGGAGTGGGGGCTCCCTGGGCAGTATTTGGTGCTAACACAGTGGCTGTCCTTAGAACTACTTGCCTGCCACCCTCTCAGAAGTATGTCTAGCCTTCTGATTTCCACCTTTGAGAGAAGCCCTGTAATGCCGTGTTATCTCCCAACGGCTTTCAAACTTGTTCTGATTTTCTTTATCCCCATGGGCCTGCAGAACAGTGGGTGTCCCCTTGTCCCTGATTCCAAGTAATACAGAACTCTCACTCAGCCTTACTACAGTAGATGAGTCTTTCTCTCTCACGAAGCTGTGCCCAGCAGAAGACACATGCAAGACAACACTGGATCAGTATTCTCATGGGAGACTGCTGGTACTATACCTTGTTATTCTGCCCTCTGGGAACAGGCTGTGGGAGTCATCTGAAGAGTGGGCAACACAGGTTCTGTAAGGAGAGCACAGCCGCACAAGGTTAGAAAGCACCTCCAGGCCTCTTAGGAAGCTTGCCCTCCCCTTTCCCCTTTCCAGCCCCGGCATCCCAGCCCACAGGGATGATGCTACCCACACTCCTGGTAGATCTGCCCTCAGACACCATAAGAAACACCATCTGGGGTAGAGAGATGGCTCAGTGGTTAAGAGCACTGGCTGCTCTTCCAGAGGTTGTGAGTTCAATTCCCAGCAACCACATGGTGGCTCACAACCATCTGTAATGAGACCTGGCGCCCTCTTCTGGCACGTGGGCATACATGGAGGCAGAATGTTGTATACATAATAAATAAATCTGAATGAAAGAAAGAGAAAGAAAGAAAGACCAGCTGTTGTTATTCATTCAGCCACTTAAGATACTTAAGAATACAGTTTCCGTGTAATTATTTCGGGGCATAAGCTAGACCATGCAGGCGGCCGGGTGCCGGGGACGCAGCCCCGCCGCTCCTATTTCAACAGAAAATGAGTCAGGTGCACTTTTAGTCCCAGCACTTGGGAGGCAGAGGCAGACAGGTCTCTGTTCGAGGCCAGCCTGATCTACAGAGTGAGTTCCAGAACAGCCAGAGCTACACAGAGAGACCCTGTCTTGAAATAAATAAAAAGATAAGAAAATATTAATAAACACTGTGTGCCAGATGTGCTGTGTCTGTAAGTCCACAGAATTGGTTCCTTCTTGGACAGGAGCTGGGAAAAGCCCATCAGGCTATCGGAGACCCAGTGTGCACATCTGGAGATGTGAGACTCCCATGGCTGTAGTGGTTCGGGGACCACTCCTTCCCAGCACAGGTATTTAAAGAAAAGCTATAAATGCAGACAGGTGGGAGAAGCTGAGTTCAAATGCTCGGGTGTGGGGTGTAAGGAGGAGGAGGTGGTCTTTAGGCTAGCCGCTAGTCTCAGTTCTTGGCTGCCAGTTAGAAACATCAGAAATCCCCAAGCCCTGGCTTGTCTCTAAAGGAGGAAGGTAGCCAGGTCCCGGAAAGCATCCCTATCCTAGGATGACTGGCCTCCACTTTGCATCTAAGGGCAGGAGTCTGCAACAAGTCTCTCAGCAGATTTCATTGTGTCCCACCTTGCACCATGGGTTAAATTGTACCCCACACCTGAAAAAGAGGTTCAAGTCCCAACCCCCAATAGCTCAACTTGTTTCCAATAAAGTCCTTTTATGCCTCACATCCATTCTATCAGTTTTGTTCCCCTGGAGAACCTGGACTAATGGGCCCTAATCCCAAATGACGGATGTCTTTATAAAGAGGGAAGCTGGGGCAAATGGACACCGAGAGGAGGTGATATGGAGACCTGTCTTGGGGTTTTTATTGTCGCAAAGAGACACCATGACCACAGCAACTCTTATAAAGGAGAACATTTCACTGAGGCTGGCTTACAGGTGCAGAGGTTCAGTCCATTGTCATCATGGTGGGACATGACAGCAGGCAGGCAGACACGGTGCTGGAGAAGGAGCAGAGAGTTCCACATCTGGATTGACAGGCAGCAGGGAGAGAGACATTGGGCCTGGTTGGCTTCTGAAACATCAAAGCCCACCTCAGTGACCCACTTCCTCCAATAAGGCCCTACCTCCTAATAGTGCCTTTCCCTCTGGAATTATGGAGGCAATTTTCATTTAAAACGCCTCAGACCAATGTTAGAACACCTGTGAGGACAGGCTGAGCCATGCACTCAGAAGCTATAGGAGGACAGAGCCTGTCTGAGCTGGAGAGGCAAAGAACACACCCTTCCTCACTTGGCAAGGTAGTCAGGCCTGCTCACACCCTGGCCTTCAACTTCTTGTCTCTGGAGAGCCAGCTGGTGTGTGAAGCTCCCAAGAGCACTGTAGCTTGAAGGTGACCTTCACCAGATGGTGGGTGTGTGAATGGGAGGCACCTAGGCTGTTCAACCCTCAAACAGGGAGGTGCGGTGATAATGCCTGCTAGGCTGGAGGGCAGTGAAGGCAGCCAGGAGTGCACAGGGCATTTGTCTGGAGGGGCCTCGACGCGGATGGAAAGAGTAAGGGAGGAAGAGGAGGATGGAGGGAGAGGAGCAGGTTGTTTAACTGGTAGTACAGCCAGCAGACCACAGTGGGCGGGGCCGAACCAGAAATGCTCTGAACTCCACCCCGCCCCAGGGGTTCTAGCAATGGTGTGGGACAGCCCCAGGACAGCCCCACTTCTAATGCTGTGGTCCCAAGAGTCCCTTGCTCACCTGGAGAGAATATGTCCCCTTCCTACCCTCCTGATGACAAGCTTGGTAACTATCTAAAGGCCAGACTCTTACCACTGCCAGCCTGGCACTGAGAACATCTCTGGTGCTTTGTGGTTTAGGCAGCCTCTGGACACAGGCTCAGAAATTCAGCTTCCTCTTATGAAGGTGTTCACATGTCACACGCTGTCTAGCTCTTCCTGAATGCTTTCTTCCCTCTCTACAGATGAAGCTGCGACCCCAGGGCATCTGAAAACCCCAGATAGATTCTATGAGGGGTACCAGGCAAGGAAAGTCAGAGATATCCTTCCTAAGGCCAGAACTGAGGCTGGAGTTCCACCCATGGTCATGTGAACTCCAGCGGTGAGTCCTCAGCATTCCACTCCAATTATCTGCAAAATTAGGATGATAACAGGACACACCTCATGAGGCTGTGATTGCATGATAAGAGTGTGAGCTCAGTAAATCGTAGTGAGTGTCACCACCATCATTACCACCACATCATGTTCATCCGCCATTCCATACCCCTATCACCATCATTACCATCGCCATTATTGTCATCATCATCACCATCATCACCATCACCACAGTCATCACATTTATCCATCATCATCATCACCATCCTCAACACCACCATCAGCATCACCATCTTCACCATCATCGCTACAAACATCAGTACCATCCCACTCACTCTGCTTTATTTGCAGTGCTTCTTGATCCTCCACTGGGGAGCCACCGGTGGAATTCCACAGCTCCCATTTCAGGACACCACTTTTCCTTCCCGGGTCACCAGTCGAAGCACAGGCACGGCCTGGGTTGGCCAGTGAAAGCAGCAGTCCTTCTTAAAAGAGAGAAGCAGTGCATTTGTCTTTGACCACCACCGCCATCTGTCTCCCTAGTCACCTGCCTAAGCTGTTCAAATATTGAAATATTGAGCATTGTTGGGTTTTTTTTTTTTACCATTTTTTAAGCTACAATAGAAATATCCTTGCTTTCTGAAAATGTCAAACAACACCAAAATAGATAAGCTGAAAGGAATTATCTCATCCCACTTTCCAGGAGCAAATAGCATTACTAATCCCTAAGAGCAGGGATACACTTTTCTACTGTGGCAGCACAGGCTCCTTGCCCTGTGCCACTCGTTCTCACTGGACCCTGTGTTATTCTCTCATTCCTTATGAACAGGCAAATAGCTCCACAGAGAAAGCCCAAGGAATGAGGGCATGTGCTGTTCTTAGCTCACAGGAGATAAGGGACAGGTGGAAGGAAGCTGCTGCCACAAACAGGGCCATGTTCCTCAGGAACTAGGGCTGCTCCTTACTTCTTCTTTGCCATGGGCCACTATGACACATTTCCCTGTCACCTTTTTAAAAAGCCCCAGGTGACTTTGGTCTGCTGAGACAGAAGGATCTCCATCATTGGCCAGCTAGCCTAGCCAATCTGAGCTCTGCATTCAGTGAGAGGTTCTGTCTCAAAAAAATACGGGGGAGAACAAAAGAGGAGCACCCTGGAGACTAGCCTCCACATGTACACACACATGTTCACACCTAGCCTCCACATGTACACACACATGTTCGCACCTAGCCTCCACACACGTATACACACATGCACTCACGCGTGTTCACACCTAGCCTCTATATGTGCACGCACACATTCATACCTAGCCACCACATGCACGCAATGTTCACACCCAGCCTCCACAATGAACTCACACATCTTTACACCTAGCCTCTATAGGTGCACATACATATTCACACCTAGCCACCAAATGCACACCGTGTTCACACCAAGTCTCGGCACACATGCACTCATGCATGTTCACACCTAGCCTCCATACACATACACCACACACACACAGATACTATTTTAAAATATCCACAGGACTCTGTGCAGGGAGCTCAGTACCTGCAAGACTTGAGGGTCAGAAGAAACATCTCGACCAGGTTAGGAAGGTAGCAACAAGGAAGGTGCTGCATCAGAGCCCAGGCTGCAAGAACAGCCCTCATGGAAAGAAAGCCTGTGTTCACATGAGCTGTGGGCTTCGCTGTCCTTGTCTTCAACATTGCCCTGTTCACAAAACACGCAGCATTTTACAGCCCACCAGGAGTACACAGGATCCCGGCTTCCCCATGCCCTATCATCACGTCTGTTTTCTTTCTTTCTTTGACAGTGCTCTCCCAGTGGTGTGAGACAGTATCTGACTGAGGTTTGTGTTTGCGGCTGAGTGTCTGTGTGCTTACTGACCATCTGTGTCATCTTTGGAGGTGTGCTAATTCAAGCCTTTGGCTCATTGTTCTATTTAGTTATTCAATCTTCTAGCTGAATTGTGAGAAGTTTTTTTGTGTATTTTTAAATGTATTCCCAGGATAGTAATTCCTCACCAGATGTTAGGTTTTTGATTTCTCTTTCCCATTCCAGGTTGCCCGTCAGTGGTTAATCTTCTTTGCCAAACGAATGAGCTTGGGATGCCCTAGGAGACACACCACTGAGTGGATCTACCAGGTGTTTCCAGAGAGGCTTCACTGAGGAGGAATGCACCCAGGACTGTGGTCCTGGACTAGACTTTAAAGTGTGGATGGAGGAAGTGTGCTGAGCACTGACACTTGTCTCTCTCCACTCCCCGACTATGGCTGCAGTGTGAGCTGCTGGACCGTGTTTCCACAATCATGCCTTTCAACCACGGTGGACTGAACTGCCCTAGTCTGTGAGTCAGGGTGAATCCTTCCTTCCTCAGGTGTCTCTGTCAGGCATCTGGCCACGGCAACGAGACACCCAACACACACGCCTTTCCATCCTGTTGATTCTGCACTTTGGTGTCCTGCTTGTATCTTCGCTTGATGCAATCCATTCATTAAGTCTTGTTCTTCTTGTCTATGCTCTGGTGTCATGCCCCAGAAATAACTGCCAAGCCCAAAGTCAAGCTCTGCATGCTCTTCTAAGAGGTTTTTAGTTTGGAGTTATGTCTGTCTCAATAATTTTAGCCGATGATGTAAGGTTGGGGGACACACTCACTCTTTCGCCTATGACCATTCCTTTTTGCTGGGACCATTTGTTGAGCCTTCTTGTCCCCATTCAATGGCCATGGAGCCTTTGTCACAAACCATTTGACCACATGTGCCAGGGTCTGTTTCTGGGCCCTTTGTTATTTTTGTTTTGTGTTGTAGGGAGCGGCGGGGTTGCGTCCCGCCACCCGGCTAGCTTTACCCAAAATAATTACACAGAAACTGTATTCTTTTAAACACTGCTTGGCCCATTAGTTCCAGCCTCTTATTGGCTAGCTCTTACATATTGATCTAACCCATTTCTAATAATCTGTGCAGCCCACGAGGTGGCTTACCGGGGAAGATCTTAACCTGCGTCTGTCTGGAGTGGGAGAATCATGGTGACCGCCTGAATCTGTTTCTTTCTCCCAACATTCTGTTCTGTTTACTCCAGCCACCTAAGGGTTGGCCTATCAAATGGGCCTAGGCAGTTTCTTTATTAATTAACCAATGAAAGCAACAGACTAGAAAGAAATCACTCCCACATCAGTTTTGTCTGGTTTTGCCCCTTTCACTACCCTGATCCCTGACTGCTCCTTGCTAGTGTGCTTTAAAATCATGATGTGTGAGTTCTTCATCTTTGCTTCTTCTCTTTTGTGATCATTTTGGCTACTTGGGCTCCCTTGAGATTCTATGTGAATTTTGGAATGGTTATGGGGCATTCTGGTGCTAATGCTTCAGGGCGTATATACATCTCCATAGTATTCAACTTTCAGTGCAGCCCTGGGTGATATCCACCTTGAGCACCCTGTTCATGCTGGGCCCTGGAGACTTCGTTCATGAGGAGGCGCATTGGGTGCCTCCAAGTTCCAGGACCTGCCCTGGAGGTGGTGAGCAAACTAGAGATTCTGCCTTCTGTACGTCCCTTAGAGGAAAGAGAAACTAGACTGGGAAACGAGCTTAAGAAAAACAGCAACCGTGGAGAGCATGAGAGGAGAGCAGGAAGGCAGACTGGGATTTTAAGTCGGGCTGGTGAAATAAAACCCTGGAAAAAGGCCCAAGGTGAGTCTCACATGCTGGGGCTTTCTCTCAAGGATCCACCCTCAGTCCCAGCATTGCGGATAGGGTTAGGGCAGACTAAGACATCTCTGATCTGATTGCTGCTTGGCAGACAAGCCACGGGGCAGCTCAGGCACTCCACCTCCTGGCGTTTGCAGGCAGCTTGATAGACAATCCCACTCAGGACTGAGCCACTGAGAGTGGCTCTGCCTGCTCCATCCAGTGCAGCTGGCTCCATGGGGTCATTAGCATGCTTGCCATTTCGTGGCCGCTGCAGAATCTGATTCCTGTGATCCCAGCAAAGATGGGAGGAAGCAACCCAGGCATGTGCTGGCCAGCCCTGGGCTGGGTACTTCTCAGGAATGGAAGTCAAGCTCTAGGGTGTCCAAAGGCAATCAGGTTGCCAGCATCTGAAGGTCAAGAGAGGCTGGGCTTCAGGAGGTACGGAAGATCACCTCCTTCATCCTGGGATGGGAATGCCTCACCTTTTACAAGGGCTGTGTTGTTTTATTGAGCAGAATCCTCCTTGAGAGCATGAGGAAAACCCTAGTTGCTCACCTGAATGAGCAATGTCAAAGTCAACATACGTGTCTGCAGACTGAACACCTGACCATCTGAAGCTGTGGCAGCAGAGTGACATGTTCTAGATGGGACATATCTACCCATCTCACCTCCGAACAGGTTGAAATTCCCCCAAGTATGCTGCACCTGTTTGCCTCCTAGGACTGTGAAAACCTGGTTCCTTGGCAGCACAAGTTGCCCCCTTTGTATGTGCACATGACAGTGTATGTATGAACATGAATATGTAGGGGGTGAGCATGCACGTAGTGGTATATGTATGAACATGAATATGCGGGGGGTGAGCATGCACATCATGGTGTATGTGTGAACATGAGTACATAGGGGTGAGCATGCACATGCTCGTGGTGGTGTGTGTGTGAACATGAGTACGCAGGGGGTGATCATGCACACACACATGCACATTGAGACTAGAGGAGGATAGCATGTGCCTCGCTCTATCCATCTGCCTTGTTCCCTGAGACAGGCTCTCTCGGTGATGGGGTTCACCATTTTTTAGCATCACTCTGGTGGTCCAGCTGTCTTCACAGCAAGCCCTCTTATCCATTGAGCCATCTCCCCAGCCCCACTTCCCCTTTAAAGTGACTGCTAACAAAGTGAATACGGGTTCCCATTTTCATCCTGTTGCTGTTAGAGCATTGCCGCCTGCTTACTGGCTGTGTGTGTTTCTCTTATGAATTCCTCATCAACCCCTTTGCCCACTTTCCAACAAAGAAGACATCTCCATTTTACAGCCCATCTGCCTTCTCAGGGCCATGCGCACTTTGTCTCTGACATATGGTGACAGGTCTAGTGTATGCTTCCTCTTCCTCTCTCCTGAGAGTGTCTGGGCTGGAGCAATAACCGCCATCTAATGTCACGTCCCTCTCATGTGAGCCTCTCTTTCTCTGTGGCCTCAAGCTTGCCTTAATTTGCAAGGCCAAGTGTAATGAAGATAGTGTCAGCCATACTGTCTAAGATACGTCAGACTCTGTCTCTGGAAGGGAACAATTCAATTCCCTTCAGAGGAGACTCTGCTTAAATTTAGAAACCACCAGGACAACTCTTCCCACTTCATCAGTGCAGCATAGGACCTCACACTATACAAGCAGCGATCAAATGGCTGAGGAAAGCCATGAAAGCATGTCTGCTGGACTAGAGGTTCCATGGTAGGTGGGACGATGGAAGCGTAGCCGAGAGAAACTGGGTCTGAACCCAGAACTTGAAACTGGACAAACAAAGCCCTGTCTCGTCTCCCTTCTGGTGCCCTTATCCTGTTCCTGTGGCTTCTGAAGAATTGTGTGCTGGGCTGTGCATCATGACCATGATCTCAGCTGTGTTCGGTAATAAACCAACAGGCTTGGGGGAACTGAGAAGAGCACTAGGAAGATAGAGGCCTCTGAGAAGGGGGTCAGGGCCCCCTCATCACTGCCAGAGACATGCTGGGGTTTGTCCACGAGTCTAAAAGACCATCATGTTGAAGGTCTGGGGATTAATGTCTCACTAATACCATCGCTGACAACCAGGGTGGCTTTTATGAGGCCATGAGCTGAGGCCATCCCAAGACTGTCCAGACTGAACTGGAGTGGTGAGCACACATAGGCTGTGCCCTGATGTGTGATGTCCCTTCACTGACGCACACAGGACTCCCCGAATATCTAGTACCTTACCAGGAGCATGGCCCTCAGCCAGGGGACCCCATGAGGTCCTGAGGAAGAGTAAGTTCCTGAACACCAGGCCTACAGAGCACACTGTCAGGGCACAGGACTCTCCATGTCTCCCCAGTGTCCTATGGGTAACTGAAGCCACAGTCGCTCTTCAGTATTCCTAGCTGGTTTATGGTTAAAGGACTCTAATACAGGATCCTTATTAGACTTAATTGTCAACTTGATACAGCCTAGAGTCATCTGAGACAAAAAAACCTCAATTGAGAAACTGCTCAGATGATGCTGATCTATGGGTATGCCCTTGGGGGTTGTCTTGATTGTTAATGCACACAGGAGGGCCCAGGCTACTGTGGGCAGCACCATCCCTAGGCAGATAGTTCTGAACTATATAAGAAAATTAGTTAAGCAAGAAATGGAGGATGAGCTTGTAAGCCATGTCCTCTGTGGTTCCTGCATGCAGGTTCCTGTCTTGGTGTCACTCAGTGTGACTGAGACTAGCAAGTATAAGCCAAACAGACATTTTGCTCCCCCAAGTTGTTCTTGGTGAGTATGTTTTATTATAACAACAGAAAGGAAGCTGGGATCCCCTTCAATATAGCCAACAACTTTATTCCAAACCATCAAGACATACTAAGAGCTAATGTTGTCATTGTCAAGTTATGATTTACTTCCAAGAGTAGATTCTCCATGAGTGGAATCTCCACCCCCACTCTCAAGAGCCCCGCATCCCAATCTCTAGGACTGCATTTCAGGAGCTCAGTGAGCGCCGAATATCACCTTATACATCAAAGCAAGGCATTTGCAGATGTGCCTACCTTAAGGCTGTCCAGATGTGGGATCTGGACTCTGAGGTTCCCAAATGCAGCCTGGCGTGGGCAGACATGGCACTGACACACACAGCAGAGAAGGTGAGGTGAGGGAAGATCTTGGCCCTGAAGGCTGGAGAGATGCGGCCAGAAGCCAAGTAATGCAGTAGGCACCCAACATTGGGAGAGGCAAGGGGGCTACTCCCGTGAGTTTGCAGGCAATGACCAACCAGCACCGTAGACGTCCTGCCTCCAGCCTATGTGAGAAATATTGCTGAGATTACACACCCCTGAGCTCATGGGGGCTTCTTGCAGCAGCCACAGGTATTAACACTCATAGCAAATGCCACCCCTCCAGCTACCCAGGCCAAGCACTAGAGCACAGCAGAAACTAGTTTAAGCTCTCAGAAAGTCAGTATACAGCTGTTGGCAGAGGTTTCTGTCCCACCCGGTCCCGCAGCCGTTCAGTCCCAAAAAAACACACAGAGGCTTAATTATAAACTGGTTGGCCTATTGGCTCAGACTTCTCATTAACTCTTATAACTTACATTAACCCACTAGGTTTTTTTTAGATGTAGAGAGATATATTTCAGATTGATAATAATCTTCTAACCTTTCAAAGGCCTATGGAATATGGCATTTAAAGTGTTTTAAAAACTGAGGATTTTTCATGACAGTGAGACTCATCTGCTCCTGGTAGCACCAATCAACTTCAAGGGGAAGATGGGCACCAAAGAGGCTCGTTATGGAGTTTGCTAGCCATTTGGGCAAGAAACTGCTCTTGCCTGGACTGCCTGATGTTATGCTGTATGAACTGGACATGCAGGACCTACAGAGAAATGACTGCTGAACTTGCCTAGAGGTGAGACGATCCTTTGGGGTTCCTGCTTAATGAAAGAGTCTGCGAGACATTCTGCAGGACACAGAAAAAAGTCAATTGACAAACTGCCAATCTAGGAAGAACTGTCTTTGAAATTTTTTGCTTCATGGAAAAGTCTGCAGGATACTATGGGCCTGTAGGCTGAAGATGGATGCCCCAATGGTACAGAAGAACTTTGGGTGGCTCTCCAGGCAGTGAAATGTCTCTGTCAATTCTAGAGTTTTGGAAGTTGTTTACAATGCACTTCTTGTTTAGTTAGGTATATTATATCCTTCTGGAGTCTTTGATGGAGTTGAAGAATACATAGTTACAGTTTTTCTTAATTATGATAAAAGATAAAGTAGATATAAATATTGTAACTGTAGTTCTTGCTTGATACCTGTCCTGTTATATGTAATTTTATTATGTTAAAGTTAAAACCTTCCTTTTTATTTAAACAGAAAAGGGGAAATGGTGTGAGAAGTCCTTCTGTCTATGTGTTATTTTATTGGTTAATAAATAAATGTTTTGGCCAGCGGCTTAGCAGAATAGAGCTAGGTGGGAAAACAACTGAATGCTGGGAGAAAGAAGGCGGAGTCACAGGATGCCATGTAGCCACCTGAGGGGAAAGTCATGGGCTGCCAGCTGGAGCCTTGTCGGTAGGCCCCGAGCCTTGTGGTAAAATATAAAATAATGGAAATGGGTTAATTCTAAATGTAAGAACTCACTAGAAACATGCTTAAGCTATCAGCCAAGCGTTTTAATTAATATAGCTTCTGAATGATTTGGGAGTCTGGGCGGCCGGGAAATGAGCAAGTGGCCTCTTACTACACACAACTCCAGTCAGGCTTTGAGTCTAACCTCCAATTCTCATGTTAGAGCCACCATGCAATGCCCCAGAGAGTAAAACCAAAAGAACCAAAAAAAAATGTGCAATGCTTAGCACAGGGGCCACTCAGGGCGTTGAGTCTGAGGTCATCTCCCAAACAGTAAGAGCACTTTCAATTATAGATGGCCTGCTGGAGCACCAAGTCCTTATAGACTTTCATTGTTCCCTTAGTGGACAATAACATTGAAGGACTGGAGAAAAGGAAACACTGGTTACAGACATGCACACGTCATACATGTCACATTGTCTCATACACACACATGTCACATAGCCACACACAACACACAGTCACACACACACAGTCAGCAAGCTCCTGAAATCTGCTTGCCTCTACGCCCCAGTACTTGGGTTACAGGCTTGGCTTTTCCATAGGTGCTGAGGATTTGAACTCAGGTGCTCATATTCATATGGCAAATGCTGTTACCCATGGATCCATCTCCCCAACCCCTAATGTATATATTTTTATGCATCATCATTTTTTAAATAATAGAACTTACTAGAAAGAGAAAAGTTTGCATGCCAATCATATCTCTGGGCAAACCAGGAAATTCCTGCCCTTGTTATGGACTGCTTCCTTTTGTCTTGGGTTCTCCTGCCAGCTCAATTTATTTCCAGGGCCCACCGGATACAGACACAGTTTCCGGGCAGGGTAGCATAGCCATTGCATTGTCACCGGCCCAGTGCACACAGACTAACAGTAATGAAGTGTCAACTCCCTTGTTAATGTTCCTTGGTACCTGGTATTTCCATCAGGCTGGGAGGGGCCTCTAGCAAGAGACCCCAAGAAAATATGATCCCAGAACAGAGGGACGACTTCTTGGTTGTGCACCAGGCAAAGGTGTGTGGTGAGGCTCCACACAGAAGGCCGTGAATAGGGTTCAGGCTCACAGTTTTCCTCTTAGACGAGGGACATGGGATGCACTTACCACTGTGCTGCAGGATAAAATGCGTCTGGTGATTCTCACGAGGCTGTGTCTCGTGACAGGGTCTCTAAGGAGGTGATTAAGTAATGAGTCCTAACCAATGCCACTGGCGTTTCCGTATGGAAAGATTAGGACACAGGCGTGCACAATGGGATGACCCTGTGAGTCAAACAGAAAAGAGCACCTAGGAACTAAGGCAAGAGACCTCAGGAGGAACCAGCCCTGCTCACACCTTGGCCTTGGAGTTGCAAACTGCTCTGAGGAGAAAGGCTGCCCGTCAAAGCGGCTCCAAGTGAGTCAAGACACGAGATCGCCAGGGCGTGCTCCCACCTCACTGCTGCAGAGGAAGAGATGACGTAGGTGGGTGGGTGGGTCTGCTGACCATGGTGGCTGGTTAGTGATGACTGTGATGGGGACAAAGCTGTCACCTGGCTTGCTAGTGAGGCTCCTGGAAGTATCAGACATATTTAAGAAATTGGCTCTTCTCTGTGAGTTTGAGGCCAGCTTGGTCTACAGGGTGAGTTCCAGGACAGCCAGAGATACATGCAGGCAAAACACCAATGCATATACAATAAGAATAAATTTTAAAAAAAATAAAAGGGGAGGTATATTGTCAATGTTTTATTCTTTAAAGATTTCCAAGATTTATTATGTTTAAGTAGTCTGTGTATAGACGAGAGTGTGGGGACATGTGAGGTGAGTACAGGCAGGTGTCTATGGAGGCCAGGGCATCCGTTCCATGGAGCTGGGGTTACAGACGCTTGTAAGCTGCCTGACATGGCGCTGGCAACTGAACTCAGGTCCTCTGCAAGAATACTGTGTGCTCTTAACTACTGAACCATCTCTTCAGCTCTATTTGGATTATTAAAAAGTTGCCCCAATACAGGTCCATATAAAACAGTTTTCCAGTTTGGGGTTTGGGCAGCATCCCTGTAGCAGCCTGTACTCGGTTAAAGAGAGGGCATCTGATCCGAGAATCTCTCCGCCATACCGGGATGGCACCGGGGGCAGTCGCTGACTACACTTGGTACAAAACAGATCTTCGACGAGGAGAGAGGTGAGACTTGGACCCGCTTGTTCTTCATGCATTTGTGTACACACAGCCGCAGATTCCTGGTCATCTCCATTGCGGCTAACTGGAAAATGTTCCACGATAGTGTAGTTTTCAGAACACAGCATCAGCGCCCCCTAGTGGTCACGGCAGGACCCTTGTTTCTCCCTCTCCAAGCCCGACAACGTCTCAGGAGAAATGGGAGCCAGAGCAGTTTTTAAAAGGCAAATCTCTCGGCAAGAATGTTATCTCTAATCCGTTCTCTCTGATACAGAGAAGCCAACTCGGTCTTATGCAGTGCATTCGCTGGAGGTGATGTGGTTGTGTTCCGGCTTGCTGGAAATGAAGCGCTGGGAGGAGCCAACACATATGTGGTCAAATCCGCAAAGCAACAGAAGGTCAGATTTAAAATGCAGCAGAAACAGCTATGAGATGTACCAGACCTGTCTCAGCCCCCTCACAAGCTGTCTGTCATATTGCTGTCACCAGCCACCAGCTCACACCCTTGGGCAGCCAGCTGTTCCTGGCAGTGCAGGGGAGCCAGTCACATCAATGAGGCATCCCACCTGGTCAGGCAGCCACCCCCCACCCCACCCCACCTCCACCGCCCCCGCTCCTTAAGTAAATGTGATCTTGCTTTTACCCACAATAGGGAGGCATACAGAGCTGGAGAGTCAAGAGTGCAGGGCATTGTGGGGTAAGGTAGAACAGATGTAGAAAGGGGGCGTGTCTGTGGGAGCCAACACCTCCCACCGCTCCCATGCTTGGATCCGGACAGGTGTATATGTGCATTCAGAGACTCCAGCTGCCCAGCCATCTACCTGGCTCAGTACAGCACAGGGCATCCGCTCTTTCCCCAGCCATGCCTGTTATTGGGATCAGGGAAGAGAGAAAGTACTTCTTCGTGATCATTTGAAGCCAGCCAGGTAGGAAGTTTTGCCCCCGGGGCCCAGGTAAAAATTGCAACAGATGCTCCGGCTGCTGCCAGGATGAATTTGTAAATGAGTCACTTCAGAGGTAGGCACTGTCATGAAGGAAAACGTGCTCTCTCCTGTCATCTGTGGGGTAGCAGCCAGAAGGTCGAGCAAGAAGAGGAGCTCTCACGTAGAGACCAGAGCATCTTCCTGCATGAGAACTGCAGGGACGCCCCTCGAGGTGTGGGAGGGAACAGACGCCTCGCTCCTGTCACCCACTGTTCCATGGCTACCCTTTACTCCTGGTCCCAGAGGACAGGTCAGTGATGACGCCCATAGGAAGTGCTGGGCAGGGGAGCACTTAAGAAAAAGGAATGCGGCCTCCCAAATGCAGTCTATAGGCCACAGCCACCAAGGCCGTCTCAGGTGCACAGGTGTAACTGAGTACTGGAACGATATAACACCAGGTGGAGATGCCAAGTGGAGCCTAGCAGATGTAGCCTCGTAAACAGTCCTGCCACGCCCAGGAGGTGTGGCCATGTGAACAGCCCAGCCCGGCCCTGCGCCAGCTGCTTTGTGGTCAAGTAGAGATCAGTGCTAAGCAGTATGAGATACATAGATTCCGCCACGTGTCAAAGGTATCTCCCAACTCCAGCACCTTCCCTGCCCCATGTACCGGTGTGGCCAGTGACTCCGCCCCTTTTCCCACAAGGGGTTCCCCTACTTTCCGAATTCTACTCACTGAGCATGCTCCCGAGCTCTCTACTGTTTACTCAATTCCAAAACTATTCTGAATGTCATAGCCAGGACATGCACTGAGGCTTCGTAGGTGGAGTGCACAGGTGCTGTGGGAAGTCCCCAGCACACAGACAGTCACCCACTAGTCAGGCCACACAAACTAAATGTTTGCCTGAATGCATGTAGAAGCACCATGTGAGTGCTGTGTCCGCGAGGCTAGAAGGGGGGCATCAGACTCCCTGGAACTGGAGCTACATATGTGAGCCACCATACGGGTGCAAGGAACTAAGCCCGGGTCCTCTCTAAGAGTTAAGTTGTCCTCTTAACAACTGAGCTATCTCTATCCCTGTCACACACACCAAGTTTTGGTGCATCCGTCCTTTTAAGGTGAGTTCAGAGGGGCTGGAGAGACAGCTCAGCTGTTAAGAGCGTTGGCTGCAAAAGCCAGGTGGTAGTGGCCAACCCCTTTAATCCCAGCACTCAGGAGCAGAGGCAGGCGGAACTCTATGAATTCTAGGCCAGCTTTGTCTGAGTGAGTTCCAAGACAGCCAGGTCTCCTCTCCTCCACTCTGGCCCAAGATTCCCTAACCAGGGTGGGGGAAAAAAGCCCCCGCAGCACTTTCTGGTCTTGGACCAGCTCCTGCTGCTAGGATGAGGCAAAGATGCCCTGGTAGGGGGTGCTCCTCTCCAACTATCCAGTATAGCATTGTGCTTGGCATCCATTCTTCCACAACCTCTTGGGCTCCCTGTGGAGATACCCACTCATCAGCTCTGGCCCAGGACACCAGTGACAGTGACGTGGGAACACTCAGGTACATGTATCTTCAGTCCTATGCTCTGTCCTGTGTATAAGATTCAGGCAGGAGGCCCCAGGCAGCAGCTCACAGTGGAAAAGCATCCCTCTGCAAGCCCCTTGCCCCTTGCATGGGGCCAGAGGTGAGCGCCTCACTTCCTCCGCATTAGCGAGGAACAGTAACAAGGAACCACAGTCAGCTGTCACAATACCAAGGCTGAGGTCAGCTCTGACCCTCCACTATGACTTCGCCTTTATGATAGCTCCAGGGAAAGAAAACGAGGCTGAACGAAATCAGAAAACGACGAAGCTACACAGCTAGGATGGGGCAGAGGCAGGATGCTACTCACTCCTAACTCCACCCACTTCTACAAGAGTCACTGCTACCTCCCCAGCATCCCAAAGGGCAGAGGAAGTGCCCCAAAACTGTCATGAGATTCAATGAAACAAACACAATTTGACCTCCTGGGAAAGTTGACCTGAGGTCCCAAAGGGCTATGGCTGCCACTCCATATGGTTCAGGTTCATGCATAAAGCATAGATGGGGCCAGCTACCACCACAATCTACCCATTTCCAAAAAGAATACCTTGAGGGAGACCACACTTGGACAAAAGAGCTCCTTCAAGGTCCCAGAGAACAGGGAGACTGCTTGGATAATGGTTGTACTCATGCAGAGTTGTGGGCAGAAGTGCTGTGCATGTCTGTGCATGCATCTGTGTTCTGTGTGTATAATCTGTATGTGCATATGTGTACACATGTCTGAGTGTGTGTCTCAATGTGTATGCATTTCTAAGTATGTACGTGTATATTTGTGCATGTTCATGTATATCTGTGTATGCATGACTGAGTGTGTGTGCCATATGTGTTCCTAAGTCTGCATGTGGATCTATATGTACACAGGCATGTCTGCATGGACATGTGCATATATTGTGTCTGGTTGTATGTGCATATCTATATTTTGCATGTGTATGTCCACATATGTGCATGTCTTGAATATGTCTGCATGTACATGTATATGTATTGTCAACATGTGTATACAATGTGTATTGTGTGCATGTGCACATATCTACATATGTCTGCATGTTTGTATATGCCACGAGTATATGTGTGTGAGAATGTGTGTATGTGTGTATAGGGGTGTTACCACTGTTTCTCCCCAACAGCAGTGCAAAAAACATCTAGCCCCATACAAAGGGAAACAAGCATTGTCTTCTAGTTAGAGGGTCTGAGTCACTGATAGAGCAGGTGGCAGCATTATCATTTAATTTGTCTCTGCCACTCCTCTGGTGGCAGCCATTGGATGTTTCAGGCCCCCATCACTCTAATGTCTTTAACAATTTAAAAGCAACAACATGCAAAAAAATCATCCAACCTTCTCCATGAGAACATCGAGGCCATAAACCTCAGACAATTCCATGTAACATTATACACACGAAGCTTTATTCCAGACACAGAGCTCTCACGGTGGGATGCTGTCACCAACACTGTCTTCTCAGAGCACAGGCACTCTGACTCAGAGATGCTCAAAAGGTATGTAGATGCAGGCTCTACTTCTCTGCCTCCTGGTGAGAAGGAAAGCTGGGGAACAGCCCCACCGCACCCCCCGACACAGAGTTCAAAGTCAGCCTGGGCAGTGGAGTAAGACCTTATATCAAAACACAAACTAAAAGGGAAGGAGGGGTTGTGACTTAGTGGTAGAGCCCTTATGTAGTGGGTGTGGTCCTGGGTTCAGGCTCTGGTGTTGGGGATTCTTGTCTGGGAAGCTTGGCATTGCTCTAGAATATGTCTGGAAGAATCCTGGTGTGTTGTGGCCCCTACAGCTTTCCCAAGGTTCCTGATGGAGATGGAAATCTGCCGGCATCCCTGGCACAGCTCCTCCTTGCTCCTCCTCCCTCCTCTTCTTTCTGCTCTTCATCTTCTCCTCCTGCCTTCCCGCTTCATCCTCATCGTTCCTCTCCAGCCCTCCTTGTTCTCCTCTTCCCCTTCTCTCCACGACACTGTCACTACTGCTCCTTATTATTCTTTGTTTAAAGTTTGTTCAGGAAACCAGAAACATTCTCTGGAAACAGTTCTCCGGGGGGCAGATCATGGCCCTTCAGCCAGGAGGCATCCAGGGACCAGGGAGAGCAAAGGCCTCTCCAGGTTGTCACCACACAAATGGCCATGGGGACAGAGAAGCTGTGTGGCCCACACAATTACACTGACTTTGCTACCTCTGCAGGTTCCTCTGTCCCTGTCCTTCATGCTCAGCCTAGGGCGACCTGTGTTAACATGAAGAACGTTCTCTTGTCTGTCTTCTGGGGTCTGCCTGAGCCCCGGGACCCCGCCTGTCTTGCTCGTCACTGTCTGGTCTCACTCATGGTAAGTGCTCGGTGAGCTCTTGCTGAATGAATGATAATGCCTCCAACCAAGTTTCTAGCATTTGAAATCGTGGGTGTTGATGTCAGACAAAGGGTGTTGCTGTACTTGGAGGTAAGCACCATGGGGCACGTGGATGGTGCAGACAGTCCCTTGCCCACACAGGATTTAAGTCATAGTGACTGGCTGGTCATCTGGAGCATAAGCGCATTTCCCTATCCTGGACATTGTTGTGTGATGTTTTACTCTTTTGACTTTTGGGGGGATCTGCCACCCAGTCCCCAAATAAATCATCTGTTAGTTATGAATGCCTGGCCTTAGCTTGGCTTGTTTCTTGCCAGCTTTTCTTAACTAATTATCCGACTACCTTTTCTTCTGGGCTTTTATCTTTCTCTATTTCTGTATGCCTTTCTCTCCCCGTGGCTTGCTGTGTGTAGCAAGGTGGCTGGCCCCAATGTCCTCCTCTGCTTGTTCTCTTACTGCTCCTCTTCTTCCTCCCGTCTTCTTTTCTTCTCTCTGCCTGCCAGCCCCACCTGTCCTTGCTTCTGCCTCACTATTGGCCGTTCAGCTCTTTATTAGGACCATCAAGTGTTTTAAACAAAGAATCACAGCTTCACAGTTAATCAAATGCAGTATAAACAAGAGTCACACACCTGAACATAATATTCCCCAACAGGCCATGAAGAATAACTTAAAAGCAAAGAAAGGTGCAGAAGCCCTGAACTAGCTGTCTGAGCAGGTGGGATGAGCGTCTCCAACAGGAACGAACGGGGACAAAGAGGGATCTACTGCAACATTCCTTAGGGGCTGGCCCACATCCTTCACAGTGTTGCCACTGGGTCACAGACTGCAAAGCAAACACACTGCCTTGCCTTCTGGGCTGCTCTCCTTCTGTTTGGTAAAGCAAGACTCTTGCTCTGTGCTCCCAAAGCCCAGACTCTGAGCTACCCAGAAGGAAAAGCATACAGGGAAGACCCTGCTATACCAGCTGCACAGGTTGGCCCTGGGCTTCCTAGAACCTTTGCCTGAGCACTGGGCTCAACACAGACCAAGAACTGGACTAGCCCTCATGCATTTGCCACAACACTCCCTTGCTGCCTGCCCATACTCTCACTGCCTGGAAAAAGACAACACCCAGCCTTGCCTTCCTGAGATAGTCAAACTGGAGAGTCATGTGCTCTGGCTTGCTTTTAAGGACAGCTTCAGTCACTTTTATAAGGCCTGAAATACACACAAAGAACTGTCCCACTTGGCCAATGGTCTCCTGTAAATAGTCTTTGCCCTCAGCAGGGAAAGAAGGAACAATGAGAAGATGAGAAGGAAAGGGAGGGCCTTGGAGGAGCAAGGATCAGAGTGGGTCCCTCCCTGCAACCACCTCTTCCCTCTGTCCCCTCCTGAACGCCAGGGCAGACTTGCCTGTGTAGACTGAAGCCCAGGTGGTCTGTCCACTCAAGGCCACCACACTATCCCAGCAGGGACAGCAAACCCTTACCATCCCCACGTCCCAGCCAGCTGTGTGTTTAGATCAGCCAGACTGCTGCTGGCAAGGAATTCTGACATCGCTCTAAGCCATATTCCTTCGCTCAAGGTCACGGGCTTTAGATCTTTCCTGTTCTGAGCAAACACCTCCTTTGCAGCATGCCATGGGCAGATGGTGGGCAATGTCACATCCTCCAGTACCAGGCAGTGCGTGAGGACCCCTGTGGTGTCTGCACCAGGGGGCGCTGCCGAGTACTCCGTGAAGCAGGCTCAGCAGTGAGTAGAGAACTGCAAATCAAGCCACTGGCTCAACCTGCACCCCACCTTCCCTAGGAAGGGCTGGGGTCTGTGCTCTCGCCACTGGGAGGCAAGACTCTGGTAGCACCAGCTTAGAGGAGCAGTAACACTGTACCTACCTTTTGTTTTCCTTTTCACGAGGCTGGTTTTTCCTTTTCTTTTTGTCTTGGTGTCAGGAACTGGCTCAAGGCCTTGTGCATGCCAGGCAAGCATTCTGCCAATAAACCACATCCTGGCCTTATTAGAATTTATTATTATTATTGATCACTATTATTATCAAGACAGGATCTCACTACTTAGCTCAGGCTAGTCTCATACTTGGAATTTTCGTGTGTTAGCATTTCAAGTGCTGGAATTACAAGCATGTTCCCGTGTTATAAACTTTTTGAGTGTATGCGTTCATGTGTATACATGTATGTGGGAATAAATGTACATGTGTGTATACATATGTATGTGGAGGGCAGAAGTGGACATCAAGCGTTTCGATCTCTCGCTATCTTCTTTTTTTGATACATGGTCTTTCTGGACACCTGGAACTCTTCACTTCAGCTAAACAGGCTGGCCAGCCAGCCTTAGGGATCTATCTGCCTGTCTCTGTCTTTCCAGGGTGAGGTTACAAATGCACACCCTCAGGTACAGCTTTTACATGGAACCTGGGGATATAATTTTGGGGTCCTCTTGCACAGCAAGCATTTATCAACTGAGCTGGTTCCCCAACCCCAGCCCTAGACTCAGAAAGGTGTGTGTGAAACAATCTCACCAAGTAGCCCTAGCTGGACTGGAACTTGCTAAGCAAACCAGGCTATCCTCAAATTCACAGAGATGCCCCCTGCTACTGCCTCCTTCGTAGTAGGATGAAAGGTGTATACTAGGGTTTTTTTTTTTCTTTTTTCAAACAATGCCATGATGTGAGGCTGGGGAGAAGGCTCCATTTTCAAAGTGCTTATTTCACCAACATGAGGACCTCAGTTTGTATCCTCAGCACCCAGGTAAAACCCAGGAGTGGTGGCATACACCTATAACATGGTGCTGGGAAGGTGGAGGCAGGAGGATTCCTGGAACTTGCTGGGTACCCAGTCTTCTGAGTTGGTGAGCTCCAGGTTCAATAACAGACCCTGTCTCAAAAACAAAATAAGACTAGAAGCCATTGAGGAAGAGTTGACTTGGTATCTACACATGTGCGCACTCTTACACAAACCCAACACACACGTATACACCCAAAAACCATTTTTCGTGGGGAGAGGTTGTTCTGCTCAGCTCTTTGAGGAAGCACAAACCAAGTGAGCACACATCTCTGCTGGTCAGGTGGCAACAAAGAGCTCAGGCCCACGGTCAGAGGAGGCATCATTCCTGTATCCCAGGGTCACATCACAGCCCTGACTAAGAGCTACTGAGATTACTCACAGAAGTCAGTTCTAAACTGCCCACCTTGGCCTGCCTTCCAGTCCATGCAATTCACCTTAGGAGCTGAGGCCTGAGCCTACCCCACACTGCCTTCTCCCTGGTCCAGCACATCGCTTGCTGCTTTTTCTATGGTCCTGTGTGTCACGTCTCTAGGACCTATGAGTGTGACAAACATCTGCCTTCTAAGCCCTGCTCACGTTCCCTGTGGCTATGTGTGTGTGCAAGGCTCTGCTGCTGGCTCAGGAAGACAACTCTCGAAGGGTGAAAGTTATAGGGAGGCAGTTCCCTTGCTTCACACTCCAAGGCCTTTCCTTGGGCAGACAGGAAAGAAAGGCGAAGGTGACATTGTAGCTGAGAAAAGGCAGCTTTAGAGTACCTGGCCCCATGGGTCTCTGTAATAAAGTCCCATGAATGGCAGCTAGCACAGAAATGCACGCTCCTGCAGGTCCAGGGCAGGAGCCTGTTAAATCTTGAACAGCCACGGCTCTCCATGAGTCATGTGTCAGCCAGTCCTGCAGACCAGTACTTCCCTGCCCTTCTCTGGTCCTTTATCCTGCTCTACTTGGCTCCTTTCAGCTTAGACATGACTTCTGTGTCCCCATACTTGTCAGGAAATCTTACTCTTGGCGTTATTAAGGACAATAACCATTGTCCTTAGGCCACGCCCACTCCATGGTGACCTCATTCTAACCTAGTCAAATGTCCAGTTCTAAATAAGGCCACGCCCTGAGGTTGTGAGAAGGATAAATTTGGGGGACACTGTTCATCACTGTATCCCATAGTCTGTTCCTGAGCCACACTCCCACTGCCAGGGCTCCTCTGCCTATTCAGAGAGCATCCAGAACCCAAAAGAGAAAGGAAGAAGATGCCACTTGTTCTTTATTCAGTCAGCAGTAAACCCAAGCAGTCCCCATAACCAGCCACTTCTGTCCTCACCTGGAGGCCACCCAGAGCCTGATGTGCCATACCAGGGGAGCAGCCGCTGGTCGTTAGTCCTGAAGAGGTAGGTCATTGTAATGCTATACAGCTAACTGACAGAACAGGGACAGATCCCGGGTGCGTGCGTGCATGTGTGCATGTGTTAGTTACTTTGGCTTGACTCTAGTCCCTCATGCATGCCAGGCAAGCTCTCTACCACTGAGCTAATCCCAATTCATTTGGGAAAAAAAAAAACTTTTTGAGACTGGGTCTCACTAAATTACCCAAGCTGGTCTTGAACTCACAACCCCAACCTCTCATACCTACCAAAATGCTGGAAAATTATAGGCCTGAGCCACCAGAGCTACCAGGGAGGGGAAACCTCTGACTCTCTTCAAGAGCAGCTTCCACCATGGTAGACTATGGAAGCCTGGGCTCCTGGGGCTTTATTCCACTAGCATCCTTGGGAATATTGTCTGTCTGGCTATGGAGTAATCTTCAAGCTAACTGAATGTTTGTAGAAAGGTAAAAAGAGTAGGTTGCCAATGATCTTGTGAAGGAAGGAGAGCTATCTGATAGCAGCTGAGGTCCTGATGGTCATGGGTCGAGTCAGAGCCAACCAGCCTGCCAACAGTTGCTTAAATTCATACTGGTGAATTAAGAGCATCGGCTGCTTTTCCAGAGGACTTGAGTTCGGTTCCCAGCACGCACATCGGACAACTGCCAACTGCCTGTGATTCCAGCTCCAGGAGACCTGACCTTATCTTCTGGCTTCCAAGGGCACTGCATGTGCTCACACAAAATTAAAAAAGTAACTTGTTTTTAAAATTCTGTGCTAAGTGCAGCAGAAGCAACAGGCAGGAAACTCTTCCATTGTGCAGCGACTGAGTCAGCCAGGGTAAGTCAGAGAGACACTTCAGCAAAGTTGTAGAACAGCTATATGAGCAAGAGAGAGAAGGAGGAGAGGGTGGTCCCAAGGGCCTCTCTGGACCAGTGCTGACAGAGGTCCAGACAGCAAATTTACAGACAAACTGATCTGCATATACCTGGGGAATCGTGTCTCCAGACTTACAGGACCCTAGGGCCATGGGGCTACCAGTACTGAAGTCAGGAGCAAAAGCAGGCTTTTGTAAGGCCAGAGGCTCCCTAGGCTCTGGGGTAGATACGACCTTAAGGCTCTGAGACAAAGCTAGAAGAACTGACTTGTGAGGGAAGGGCCAGTGCCCTTCATACCAGGCTGTCCAAGGGCAACACCTCAGTGGCTGCTGCAAATGCCCACCCACAGCAAGAAATCCAAACATGTGAGAGAAGCAGGGCCAAGCACCTGCCATTGGGGTACCTTATCCATGCGCTGCCATTAGGTCCCCTGACTTAGATGACCGCAAGAAGACCAACACCGGACAGATCAATTTGCCCATCCGAGTGGAGAAACTAAGCACCAATAAGGGACGCTTCTAGGCAGAGGTTTCTGGTGCAGGAGTAAATTAGCAAACCTCATTCTGGAGTACAGGCGCCCCACCTCTGGGGCTGCCTTGCACAACAGCCTAGACTCAACGCTGACCATCCCCAACCAGGGAAGAGGTTTCCGATTGTGAGACAGACTCCCCTCAGCCCTGCTCATCTTTTTCCCACACCAGGCCCCAGGTTTGATTTTCTGTGAATGAAAATCCATTTGCCACCTGCATAGTGCCAAGGAGCCCGGCTCCAAGACTTCAAAGACACGTGCCTGCTGCCCCCAGGGCCTTTGGGCACCTTCCCCCCACAGTTAGAGCTTTCCCTTTTTAATTTAAACTTTAATTTTGTAAGTCTGGACAAAGTGATTGTCAAGAGCTTGGGTTTCTCCTCCATCAGTAAAGTGAGCAGAAGCTGGCAAGGGTCCTTGAAGGTGGGAAATCCAACTCCCTGTGAGGCCTGTACAATGAAGCCCGGCCAGGGTCATTGAGGCAGCCCTTAGCCACTGGGGCAAGAGAGCTGTGATCTTGAGGACTAATGGCCTTGCTAGCTCTCTATGTACTTCCTGCTCTACCCACAGGGACTGTAGTCCCGGAGGGTCAGTGAAGAAGAAGCAGGGTGTAGCCCAGCTGGCCCATCAGAGGTCAAACTAATCCCATCAGTTTCCAGAGAAGGCACATGGGCTGGTCACTTGGCCTGAGTGTCTTTCTGAGAAAGGACTGAGTGAATGTGCCTAGGTCAGAGCTCTTCCCACTTCTGTCAATGTGCCGTGTGTGTGTGTGTGTGTGTGTGCGTGTGTGTGTGTGTGTGTGCGCGTGTGCGCGTGTGTGTGCATATGGGTGTACAGGTGCTTGTACATGTATGTTCAAGATCGGAGATCAACATCAGGTGCCCTCCTCAATATCTCTCCACCTCCTCTTCTCCCCTCCCCCGCCTCGACAAGACAGGGCCTCTCTGAACTTGGAGCTTAGCAGTCCAGCTACACTGCCTGGCCAGTAAGCCCCAGAGGTCCTTCCATCTCTACCTCCAAGTGCTAGATTCCAGGCCCACCACTGTGCCAGGATTTGTAACGGGTGCTGGGAGTCTCCACTCAAGTGCTCTTGCTTGTCAAGAACTTTGCCCACTGCACCATCTCCCCATCTATTTCTATGCCTCCTTTCAGGCCTGTCTCCCTTCTGGTCAACACACCGCTTAGCCAGACTGACGGGGCCTACAAAGGTAAGATAAGCCTCTCTGGCCTTGCTGAGCTCTAAGTGCAGACAGAGGTCAGTGTGAGTCCTGGGCTGGACCCTAGGCACCGCCTAAGGCTAATGGCTAGGTGTCCACATGGCAAAGCCTTGGAAGGAACGGCAGAGAAAGCTTAGCTTTCCCAGGGAGCTCAGTCTTCGAGACATGAAGTCAGACAGCATTTGTACTGTCTTGCTTCTTTTGAATTGGCACTAGAGACTGAGCCCAGGGCCCGGCGTGCACTAGGCCTATGCTCTGCCTTTGAGCATCTCCAAGTCCAACCTCATGTCCCTGTTCTGCTACTATTCACACATGGCTCCTAGCTGTCCTGCTTATGACTTCAGGGCCTTGCTCTTGGGCAATGACAGCCTCACCCTGGCTGTGTTGGTGTCTCCCCACGAGAAAAGAAGGCAGGAGGTCTCGGAAACACAAGTCACTGCTGAGAACAGGTGTTAAACAGAATTCCAGAGACGCTCACCCACTGCCCAGGGAGAAGATAGAGACAGATGGATTGGGACAGCTGTCCACAAGGATTATGGCCAATAGAAGAAAGCCCGAAGAGGAGGAGAAAAGACCAGGGTCAAGAGGTTAAGCTCACACCTGGAATCCTTCCACTGCTGGAAGTTACTGAAGAGCAGGTGAGACCAAAGCAAACTTCTCTGATAGATGGCAAGACCTGGGCTACCTTCCTCAAGCCTGTGCTCCAGGCTGGCTCAAGGCTAGAGCTGCCAGGTCTTTCTACAGTTCCTCTAGTTGTCTGGACTCCTTCATTAGACATCAGGCATCTGCGGGAGAGGCCCCGCTGCTGAGGCATGGGAGCCAGGCAGTTCGGGTTCAACACTCACCAGGCTATTTGATCCTCCAGTCTCTCAGTTTTCTCATCTGTAGGATGGGGAGAACTCTGACCTTGGAGGCTCGCTGTGGGCTTCCCGCACAGAGTGGCAGAGTTATGCCTGGTATGAGGAATTATTGTCATTCCTTGTCCCCACCCCTGCTCTTCCTCACACAGTTTGAACTCTCACCTTCCTTTCCTGTCTATAGCGTGGAAACGTGTGCAGGGGCAGAGTCTGAGAACACATCACCCACACTACCTCTCCAGCCCTACCCCAACCATCTCCATGGTGCAGGCGAGGCTATTTATAGCCTGTAACTTGATATTTATAGCATGTAACTTTCATCCCTAGAAAAAAAAGCTGGTGGTGGGAAATGGGAAATCCTTGCTCCCTGTGCCAGCCAGAACACTGGCAGGGCTAGGGAAAGCCTCTTGTGCCAGTGGGTGTGGCATCCGTGGTAGAGCATGGATCATTCTAGTTAAGCCTGTTGGTTAAAAAATCTAAGCTGCGATTCAGGACAGGCTAAGCTTGAGGGCTCTCTCCTTGAGGAAGAAAATGGATATTGGAACAAGTTTGTTGGTGGTCCTAAGCCAACCCACCTGCCTATGTCCCAAGAACCTAATGGAAGATTTAATGGTCCGCAGCAACAGCCTGATAAATATCTGTTAACTCTTAGTAGCGGAAGTCTCCGGGATCTGGCTCCATTTCCCCTGGGTCTACCTGGCCACCCCTTCAGGTCTCACTGCTGAGTTGACTCAATGTGGAGACATGTTATGATCACTGTCTAAAGTTTAAAAATTCATCAAAGTGCCAAGAGCATTCTGGAAGCCCCTCCTTGTAGGGACGGGACTGGAACAACCCTTCTTTTTTTAATATTTATTTATTTATTATGTATATAATATTCTGTCTGTGTATATGCCTGCAGGCCAGAAGAGGGCACCAGACCCCATTATAGATGGTTGTGAGCCACCGTGTGGTTGCTGGGAATTAAACTCAGGACCTTTGGAAGAACAGGCAATGCTCTTAACCTCTGAGCCATCTCTCCAGCCCCTGGAACAACCCTTCTTGAGAGGAACCCAACAGGGAGCTGATGCCCAAGTCAAACAGACCTCTAGACAGTAATAAGGCAAACTTGCCCTTTGGTGAGGCCAGATCTTGAGGTCGCCTCTTGTTCAAGGGATGTATGCTCAACTTGAGCTTCATGCTGATGAGGTGAGCTGGGTTGGTTTCATTTTCCAAGAGAGTAAACCTGAGAGAAGAGGCATCAAGGAAGGCTCCACAAGGTCTGTTGCCAGAGAGGGCACAGAGCAAGATCCTAGGGGCTCTATAGCCAGGCTGGGCATGGTGCAGGGCTTCATGGGATTTCAGGACTGCACACAGAGAGAAAGGGAACAGTAGGGGATAGCATCTTGAGAGGCAGATCTCCTTAAAGGACAGCTCCTTCCCAGTCATGCTGCCATGGGAACAGTGTGCCCCTATGATGTGCCGTGGAGATGATACATATTCCTGAAATTACCCATGAAAGCACCACTAAGGTGCTTGGTATGAAGAAGTCTCTAGGTGAAGGTGAGTCATAGCCATTAAAGCTGCTGCAAGTCCTATGTTCCGCAGTCACTGCCTATAACCCTGCATACTGGCCAGGAGGCAAGTTCATTCATCCAACTCCTGGACTCCTTAGACTGCATATGTTTTGCTAGAACTCTTCAAGAATCTAACAGGCTCAAGAGAACAGCTTGGGAGCCCAGCAGGACAGGTGACAATTCTGCACCTGAGGACTGAGTACAGGAAGTGAAGGTGAAGGTAAATGAAGCTATCTGGTGGGTGGTCATGGCCATAGTGATAAGGAACAAAGTCCTTGAATTTCCTGGCTCCCTGTTCAGGGGTGAGGAGGCAAGCAAGCCCAGAGGACAGACTTCACTCCCCTTCCTTTGCCCAATGCCAACAAACTGGTTCTCTTGGGAGTCAGTCTGCCTGGGTGTCAGTCAGCTTGGGTGCTGGATGCCAGTCCCTTTGAATACCTTACAGGGTGAGGGGACAGCCAGGAGGAAGAGCTAGGACACAGGGCCCAACTTTTCCTGGGAGCCAAAAGCATGTGATACCCACCATCCTGTGGGGCCCGGGGCTTCTGAAAGTCTGCATCCCCTGGTCCCTGACTCCTGAGCTGAAAGGGTCTCAGGGTCTCAGCCTCCCCCTCTCTCTTGGCCCCCTCAGTTTCATACAGCTTCAGGGGTTGGTCAAGAAATGTTAGGATAATAGAAGCCCTGTGACCAGTGTCCCCAAACATCTAAGTGCCTACCTAGCTTCACAGCCACCTCCTCCTAGCCTTGGAGGCTCTGGTGGACTCTGCCAATAGCTTTGGGACCCACTAGAGGCCATCTTAAGAAGTTGTACCTGGCACTGGACTTGACTCAGACTTTAGGGACCAGAGCAGAAGGATGCCAGGGGATGTATATGAGGAAGCGTGGAGTGTGCTATTGGATTCCTGCAGGAGAACCTGGAGCCATTCCTGTCCTGAGAAGGTCGGTGCCTGAAGTGGGAGTGACTGAAGATGGGGCGGGACTACGCCGCCCTTGCCTCCCGTGCCCCCCCCCCCCCGCCATGCAGCTGCACACACCCACACTCCCTCACCCCGGCTCTCGTCCTCTAAACATGGTTTAGTGTCCAGTGTCATATGTTCATGGTGTGTCACCAAAGACACCAGCGGCTTTTGGGACCCTTTCTCCCTATGAGAGTCACCTGAGTATCTTACTCCCACCTACTGCAACAGAAAGGCTCCCAGCGCCCTGGTTAAAGACAGCAAGAGAGGGAGAGGGAAGAAGGGAGGGAGGGATGTAGAGGAAGGAGAGATAAACTGAGAAACAGAGAGAGATTAGGCCCCTGCCCGCTAGGGTGGCAACCTAGGATTACTCTGCTATTGCTGGAAGGAAGTGCAGGAAACTCCAGAACAAAACAGGTCAGTATTTTCTCCTGTCGGCTAGGCTAGGCTACAGTGGGAAGTCAGGAGCTCCTTCCCACAGGACCTCAGGAAAGCTGAATCCCCTTGCTGCCCATATCTGACCCACACCTCCACATCCATCAGGCCCCACCAACACTTGCTGCCACAGGCTGCCGGTCTTATGGTTTCTAGAATT
Source organism: Alexandromys fortis (assembly GCF_014885135.2). NCBI lineage: Eukaryota > Metazoa > Chordata > Mammalia > Rodentia > Cricetidae > Alexandromys > Alexandromys fortis. Next base: position 983,509 of record NW_026068056.1, read on the forward strand.
CCTATAAGTGTAAAACCTTCAATGATGTCCCCCGCCCCCCACTTCAGGCCCTTCGGCTCCAGCTATAGGTTAAACACAGGCTAGTAAAGGTTGCCCTAAAAAGCTAAGGGCTGTTGCAAGCAGGAGTGTACTTCCATAAAAAGCCGAATGTTGTATTGCTATTGTGACCTGTTCCCTAAAAAAGTCAAGTGTCACTGCGCAGGAATTAACAATTTGGCTCTTTCCTAGTTCACTACAAAAAGCAGCACCCAGCCTTCAAAATGCAGGCATCTAAGGCAGACGGTCCCTCTGCAGATCTGCCCATGCTTGCTAGCACTGCTCGCTGCCTGCTTGTAGTGTGCTCCACACAGCTATAGCCAAAGGCACAGGCTCCGGCTTTCTTTTTTCTTCAGGGCCCTCACAGGACTCCTGTGAGCGCCTACCCTGCCCTCGGATGGTGCCATCCCGATGCCCACGCTCCTGACACCAAGTCTTGAAGTTCACAGTCTTGGATTCAACCGTTCAGCGTCCTCGCAGGCGTTTCAACCCTCCGAATACACAGACTCATTTATTTATGTTTTTAATGTAGTAAATGGGCACCTAAATGAATTGAGATTTGTAATTTTTATGGTTAATTTGAAATTTCGCTCTTGTTGGCTAATCCTGTTAGTTGATGGCAAAACAAGGAGAAACTGTCGCCCTTGTCGTGATTCTAATAAGCATTTTATGTTAAATTACAGCGGGCTAGAACAAAAGGAGGAGCAGGACTTCCTGGCCCAGTGGCCCGGAGACCCGACGAAAATATCCCATCACCGGGGACCCCAGCTCAACCCTCGCCACAATGCCCATCCACCTCGAATTGGAAAGGGCCCGCTTGGGCATCCTAGTCCAGCTTGTGAAGGTCCCTGGTGCTCAGCCTCAAAGGGGTGCAGAGCTTCTCCTGGCAAGAGAAGAGATGCATGACCATCTCTTCTCTTCGTCCTTTTCCAGTCCTTTCTTTGGGAAGTTATCTGGGAACTGAGATGTCCCTTCTTCCCATTCCTGGGCCCCCAGCTTCCCGCTAGTCAAGTTGACCCTTGTGGTCATGCAGGTGGTTTTTGGAGGATGGTGCGGACAGCCCAGTATCTATCTCCATGTGAGCCTGTAGCCATGGAAGAGGCCGCGGACCCTTTCAGCAACCTGCGCAGGCAAAGGCCATTCCCGCGCGCGGGTGGGAGGCAGCTTAGGAGCGTGAGCTAGGGCGTGTTGGCTTGATGTCGTCGGCGCCGAGTTTCTCGTCCCTGGCGCCCGCTTCGAGCCATCCCAGTGAGTTTGATTGAAATCCACTCAGGAAAGAGTGGAACCGGGGAGAGGGTGATAGGCGGGAGGGGAGAAGAAGGGAACCTGGAGAGAACCGGGAACTGCAGGCTGGGAGTCCCCGCAGCCGAGCTGCTAGCTGCTCAGGGACTGCTATTTTGAAAAGCGGCTGCTGCCCCTCCGGGGCGCAGGATACCGGGGTCAAATGTCACTTCCTCTGGCAGTCAATCTCCAATATTCCTTGTAATGTTTTTAAATGGACGAATTCATTACTTGGGGACGTGTGAATGGAGAGCAATGGAGAGCAGGCTCGATCAATAGCGTCCACTGATGATTTTGCACAGCGGAGCGGGGACCACGGAGGAGCCGAAAGAAGACCTAATCAATATCGCGCACCACAGGCTCGAAAAGGTCATTTAGGGAAGGTGGAAAAGTTCAGGCTCCTGGGCGAAGCCTAATCGACCCCCGGCTTTCCATGCGACCCCTCTACCTCTGTCTTTCTAGCGTACTGGCATCAAAGGCTGAGGGGCGGGGGTGTCAGATCCACACACTCTGTCGCGACCGCTCTTGCCCAGTGTCCTCACTACCCCCCACACACATAGGTGAACTCAGCCTAAAGCCCACACCAGCACTTTTAGCAGTAGGGGAGGGTGATGCGAACACACACACACACACACACACACACACACACACTCACGTACACACCAGAGGCCTTGTAGTGTCTGGGATGAGCGCACAGGTGGAGCGGGTGATTCGGAAGATCAGCCTGCCAGCCCCGCTGTTGTTAACAGAAAAGGTCAAGTAAAATTAAAAAGGAAAACACCTCCCACATCCCTTTCTGTCTTGCCAGTGGCCCCGCGGGGCTCCGGTAGGCAAGGCTGGGCACATGAAGGGCTTGCCAGGAACCCTCAAAGGGGGGATTTCAAGCGGTCCAACAAATGTAATATCCAGAGAGGGCAGGCAGTCTTAGCTGGAAAGCGAAAGCCGGCTCTCTGAGCCCTGAGCCCTGATTAGACAGATAAATTTCTAATAGTGTTGTCTCCACATTAACATAGCTGAAGGAATTGCTTCGTGGCCGGTCACAGCCCTGAGTCTGTGGGAAGGAATGACCTGCCAACACTCCTCCACCCCTGCATCAGGAGATGTTCCTCTCCTTTGGGATTATGCTGCTTGGCCAAATGGAATAGTTGTTTGACCCACCAAAGCCTGTATTGCTCTGGTTGTATATAGTTATTGTTTCAGCTTACACACACACACACACACACACACACACACACACACACACACACGCTATGCAGGCACCCACATAGGGTGAACTTCTGGGGGTCTGGAGAGCTATATGAACCTCTGAGGGGGAGCAATGGGCACCATCTGAAAGGTGCATACATCGAGCGGTTCATGATGTGTGTGTGTGTGTGTGTGTGTGTGTGTTCATTTGTGTGTCTCTGCAAGGAACAGAGAACAGGCTTACCTTTGGCCGATCCTGAAAGCTGCCATAGGTCTGAATGGCACTGGCAGCCCTGCCCCACCCCTCCACCTTTGCGCTCTCTGAGAGGCAGGATACGATGGAGAAGAAAAGCTGCCATTTTAGCGAAAACCCAGGGTGGGCTTGGTTGTCATGGTTGTTGAGATCTTGCCTGTCAAAGTTCTGGGTTGGAGACTGCTGGCAGTCACTCCATGGGTGCTGGTCAGATTGGTCAACAGTCCATCACAAGATGGACTTGGCTCGAGCAGCACATTTCAAACTATTTGCAGTTTGGTTTGTCTGAAATGTACCTCTGTACAGAAAGCGTCTTCTCTGGTCCCTGATCAGGTGGCGCATGCCAGAGATGCTGTTCACCATGCTCGTATTGCCTTCTCATTGTTTAATTGAAGTCGGTGCAGAAAAGAGCAATTTGCTTGTTTTTAAAGGTCCGTTTAAATATGTTAATACAACAAATGAAAACGGTTTGCAAATTATACCTTGAAGTTCCTCACACAATCGCATCTTGTAAAGGACCACCGTTAAGGGGTCTGTGGTGCCAATATTTTCTGGAAGGCATTCTTTTTAGCTAACTTTGCTTCTAATCATGGATGCTGCGTCCTTATTCAAAGGCTAGTACTTGTTTATTTACACACGTTTCTCCTGGGGGTTAAGTTTCCAAGAAGAGTGTGTCAGGGCAGGAAGGGAACGCTGGCTCTGAGGCAGGTGCTCACAGCAGACACACTTCTAGGAGCCTCACTCAAGCAGAAAGAATCCCTTTCTGTTCGTTAACATTTTTGAGCCAGAAAATTAAAAACAAATATTTAACCTCCCAATTTGGAATTCAGGTGGGCATTGACTGCTAAACTTTGGCAATGCATACTCAATGAACTAAACACAATCTTTACTAGCCAAATAAAACTCCCTTCCTATGGTTCAAAAACAAGTTTGAATAAACTGAAGAATGAATAAAATTCATAGGGAGTGCCCACAGAGGGAGCTGACATGTTTGAACTTGGCTAAGAGACAGCTTTTGGGTACTGCTCAATTCAGGGGCTTGATACAGCCAATAAAACTATATTTAGAGCAGTTAAATATTAAATAAACATGTATACCTACAAACCCATTTACAGCTTTCATTTTGTTCTCTTCTTGTAACCCAGCTTTTACAGCAGACTCGGGCTTCTCCCCAGCTCACCCCAAACATGGTGGACTGACAAAGCTTCCTAGGTCTGTTCTTTTAACTGGGGCTCTCCACCTAACCAATGCTTTCCCCTGAGCAGTTGGAAGCAGGAATTGGAACCCGTCAGGGTCCAACCACTGTTTAAGGTTATAAAAGATAATCTTTTATAGGGGCCACTCTAGCACCAGATACACATCCGACTAGATTCCCTCAAATTGGGCTTTGTTGAGCTCCTTGGCTCTGGGGCTAAATTCTTGCCAAATATCTCAAGTATTTTTCTCAGACTTTGCCAATATACAGTTAGCATCTCTGATACTTCTCTCTCCCAAACAAAAAAGCAGTCTGTAAGTCTCTAGAGCCAGGGGCCTGAGGCTCAAGATTGACCAAGGAAATGGGGTTCCAGGAAGCCTCAACCCTGTTTCTTTGCACTCCCTGGGCAGCAGCCCTCAGCAGCCAGGCTTCTCATCCAGCCAGGTTCTGCAAATGCATCCTGAGCTGAGTCCAGAACCTGAACCTCCACAGATCTTTCAAACCTGAGGTACTTGTGCCATGACTACGGAAGAAGAAGCTGCTAGTCTCGCGGACAAAAGCACAAATCCCGCGGTCCTGTGGTTAACAGTATCTGTGAGTTAGGGGAGGAAAGGCAGGATCTGGCAACTCCTACTTCCCATGGATTTACTACAGAAGAATCACCATTGCCTCTCTCCCTCAGCCTCCCCAGTGCAGAGGGGTGAGTGATGGTCCCACAGCATCTAATTCTGTTCCTGTAATTCTGCCTTTGATGTTTCTTCTTTGGCTTCAGAGGCTGGCTCACCTTAGCCTCGGTCTTCTAGCTAAAAGAGCACAGTTAGTCTTGAGGATAAAGTGCCACCAATGGGGAGATTCCTCTAACATTGACAAGGTGTCCTGGATATCCAGGACCAAGCCAAGGCACATCTGATACCACAAGTGTAGCTCCTTTCAGGCATTTGGCATCCTCCTCAGAGCTGCTGGCTCTTCCTTCTGTTTTACCAACACACTCTATCCATATTCTCTGGCCTGGCCTGTTCCCTCCCTCCCTTTCTCCCTACACACACACACACACACACACACACACACACACACTCATCTCAAGTTCGGATGAGAGGAGCCATCCAAGTACTTCCTACTGTCCACCCTCTCCAGGTTCAACTCCTCAGGCCTAGCAGCTGGGGATAAGGAGCCTTCAGGAGATGACTTCCCCAGCACCCCCACACACACACCTTCATAGCTTAAAGATTAGGAAGAGACATAAAGGACAGGCCTTTCAGGAGAAACAAGCTACTTTTAAGTGATTCTCTACTAAATAACCAGAGTAGAGTTTTGACCAAAGAAGCTGTGTTCCCATCCCACTTCGGAGCCGATAACAGACTCTGAGCCTTAGCAGTGAGCTAAATTATCGATTCCTTTTTTAAAGAGGCACCCAAGCATGGCATGAATTTGCAAGCCACAGCATTAAAACATGGCATCAGCAAGGTTTGGCTTTGCAGAGCCCATTACTTCTTACATGCGTGTATATCTATGTTAAATATGGAAAAGAAGGAAGTGGAAAGACAAAGCCCCATCTCTGTTTTGTTTGCCAGATTAATAAAACTGTTAGCAACACTCTTCCGAAGTCACCCCCAAAAGCCCCAGAAGTGCCCCATCTAGAAATTTGCAGATTTTCTGGTACAGACTGCTGCACAGCAAAGAGAAGAAACACAGGCAAAGACACTCTCAGTTCAAACAAACTTGTGCCTCTGTAGCAAGGAGACCAGACTGTCTGGGAGCTGTCTGCTGCAGCTTCCCCAGGAGTCAGAAAGTCTTGTGGGGAGGGAGGTAACCAGTCTCCATTTATAGAAAGAGACATTCTGAGTGTGAAGCCTAAAAGGGAACTATCCCGGCCTTCCCCGTTTTCAGCAGACCCTCCGAAGGGCAAACGTAGATCAGCCTGCACTTTCTTCCCCTGTGGCGCTGAGCTTTGCCCAGACCCACATTTCATTCCCAACCAGACCAGCAAACCCCTCCAGTTTTGTATTGGATTCTGTCCCTCTAGCTTTCCGCCGAGAAAGGACCTTCATAAAGCCACAGACAGACTTGATAGCTTCCAAATGCTTCCTGCACCGTCCTTGGCTACTCAGGGAGCTAGCTGCAGCCCTCTGCCCCCAAAGTTAATTGCAAACTTAAACGATTATAAATTCTCTCTTGCCTCGCCCCAAAGACATTGTATTAATTTCTAACACACACAAGAGCCTGATTAACAAACCCAGACTAAATTTACATGTGGCAAAAAGCAACAGACTTGATTTTAAAACAATAAACGGGACTTTTTTTTTCCCCAATCTTCTCTCTAGAGGTTTGATGATCTATGATCCCTGCTCATAAGCTTTTAAACACCCTTCTCTTCCTGGATGTTTTAAAAAATGAATCGATTTGTAGTCCTCGCTGCGGTTGCCTGTGGGGAAGGTACCCGCATCGGCAGACACCTCAGCAGCAGGAGCGGGGTGTCCTTCCATCAAAGGGACGCCAGGGGGCAAAAAGCGTTAACAAAGGCCGCGCTTGGCGCACTTCCTTTATCTGCCCGTGCGTGTCACGCGTTACAGGGCGAGATGTCATTTTGCAAGGTTATAGTCTCCAATCCCGCACAGCCTTCTGGCTCATCATTTACCTCTTGGGCACAAACAAACAGCCTCTTTAAATAAAACCGGAGAGGGGAAGCAGATACCTTTATACAATTAAAATCACAAAAGAAAGCCAGAGCCCAGCGAACCTTGCTGGTAATCCGACTTACCTTGCTCATACTTTGGCCTAATCCTATTTTCTTCTCGCACTACAACGAGTCTGCATGGCCACGGTTTTTTTTTTTTTTTTTTTTTTTTTGTTCTTCCAGAGGGTGGTTTGCCTAGGTAGTTAGGCTGAGGGGTGTTGACCCCCAAAGTGTGGAAGACGTTCGGTGGGCTGTTTTCCTGCCTGCCGGGCCTGGAGGTCCCAGTGCAGAGGCGGCTGTGCGAGACAGAAAGCAAACGAAAGCACTCAAGGGAAACTTGGCTGGAGACAAAACACATTCAATTTCCTGACGACTTCGCTTTCCCTACCGAATTATTTGCTTTTACAAAGGCACATTAAACAAATTAAACACCAAAAAAAAAAAAAAATCCCTGGCTCAGAAAATAGCTTTGCTTTAAAAAAAATAAAAGGATATGGTAATAATAAGAAGAAATGAAAGAAAACAATAACAGTCCAGGTCGTTAAAAGAAACTCTTTTTGACACCTCAAGTCCTGGCAAATTTGTAGTGTCATCTTTCGGGGGCAGCTCAGACAATGGGAGCTTGTGCTAATGTCTGCGGCAGTCCAGGAAGCTCGCACACGGCTTATGTGGGCATATTTTCACACCTTCGCCTTCCAAACCGCAGCCCCCGGGACTGATCCGGGTTTCAGGCTGGCCCCTCGTTTCCAGATAAGTCTAGAAAAGGAGATTTGTTCTGAGCTGGGTGGGGTGAGGCGCATAGCGGGGAAGAAGCCAAATATTGCTACCTTTGTATTTTAGGGTTTTATTTCTTCGCTACATCCCCCCTCCCTTCCCACCTCCTCCCAGTATCGTTTCTCTTTGAAATGTCATGAACTTGGCGCTTTCAGACCAAACCTCCGGGCTCAGGCCTGAGACAATGGGATTGTCAGAGGGCCAGCGCCAGCTTTTTCTGCGTGTTCACGGAGCGTTAAGCCTTTATCCCACAAAACGGCTCCGTGTGACCTGGTCAGACAAAAGCCAACCTCTATCTTCCTCTCAGAGGGGACCTGGGCTGAGCCCCACGTACAGTGGCGCTGTGCTGGGGAGGGGTGAGAAGGCCGCAGAGCTGAAGCCATGGCGCAGGGATGTGGGCAGGGCAAGGCTGCCGGGCCCGCTTTCAGTCACCCAGTCTTGGTAAGCACCTGTTTCGGAGCAGGCCCGTACCCTCCGTCCCTTCAAAATGGGCAATGTGTGCCTTTGCGGCGACTTTGCTCTGCAGCCCCAGCCTTCGGCCACAGAACTCTCCTCCAGTTTCTGACCCCTCCCCCACCTCCCGACTCCCTAGGCGGCAGGTCCTGGGTGTACTGGGCACCTGGGGTGGGTGAGCCCTGGGGCCTGTGAGGACCACACACAGGAGCCATTAGCGTATCTGTGTGTGCACGGGTGGGTGTCAGAGCGCCTGTGTAAAAGGGGTAGCGACAAGTTGGTTGAAGGACGACTTCCTACACAGGTTCTCAAGGGAACCTGTTTTGGGTTTCCACGGACCTTATTGGAACCCCGGAGTGTGGGTCCCGTGTGGTGAGTATGGGGGAGGGGGGCTGGGTCTGTCAATAAACTCTGCCCTGTACAGGTAGGCCCCCTCTTCCACAAGGCATCGGTCCTGTACATCCCTTGTAGAGGGACATGAACTCTCAGCTGAGTGGTAAGGGCAGAGTCTGGACAGTGTGCAAAGTGTGGGCCGTGCATATGTAAGGTGCTGGGGTCCCACTGCAGGCATCAGAGGCCTCTCTGCCTAGGCCTTGGGCACCGCACCTTGTAAGGAGGCAGCAAGGCAAGGAGGAACAAGATGGAGGCCTCCCGAAAGCTCTAGAGGACCCTAGCAATGGGGAAGTAGGAATTGGCTATTTCTCCCCTCCCACTCCAAAGTCAAGTCTCAAGTCTGGCGGGGGAGGTAAGGAGAAACTTTCCCCTCTCATTCACCTCAGAGCCTTGGTAGTTTGTGGTTCCCTAGAAGGAGGCCGAGGTTTCCCTGGGAGCTGACCACGATTTTGAGTGTCTGTTAGGGTATGTGTGGGAGGGAGCTGGGGGGGGGAAGAGTGGGGGTTGGAATCAGAGCTCAAAATTAGGTATCTTCTTCTATTATTTATTTAGAGACAGGGCTACTCACTGAACCTGGAGCTCACTGACTTGGCAAGACCAGCTAGCTGGCTAAATCTTGTGGGGGGGGAGGCTGGGCGGGGGAGGCTATTCCATCTCAGGGATTCTCACCGTGCTGAGGTTGGCTGCGAGGATAGGCCTCTTCATTTGCTTTCTTTTGGACAGGTTTAGAGCTAGAAGCAGGAAGGAAAGGCAGCTTCCCTGACTTTGCTTACTTCTTCACACCTTTGGAAAGAGGTTGGTAGGAGAGCAGGGCTTGGACAGATAGGACCTGGAGCTGCTTTCTCTGATTTTCAGCCCTCAACTAATTCATCCTGAAGGGAGCTGGTTGAGTTAGTCTGCATTGCGAATTTCTTCAGCCTGGGCAATTTTTTTCCTTTGTTCATACTTCTATGATATAAATTTGTATCGACTCTGCCAGAAGGGCATGGGGTCCCTGTATGCAGGCATCTCACTTCATTCAGTACCACCTCGCAGGAAATATAAAAGATGACCTCATTTGGGAAGGTAAGAACTTAAGTTCTTAAATGACTAAAGGAAGCTGAAATATAACAAAACATTTCTACAGGTGAAACAGGACCAGTCTCCCCGCTTTCAAGCTGGTTGGGGATGGATGGGAGGCAGGAGTAGACACTGCGAGAGGCCCCCAAGCCCTAGCCTGGCCCACTCCACCTCACCTTTAAAGCCTGATGAAGACATAAAGATTCAAGACCAAGGACATAGCTCACTGACCTCGCATGCACGAAGACCTGGGTTCAGCTTGCATGAACTAGGTGTGGTGATACAGACCTGTACTCCCAGAGTTTAGGAGTTGGAAGCAGGAGGATCAGAAGTTCAAAGTCATCCTCAGCTACACAGCAAGTTCAAAGCCAGCCTAAGATGGTTAAGGTCCTGTTTCAAAAAAAGAAAGAAAAAAATGTAAATGCATTTGTCTCATGTCCCTCTCCTTGAGACGGGGTCAAGGCCTTCCATCTAAGACTGGGGAGTTGGTTAAACTCTGACAGGGGCTGCTCCAGCTGACTGCCGTCAATCCAGGATACCACCCACACTGGAGACTCACCCACTCCTGGCCGAGGCTGGGGCACAGTAAGGATGGGAGTCCAAGATGAAGTGAGCCCAGGAAGGACATCAGATATGTCTTCCCCTGCTCCTTCCTGCTTTCCTCTCTCAGACAAAGTTTGTTATAGGAGGGACACCGTTACCCTCCCAGGACTCCCCCTGCCCAGCCCTGCCTGCCCAGAAAAGTGAAATCTCACTTCTAGGGTTGCTGGGACAAAGCACCACAGACTGGGTGAAAAAAGATGCCTTCTCTTGTGGCTCTGGGAACTCACAGACCCCAATCCCATAGGGTCTCCCACAGATTTCCCTCACAGGTGTCTATTTGCAGCCAGGGTACAAAATTGAACACTTGCTGGATGCTTCCTTTCCCTCCTGCTCCTGAGGAATGTGTGCTCTGAAAAGCAGCTCAGGGCCCCAGTTGTCCTTAGCAGGTCACATGGCTTGTTAAGTCAGTTGACTTCCTTCCTCTGCAGCAAAACTGTTTTCTGTCCTACACGATCCCTAGCTCCAGGCTGCCTAGTGGCTTCGACCACATAGGAGGTCAACTAACTGGTGGCCTTCATGACTCTTTGGTTGAGACTTGATGACCCAGCTGAGGAGCTACCACCACCTGTAGTCTCCCCCAACAAGCTAGTCCATCACTGCCAGGAAGACCTGGGGACCAGCTTCCCTCAAATCTCTAAGGTGGAAGCATCTGGTGAGCCTCGGGTTTCCCTGGTGACACCTGAGGACAGGTGGAAGAGAACCTTTATAGGTCCCTTCTCCTCCTCTAGGGTCTCTGTTGTCTTTAAGTGTTCAAAAGCCATGGACACAGAGCTTCCTCCTGTCTTGAGCCTGCTCACCTTACTGGGAGGCCCAGGAGGCTGTTCCCCCCTGCTGCTCCTCCCTCTTTCTAGGTCCAGGATTGGAGCTCAAACACCTCTGGCTTCCTTACAGCCAGTCTGCAGGCACCACAAATCAACCTCATCTTCCAGAAGGCTCCATGTCCATCCTGCTAATGTGAAGACCTGGAGGCATGTCTCTTGTTTATGCTTTTCTAGCAGACAGTCACCTGGTAGACAGTAAGGTATCCCTGGCCATGTCTCCTCCCAATCATGCAGGATTCCCCAGTGAATTAAGCCTTTTGCCTGGGAGTTGCGCTTCATAGAGATTTGACATAGGGAAATATGGATTCAGAAACCCTTTTCTACCCTCTAGAGGTAAGAAGTCTGGCTGTAATATATAAGGAAAAGATGAAGGTAAAGTCCCAGACAGACGAACGCCAGTCCAGAGCACTCAATGTTCCATCGGGTGTGTGCTAGGGTCCAGATGCTGCCTCGGTGCCCCAAGTCACAAAGAGGGATCTCAGTCTGTGGGCAGTGTGCTGATGCACAGATCTCAGGGCAGGGTGACTTTGCTTCCCAAAGACTTGACTGAACTTTCATGGCCTCTGTGGACATGGTTGCTACTTATTCTCCTTCCAGAATCTTCATGGTCAGGACTCACCCAAACAGATAATGATGGAACTGTAGAAAAAAATGAGCCTGATTTTGCCTTATCACTGGAGGGCCCACGGAAGCACGGTGACTCAAGGAAGCTTTATCCTTGGACTCCTTTGAAGACTTGCAGGCAGCTCCACAAGCTCGAGAAGACACTCGTCTCCTGGTGATTGTTACAAGGCTTTTCAGTGAAAGGGCCTTGTTTATTCTGTAAGTTCCAAAAACTTCCTGAAACTTTTGAGTTGTGCTCATTTTCTGAGCCTGGTAAGATTCCTTTCCTTCTTGAGTCTGATGTGGTCCTTCTTCCTTGTAGGAGGGAATAGTTCTCTTCTGAGAAATAGCAACACAAGAGGTTTACTGTGTTTCCAAAAGTGAAGAGCCCTATGGAGGCCACATACAGCCTTCCATCCATGGAGCTGGACCAGGAGGAGGACTATGTGGGCCCTAGCCTGTCAAATAAGTTTAAACCAGCTTCTTCAAGGGCTTTTTAGCTCTAAGTATTTGATCTGAAGTACGTTATTGTCTGAAGAAGCAGCTATGCATCCAGCAGCATGGGCTTTCTGTGGGCTGCTGCTGCTGTGGCCAGAGGGTCAGTTAGATTCTGTTTAATCTGTCTGCTCGGCTTCATTCAGTCCCCTTGCGCCTGAAGAATACATCCTCACCACAGCTTCAGCTCAGAGGAGGCAAAGTCTTTTAGTCTGAGGCTCCTCAGGCTGAGAGGCCACTAGGTGAGAGCATGTGAGGTGGAGTTTATTTGAACTATAACTGGGTAAGAGCATGTGAGGTGGAGTTTATTTGAACTATAACGTAGATTAAGATAGAAGTAAAAAGTATGGGCCAGTTCTCCACAGTAAAGGGAGAACTGGGGGTCCAGTGAAGCATTGCATCATGGGGCAGGAAGTGTGGAGGTGCAGAGGGAGGGGCACTGTGCAGTTCTGTGATGGAATGAGACTCAACTTTACACTTCACACCCCCTCATACAGAAGAAGGAATTGGGGTGCAATGATTTGTCCACTATCTGCTCTTTGCACCCCAACTTACTGATTCTACTGATCCACACTTGTGTTAATGAGGCCTGCCTGAAGTTTTTTTTTCTGGTTTGGAAGGCAAAACCAAGCTCAGGAAGGTAGGAGAGAGGAGGGAAAAGGGGGTAAAGATGTCATGATGTAATGAGGTTTGCTAGCCCCGTGGGAGTTCCAGGAAGGGAGGAGGGCATAGCCTTTCTCAGGGCAGGAGATGGGCAGGACTGCCCTCTGTAGAAGGGGCCTTTCTGCCCATCTGTTCCAATTCTTGCTGTGCCCGTGTCACTCACTAAGGGCAGTAGAAGTCCTGCTCCTCCTCCTGCCCTTACCAGCTGCACACTTGTGACCCCAGCAGTAGCCATTTCAGGGTCTGCCAACAGTAGAACTGGCTGCCACTTTCCTCTATCAATATGGAGGGGCCAAACATGGTCATCAGTGGACTCAAGGACAGGGATCATCCCATCATCCCTTAACCAGATCCTCAGCCTTTCCTGCTCTGTATTGTTGCTGTTGTTCTCATTACCTGGAGAAGACTTCATTAGTTTCTTAGAGAAATCCATGTAATTAAAAAAAACCTTACATATTTAACTGGGCAGTGGTGGTACAACATCTTTAATCCCAAGACTTAGGAAGCAGAGACAGGGGAATCTCTGTGAATTCAAGGCCAGCCTGGTCTACAGAGTGAGTTCCAGGACAGACTCCAAAGCTACAGAGAAACTCTATCTCGAAAAACCACCAAAAAAGAACCCCAAACAACAGCAAAAACAAAAACAAAACACCCTTACATATTTAATACAGTGCATGGCCTTGTGCAAATGTGGAAATGAAGTTTAACATTTCTAGACCAATATACATATATATCGAATTATATATAGATATAAATTATATAGATACATGTGCATTATATGTACATAAACAGATTACATATGGCTCTCTATATAAATATGTGTGGGTTATATTTGCATATGTAACTATGTGATTATATATAATTTGTAAATATATTCACATTAAAAGACCAATAATAGCAGTGCATTCTCTACAATAGCAGCACCAGCTATTCCAGGTTCACAGCCATCTAAACGAAACCATAGAAACATCTATTTTAAAGCTCTTTTTTAAAAGCCCAGAAAACGACAAACTAGAAAACAGCAAAAATTCTGCTACTGCTGTAATCCCTTTCCATTTATCCTGTTCTCACAGCAAAAAGGTCTCTGAGGAGCAAACTCAACAGGAAACTCGTGCCCCCGGGAGAGCTTGCTTTCCAGGAGCACAAAGATGGCAGTTCAAGCCTGGTGGCACCTCAGAGCAGGGCCTGGCTGGCTACCAGGCCAAGATCCCCAGAGGGAACAGCTGAAGAACACCCAAACCGAGCTCAAAAATCTCCAGGGACCAGTTGAGAGTTGGGTAGGGCACCCTAGGGAGAGGCTGAGGATCCTGGGCTCAACCTGAGAACCCAAGGGAATTCCATCCACCTTTTAGAGACCAGGGTGGCAGGCAGGGCTGCCACCAATGAGACTTGGGAAAGCAAAGAGAGGACAAATTAAAGCCACAGCAGAGATCAGGCTTCATCCTCGAGGCGGTGAATTGCCTAAGGTCGGAAGTCAATGATCCGACTGTGAGCAGAATGGAGAGCTGGAGCCCAGGGAACAGCAGCTAAGCTGTGCCTGGGAGAACAGCTCCTCTAGCACACAGATAGCTGGCTTCTACCTGGGACTGAGAGCCAGAGATGGGGTAGCCCGAGGGTAGCCTGAAAGGGGCAAGAGAACCACCTTCACCCACATACACTATCTTTCCTGTCTGCTGTGGGTCCTTCCCATTGGCCAAACCCAGCAGGAAGCCACAGATCTGGGGAGTTTGTTGGTTGCATGCAAATAGTTTAGCTTCCTTGGAGTTCAGGGCAGATAGAGAAAGGTGGGGAGACTGTCTGAGTTGGAGGATGGGTGAGGGGAACCATTTAGATGTGGGGAGCCCCTTTTCCTTACCAAGCTGTGATTTTTTTTTTTTTTTTTTACATAGCTGGAAGTTAGACCTGGAATGCACCTGCTTGTGGTGAGAGTTGTGAAACAGGCCAACGACTCGTTCAAAGGGAGAGTAATCCAGAAGCACAGCAGGAGGGGCCTCTGTCTACACACAACCCTTTCTGCTCCTGTGCACTGGTCAACTTGATTAGACTTTGAAATCCCCTAGGAGACACACTTCCGGACATCACTTTGAGGTCATGTCCAGGGAAGTTTTGAGTCAGGAAAACTCAACTTGGACGTAGGTGTCAGCATCCCATGAGATGAGACCCAAGGCTGAACAATGAAGGAAAGTCAACTGTGCACCACCGTCCATCCATCTCCGCTTCCTGATTTGGGGCTCAATTTGAACACCTGTCTCACGCTGCCACAAGGTCCAGACACTTGTCTTTGCCCCGGACTCTCTCCGTGTGTCCTCCTGTATCTGAACCTGCAGAGATCCCAGCACTCACTGGCTCACCGGCCACTGTCTTCACCCACATCCATCAGGAAGGACCTCGTGGAAAAGAGGTTCTGTCCTGAGTGGTTGGAATCCCAGTAGGGGCCTTTCAGGTCACATTGGCTCATTGGGGTGGGGTCCCTTAGTCTCAACACCTTAAAAAGAAAAGAGAAAAAAAAAAGAAAAGAATCAGGCTCCTTAACTCCATCAATTCACTACCACTAAAAAGAAGAAGAACTCATGTGGTCTTAGAATGACCTGCAAATTTCTTGCACCTCCACCCTTTGGAGCTGGGGCTGATAAATGTTTGACTCCAGGCTGCTTGGACTGCAGTGCCTAGTGCTCTCTGCAATCTCCCTGGCAGCCGAGGAACCTGTGGCTGCGAAGAGGATGCATTATTAATCCTCCTCCCGGGCTGCGCTGTTCACTGTGCAGATTGAAAGGAGCTCCCCAACATTTTAAAGACTCTGGCAGGCAGGCAGGAGCCCTTCAGAGCGGGCAGGATTTGGGGCTTGGCGGTGGACTGTGAACTCTGAGCCCGCTGGGCAGGTCAGCGCAGCAGCCTCTTTCTGGGCGTGTCACACTCACGGTTCCACGCACTGGGAAGATATATGTTCTATGCTTTTCATTGTGTGATATTTCCCAGGAGAGATCAGGCTGTGGGTTTTTCTGGTTAATGATTTTTCCACTCAAACATACACAATTTATGAAGACACACTTTCCCTAAGACATAATGTAGAACCTGTTTGAATTTGGATGTTGATATGCGGAGAGTCACTTCTCTTTGCTGAGAACTGCATGGATCTGTCGGCCCATCTCCTTGTCTCTTCTATATGTCAAAGCTGATTTGTTACTGAGGATCACATGTGAGCCACAGATGTTCGTATACAAGCGCCAAGCTAGGCTGCTTTGGCTGAGGGCATGCTCTCACCAATACAATAAAAACTGAAGCAAGCAAGCAAACAAACAAACAAACAAAAAAAAAAAACAGAATCTAAGGCTTGAAGATGAATGAGGAACTTTGGCTCTTTGTTGCTTAGTTCAGATTTGAAAGCAGGTTGGGGTCAGCTTCTAGCATAGTTTGGGGTGACAGCCTCAGCCCTGCCAATCCTGTGACATCCCCACTCGTCACTGATACCTTCTGGCCTCTCTGGGTACCAGGCATTCATATTATGCACAGATGTACATATAGGCAAACACTTATATACATATAATATTAAAGGGCTTGGGAGACCGCTCACAGGTTAAGAGCATTGGCGGCTCCTGCAGAAGACTCGGGTTGGAATGCTAGCACCCACACAATAGCTCACAACCACTTGTATTTCTGGTTCCATAGGATCTAAAGCCCTCTTCTGGTCTCTGTGGGAAGTGCATGTATGTGGTATACAGATAAATATGCCTGCAGGCAGAACATAAGCTAAAAACACACATAAGCTAAAACTCTTTCCTAAAATAAAAATAAAGGAACCATACACACTAAGTGCATACTTATATTTCCCATGGAAGGTAAGCAGTTTTGGGGGAGCTGATAAAAAGTTATGTTGCTTCAGGAATTGTGCTGGATTCAAGTCTGGAAAAAACAATTTGAAATTTAATTTTAAATCCATGATGTTTCTTGAGATGCTCTATTTTATTTTGTCACCCCCAAGTATGAACTCAAATTTCCCCATCAACTCTAATCTTCTTCCCTCAGCTCCCAAGGGTTGTATTAGGGGAAGGAGGCCTTTACAACACACACCTGGTGGGTGGTCTCCTCTGGAGACATCCTCTGGGAGGCCTTGACGGACAGGGGCAGCGCACCTGTACTGGCTTTATCACGAGTTTCCTGACTTGCTTTGGGAAAGCTGCAGTCTCATGCTCGGATCTTCTCCAGGCAACATGTAGATTATTCTGGAATGAGTCCCCAAGGACTTCCTTTCCTGTGCAGACAGAAGTCCTGGGGCCTCAGGCAGGAGCCTAACAATTCCCCATTTCCCTCCAAATGTGCGTGAATGTGCCTGGCACATCTCTGAGCCCAGCTAACGTGAACTATCAGGCCAAACACACTGAGACAGAGAGTGCATCTGGTCTTGCCGTCTTATTAATAATCTCACCCCCTGACTTGCCAACTGTTATGGGCGTGGATCTGAGGCCAGAGGTTACCTACTGAGATTTCCAGGTTCATATGTCCTGGAACAAAGAATTGGACCAAGACCACATGGATAGTGATAAAAATAGAGACAGTTTGTTAGGAGAGAAACAGGCACTCTCAGGGGTGGGAATGAGCCAGAAAGCTGGGGCAGGTTGGAGGCTCTCAAGCCCTGGGCACTAAGTTACTTACATAGATCATCTTCTCTGGCACTGGGAGATCCCATCATCGAGGGGTTTTTACGTCTGCTGCCTTTACATGAAGCTTGCTACATGGAGTGGATTCCTTTGCCATTAGTTTCTTCTGTGTCTTGTTAATCTTAAGCATGCTTACTGAGTACTTACTATGTGTGTGCTGCAGGGAGACACAGATGCAGAAAGGGAGGGTCCAGAGGCTTTAAGATGGTTGCATATGATTCTCTGGGTCTGTAAGCATATTTTACAGATAAAGAAATGGAAACCTAAAGAAAGGAAGGATGTGCTTCAGCGCCTCACAGCTGGGGAACGACAGGCTGCTCTGGAACCAGATGACGGGAACCAGATGACGGGAACCAGATGATGGGCCTTACCCCATGAAGGGATCCTCAGAGATGTCTCAGGCTTGGACTTTGGACTCCTACTCACAGGAGCATGCTGCAGGAAAATACAAATGTGGAGGTAAAGCGCACAAAGCTTCATCCCGGAAAAACCCACAGGTCATGCAGACCACGTGACAAGTATGTACACAGGGCTGTGACCTGTGTAAGATACCTGGGGTGCAAGGAGTTTGTCAACAAGAAACAGATATAGTGAGAAGACATCAATATGATTGGAAGGAACAGTGTGGGCCAAGGGACACCTGGCAGGTACTCAGAGCTGAAGGTCAGGGATGATGTTTGGTAAGTGTGCTCCAGCTAGCTTGTGCACAGATAGCCAGGATTCTATTCTGTGAAGGAGGCGGGGCCAGGTTTTTGATCAGGAAAAGGACTGGCAGCATTTTGATCTAAGAGGATACCCTACCAAGAATATGAAGAGTAAGAGCAGCTGGGTCTCGGGACACACTTGTCCGCTCTGAGCCAGCTGCCACCTGACCCTTGATGTTCCTTCTCCAGAACCCTAATGATGTCCAGACAGCTGGTACAGGGACGTGTGTCCCTGATCCTTAGACCCACCTCCAAAGCCCGCCTCCATGGTACTTGCAGTCAGGACCCATTTTATGCATTCCTGGCTCCCATTCTGGTGCCTGAGCTACAGCGGTTCCAGCACGCCCGTTCCTGGCCTACAGTCAGGAGTTGTTTTTCCCTAAACCCACATGGTCTCTGTGTGGAGTCACAGGTGTCCTGGCTTCTGGGACATCTGCTGCTGGTGGCTGACACCGGAGAGCTCATTTCCTCCTAACTCACGCCGGTCTTGTCAGATGAGCTGTTTCAAAGGTGAACCCCTTCCAGAAGACACAGGGCTTTCTCCTACCCACGCAGCCCACTTCCCCTACCCAGACAGCACTGAGCCCTACCTGTGCTGTTTCGTCCCTAAACTTACCCGCCTATGATACAGTCTAGCACAGTTTTTATGTGAGCACACGCGTGATGACACCACAAAGATCCTGTGTGGTCAGGAAGCTCCAAGAGGGCCTAACAGGCGGGCAGTGTATACAGCAAGGACACACTGCACGGTGAGCATTATGTCCAGAGCTCGGCAGTGGAATAGCCTGACGTTTCCTTACTCTGGTTTGGATGGCACACAAGTTTTATAAATCTGATTGCCTATTTTGGAATCCTCTATGAAATAATTTCAGGCCATGGTTGATCAAGGGAAAGAAAACCGTGGATCAAGGAGACTCCTACGTGTTCAAAGAAAGGCTAGTGGAGTGGGAAGACAGACCCTGCCTGAGTCTTCACTTGCTTCTGCCCTGCCTGACTGCTGGGCTCTCTCCATCCTTGGCCCCCCGTTCCTTCTGCATTCTTCCTTGCTTCCCTACTGTTACTGCACCTCCATACCCATGCTAGCTGATCAGACATGAGCTGGGCTGGAATGAGGAGACAGCCGGAGGTGGGGGAACCAACGCACCCAAACAGCCTTCAAACCTAAGTCCTACGTCTGCAGTTATTCATCTCCAAGACTAAGGGGTCTTGACTGTAGGTAGCAGAGTATACAAACACCAGTAACTGTCACTAATCCTAGGACTGGGACCTAAAAGGCACAGGTGGAAATCCTCCATGGACGCTGTGGCATCCTTTGGTCATAGATAAGGAAACTGAGGCCCAGCAAATATCAGGTAACTGGTGAACTAGATGCAGGATGGAACTCAGGCCTCCTGTGTGCTATCCAGGACTCAGCCTGTTGCCCCCATCCCCAACTGCTCACCTCCAACTTCTGCACCCTTACCCACTGCGTCGGAGGGGACTCTAGTAAGCTGCCAGAGCCTGCAGCCTCTCTGCTGTGGACTCCGCCCCTGCTCCTTATCAGCTGCCTACAGAAAACCCCAGCACCCCTCTTTAGCTGCCTGCTTGCTTCTTTAAGGCATGTCAGAAGGTTCTAGAATTTTCTGAGATACGCATGCAGCAGGTATCTGCATAATCATAAAGTTTACACTTTTGCCCGGTAGTGAATTTTTCCTGAAGGAGTGATGAGTGTGGCTATGTTTGACGAGGCTGAGAGATGCTAGCGGCACAGAGACGTCCGGTCTCAGACAGCTCTGGAGGAAGGGTCCCTCATGGCACCCTCTCTCAGGCAGACTGCTTCCTTCTGCCTGGCAGTGAGGAAGTGCTGGGACCTTAGCATAAAATCCCAGAGCCTTGCCCAATGACTGGCTTGTGCTGTCCAGAGATGTTGTGCCCTTGGCAGAGATCACAGCCTGGAGCTGGTCTTTGGGCTCCAATCTTCTGCTAGTCACTGATTCTGGGCACCTTGGTTTCCTTGTGTGCAGGAGCTAAGAAGAGCGCCTACCTCAGATGGACTGTAGGAGGGAAGAAGTGGTATAAAACCCACCTTGGGGACAACCCCCTCCCTCAGCTCAGAGTAGCAAATGGGTGGAAGGCAGCTCCTGAGGCTGCCAGGTGCCAGTCCTGCTGCCCCAGGGCACTGTTTCCTCTGGGTGTGGTATTCCCTGCATGGTTGGAGGGGCTAAGTCCATGATCTAAGTGAAGAAAGGGGTTCCATGTAGTGACATTTTATTTGTATTTTAATAAATAAAGCTTGCCTAAAGATCAGAGAGTAAAACAGCCACACTGATCAGCCTTACTGACCAGGCAGTGGTGACACACGCCTTTAATCCCAGTAGCCACACTAATTTGCTATAGAAACTAGGCAATAGTGGTGCACACCTTTAATCCAAGCCCTAGAGATGAATATAAGACGGGAGGAGACAGCTCTCAGACACAGTCTCATTCTGAGATTCCTGGAGGCAGGATTGCCATCTCAGACTGAGGTGGAGGTAAGAGCCAGTGACTGGCTGTTTTGCTTTTCTGACCTTCTGGTTGAACCCCACATTCTGTCTCTGGGTTTTTATTAATCGTGCTACAGTGCCAGGGAAGCAAGGTACGTGATCCCCTCGAGACCTGCAGGCACCATTGCTCACCCCTCTTACCATCCCAACTTATAGTCCAGTGTGCCTTGTGGGCAAAGTTCCAGGAAGGGGGGGGGGACTGGACCCTGGGAACAGGGAGCAGATTTACTGCGGTCTTCAAAATGGGCTCCCCAACTGAAGCAGAGACAGAGTCATGCCAGTGAGAGGCTGCTCACACGTGCACACAACCTCACTCTTCCCCCCACACTCAGACACACACTCATGAGACACAGACTAAGGCAGCACTCTTCCGGTTCAAAGTTCACCTTGGCTGTAGAGTCCACTCCTAGCTCCTCCACCTGCTGATTCACTCAGTTCTCTGGTCCATCCCCTCACAGGCTTCTCAAGGAGAATGAGTCACAGCAGGGTGACAGGAAGTAGGGGTAGAGGGTGGCCTTGCTCTTGTTCTGCCACCACCTGCCCACCAATTCCTATCACGGCCTTCCTCCAGTCTAGCCAGCGTTCTGGACTTTTCTCTTACCCCCGCTTCTCCAGCCCTGGCTTCAGAGGTGGCAGATGCAGAGTGTAGCCCACTCACCTCTACCTTAGAGTCATCTGCTCTCCCTCCTTCCTTCCCTTCTTTCCTTCCTTCCTTCCTTCCTTCCTTCCTTCCTTCCTTCCTTCCTTCCTTCCTTCCTTCCTTCCTTTCTTTTTTAAGACAGGGTCTGACAAGGTCTCCTGTATTCCAAGCTGTGTAGCTAAGGATGACCTTGAAGTTCTGTTCACCCTGCCTCCACTTCCAGAGTGCTGGTTTTACAGGTGTGAGCCAGCATACCCATTTACCGCAGCTCGATGGGTAGATCCAGGGCTTCATTATAGACAGGCACATGAGCTAGAGCTCCAGCTGCCAACCTGCTTTCCTTTCTCCCTCCCCCCCCCCCCCCCCCCCCCCCCCCCCCCCCCCCCCCCCCCCCCCCCCCCCCCCCCCCCCCCCCCCCCCCCCCCCCCCCCCCCCCCTCCCTCCCTCTCTTCCTTCCCTTCCCTTCCCTTCCCTTCTTTCTTCCTTAATTGCACTTACTGTTATTGTGGTGGGTGTGTGTGTGTGTGCATGTGCACATGTTTGTGCGTACATGTGTGTTTGTGCAGGCACACACGTGCAACAGTGTTCATATGGGGGTCAGAGAACAACCTTCAGTAGTCAACCTCTCTCCCACTGTGGATTCTGAAGCTCAGGCTCGGGCCATCAGACTTGTGCGGTGAGCACTCTTAATGACTGAGCAATCTTGTTGGCCTGCTTTCCTGATGGCTACACGCCTGCTAGTGCTTTCTCCTGTGAGCTGAATCAACCTCCGGTTTTTCCTTTGCAGAGGACAATACACGTCCTCACTTAATTGGAGATTCCTCTAATCTAAAATTCAATTATTAAGCCTAAAAACGAGGGTACATTCTACCTCTGTTCAGGGCAGTTGATAGCCCTTTAATGACAGCGTGGCACTAATTAAACAGACAGGTGGGAAGGGAGAGGGTCAGAATTCCTGGTGACACCACCCGGGTGGACTTGAGCTGTGACTGACAGGAGTGGATGGTGCCCGGTTCAAATTCCCCTGGAACTTCAGACGGCACCATTAGCTGCTGGTCAAATGAGAGCGGCTTCCCGCACCAGCCCCGCTCAACAATGCAAGTCACACAGCGGGGCTGCATGGTGCTGCAGGCTCCACCGTGTGAGCTGCACAGAATCAAAGTTTTCACTTTGCCAGCCCAGAAATGCTGCCAGGTGCTGGCTTGTGGCATTTCTGTCAGAGAGCCAGCTGCCATGAAAGTGGGTTTTAATCCAGCCTGGAGTGGCCTCCCACATTCTCTGCATGGTTTCAAAAGTTAAGTCGGGGCTCTGCTTGCCCCGCAGCTAGAGGAGGAGGAACCAAAGCTTGGAAGAGTTGGCACCAGTCTGAGAGACAGATTAACACACCCAGAAAAGGACAGCAGCCTAGCTGGCCTCTCAGCAGCCAGGCCTCCTCACCCCCAGAGCCCCTAGCCAGAGAACCCAGCCTCTCACAGCTGAAAAATAATGGCATAGGGGCAGAGGGGCAAAGTTCTTACGACTTCAGCACATATTAAACCAAAAGGAAGATTCTTTGAAGAGGTAGGCAAGGCCAGATTTAACTTAACAAGCAATGCTTTGCACAGGTTCTTCTGCACCCTTCCTTTCATGCACTTGCCTCAGCCTGGGGACCCCTGGCAAATGAGTTCCATGCAAAAGCCCTCCAGGCTGGCCCCCACTGCTGTGAGATAAAGCATTTTGTTTGCTTTTTCCTGCTTTTCTTCCCCTAAAAGCAAAAACCTTTTTAAAGTTAATATTGCTGGGGCTAGAGAAATGGCTCAGAGGTTAAGAGCACTGACTGCTCTTCCAGAGGACCTGGGTTTGATTCCCAGCACCCACATGGAAGTGTACAATTGTCTGTAACTCCAGCTCCAGGGGATCCAACACCCCCACACAGACATACATGCAAGCAAAACACCAATGCATATAAAATAAAAATAAATACAACATAAAAAAACACTAATAGTGGTGTCTATCTGGATACAGAATGGTCGCATGAGGCCTGGAGCAGAGGTTGCATAACGCATCAGTCTGCTGTGCCTGCCACAGGGCTAAAGAGCGATGGTCCCAGCAGCCAATGGGCCTCCACAGGGCCTCAGGGCAGCCCTGCTCCAGTCTGCTGGCCAGGTGTGAGGCTGTCCCTCTTGTCTATAACTGTGAGGTCTGTGCGATCCCAGAGTGCTTTCACGAATGTTGGTAGTTATGCCAGAGAAGGATGCCAGCGTGGGACTTTGTCAAATTGTGTGAATATGTTCCATTTGCGTGTGGTTTTCTTTATGCATGCCAACCCACGGTATCTAAGAGCCAGACCAGTAGGTCTCAATAAAGCCAGAGTCCACTGCCGATCTGCCCTCTGTCCTTACTCACTGGCTGAGTCACAGGCCACCTCTGGTATTATCACCAGCTTCCCTTTGGCACCCCAGCTTCTCTGGGACTTGTGACATATCTCTTTCATTCTTGCATGTTCCTCACTGTGTCTCGTCTTACATGCACCCCAGAACAAACTCCCCCATCGGTGTTCTCCACCATGGCCCCTGGAGAGAGGACCACACGGTCCAAGCCCCAACAGTGGGCATGCTCAGAGTGTGATGGCTAGAAAGAATGGAAACACGGGAAGATTTCATTCATTCTCAGCTTGACTGATGGGCTGGGTCATGGACCGTCTGCTACTCAGGTGCTCCCGGATGTCTGGCCTCCAGACTTGGATGGAGACCATTGACCTTGATGCTCTCAGAACTTTCAGCTCCTCCACCAGGCTGTCTAAGGCTCCAGCTTGCTGGAGAGGAAAGAGAGAAAGCCTTCTCAGCCTCCATAGCTAATCCTTCATAGTAGGTCATATTCTCTTTCAGAGAACCTTGGTAACATCCACTGCAGGCAGTTTTGGGGAGACACCAGTTAGCTGCTCATGTCCCCACGTCCTGACTCATGGACCAAGATGCT
The DNA here is from genome assembly GCF_014885135.2 of Alexandromys fortis. Taxonomy (NCBI): domain Eukaryota; kingdom Metazoa; phylum Chordata; class Mammalia; order Rodentia; family Cricetidae; genus Alexandromys; species Alexandromys fortis. Next base: position 1,007,476 of record NW_026068056.1, read on the forward strand.
GTCTCCCTCCTGTTTTCCTCATCCTCTCACCACTGTCTTGCTTCCCTACAGGACTCTTCCTTACCTCTGTAGAAGCCAGCTCAGCAAGAATAGGCTCCTGGCCTCCTGGGGCACCTCCTTGTTCATACCTTACTGTAGACACAACCATGGCCGTCCTTTGAGCTATGAGGTCACAGGATGGACATCAGTCCTTGAGTGTCTTGCCCAGTTAGTGGACACCGGCTCCCAGTTTTCAACTGGAATGATGGCTTTCTGGCTCCCACGGGGTGCTACTACCTCACAGCCCCCAACAGGTACCCCGGGAGCATCTTCATTGGTCCCTGGAGGAGCCCAGGAGAATGAGAGGAAGCAGATAGGGAACAGGTCCCAGGAGAGGTATTTGGTCCCCAATTCCTTGGCCAAGGTCAGATAGGTTCATCTCACTGGTTTGCGTGTGTGTGTGTGTGTGTGTGTGACAACTCAGCCAATCTCTTTTTGTGCCATGTTTGCACTTACTGCCCTGCCACATTGCACAGGAGACCTGCCACCACCAACCAGGGAGCAGAGTGCTGGGGAAGCACTGTGTTTTGAAGATGTCAGCAGTCTAGAGGATCAAAGGGGCCAGCCCGGAGGCTGCTGTCAGCTCCCAAGCACATAACTTCATACAGCCACTGAGATCTGTAAATGGCTGCCGACACAGGCCTCTAAGGGGATGGGGACACCTGGCTTGTGTAGAATCCGGAGAGCTTTGAGGTGGGAAGATCAGGAGATCCAAGATAGCACCTGGCACTCTCTAAGTCTCAGGAGGCTGAGGGTCAGGTCTCTGTCTGGAAAGGTAATGACTTTCCAGAGACAAAGACTCCTGTGGATGTCTGGACACTTAGGAAGGCTGGTCATCCTTTCTGTCCTTCTCCCCCGAGGACAAGTACAGTGAGGTAGCTTCCAGGTTCCTGAGGGGCAGTTGAGAAAGCAGGCCCAAACGACCTGACCGTGAGGGACTAGGAATCAGCTTCGAGCAACTACCTACTCTGTCCTTGCTCAACTGAGGAGTTCAAGGTTCTTATGAAGTTCTATGTCCACACCTTCCTGGTGCCAGCCTGTTGCACTCATAGGTCCTGCTGTGGTCTTGGGTCTTACACTCCTGTGTTCTGGTTCCTCCTGCCAGCCCCTCTTCCTGATGGGAGCTAGAGCAGATGCAGCTGGCGAGTTGCCTGGTGCTCATGGGCAGGAGAATTTGTCAGGTCCGTCATGCTGCTTCCGTCCTTCACAAAATGGTCTTTGTCATTGTTTTCAAGGGAAAAATGGGAAGAATAACTTAAAAAACAAAATAATAAATAAGAATTCCCCCCAAAGAAAAATGTCCTAACCCCTCATCTTAGGGTTACTATTGCTGTGAAGAAGCATCATGATCCAAATAAGTTAGGGGAGGAAAGGGTTATTTCACTCACTCCTCCGTATCAGAGTTCACCATTGACAGCAGTCAGGGCAGGAGCTGATGCAGAGGCCACGGGGGAGTCCTGTTTACTGGCTTGCTTTCCATGGCTTGCTGGGCCTGCTTTCTTCTAAAACCCAGGACCACCAGCCCAGGGATGTTCTCATGCACAAAGGCTGGGCCGTATTTCATCAATTACGAATTAAGAAAATGCCCTATCAGCCTACAGCCTCATCTTAAGGAAGCCTTTTCTCAATTGAGGTTTCTTCCTCTCAGATGACTCTAGCTTGTATCAAATTGACATAAGACCAGCCAGGACACCCAAATATAGATCTGGCTTTAAAAAAAATTCAGGTTAGAAGTTCCTGACTTTCCCGTGGTCTCAACACTACAGCCTACCATGCCACAGCTCCCGTCTTCTCTGCGGTCTATGAGCTGCACCAGTGACAATTGTTTGAAATCTTCTCTTGTAGGTCCTCAAGGTGGCAATGGTCAGACATTTGAGAAGAGCACAGAATTCACAAAGGCAACTGTGCCCTCCTGGGGAAGGACTGTGTTTCCCTTGTGGGAGATGAATGGTTTCTAGGATCCCACCTCTTTGTCAAGGGCTTGCTTCTAGGACCTGGTACCCTTTGTTTGGAATGAGACTGATTCCAAGTCCCAGATCCAGACCAAGTCTTCACTCTGATCACCCCACTGAGAGCTACTCAAAGATACCCCACAGCTGTGCTGTTCTTCTGTGTCCAAAACCTTCAGAAAATCCTTGCTGTGGCTTGTGGGATTTTCCCATACCCAGCACCTCCCTCAGTCCTCTTATCACTGACCCAGGCTGGTGACTTGGATGGACCACTCTGGGAGACCACACCCATGATGACTAGACTTGTTTGTTCAATTTGTGTGTACACGTGTGTCTGTCTGGGTACCTGCAGTGGTCAGGGGAGGGCATCCTATTGCCTGGGGCTGGAGTTATAGCTGGTTGTGAGCTCCCAGTGTGGGAGCTCTGGTCCTCTGCAAGAGCAGAAGTGCTCTTAACAACTCTCCAGTCCCTTCCCATGATGGTTAGTTTTGCCAATTTGACAACCCAGAATCACTAGGAAGGGTCTGCATGAGGAGTTGTCTGGATTGGGTTGGGCTGTGAGCATATCTGTGAGGGATTTTCTTGGTTGGGTTAACTGAGGTGAGAAGACCCACCTTGAATATAGGTGGTAACCTTTCCACTCAGGACCCTGGGTTGGCTAAGAGTGGAAACAGTGAGCTGAGCACTAAACATGCATGTGTTTTTTTCTCTGTTCTGACTTTATGTGGGATGTGGTCCCCAGTCTTATGCTCCTGCTGCTGTGTCTTCCCTGCCATAAGGGACTATAGCCTGGAAATGTGAGTGAAAACAAGCCCGCTCTCTCCTCAGTCACTTTGGCAGAGTTTCTATCACAGGGACTTAATGTGCTTGCTGCTGCTGCAATAAAACACTGTCCAAAACAACTTGGAGGGTGGTAATTTACTTTATCTTACCCTTTACAGTCCACCATCCAGGAAAGTTAAGGCCGGGAACCTGGAAGCAGGAACCGATGCAGAGGTCATGGAGGGATGCTGCTCGCTGCCTTGCTCCTCATGACTTACTCAGTTTGCTTTCTTATACGACTCAGGACAACCTAATCAGGTTTGGCACCATCCACAGTGGACTGGACCCTCTCACACCAATCAGTGATCAAGAAAACATCCTACAGATATGGCTGCAGGCCAATCTGAATGAGGCAATTTCTCAATTGAGGTTCCCTTTTCCCAAGAGACTCTCATTTTTGTCAAAGTTGACAAAACTCAACCAGCACAGCAATAGAAGCAAAACTCAGACACCACCCCAGCTCCATAGTGGGGTGCAGCTCCCCTTGTCTGGGCACCCAATTGCAAGAGCCATTTAAGATCCAGCAGCTGAGCTGGGCAGTGGTGGTGCATGCCTTTAATCCTAGCACTCAGGAGGCAGAGGCAGGTGGATCTTTGTGAGTTTGAGGACAGCCTGGTCTGCAAGAGCTAGTTCCAGGACAGGCTCCAAAGCTACAGAGAAGCCTTGTCTCAAAACAAACAAACAAACAAAAACAAAACCAAGACAAAACAAAAAAATAAAAACAAACAAAAAAGAACCCAGTGGCTGGAAGCAAGGTAGAATAACATAAGTAGAATAACACCCAACCTCCAGTGTCCTGAGTGTCCTGTGTGAAGCTTCTGAGCCTTCATGTCCTCAGCCGGCCATAACCTTGCTAGACAGTCAGGAAGCACTCCCAAGGAGAAGCCCTGGGGTCCACCGTGGCTGTCCCTCAGCCCCACTTTGCACACTTTCCCTAGGTCATTACAGACTCCTCTGTCTTTGGGCTCCTGAGGCAAGGGCTCCTCCCATTGTCCCAAGTGGATGACCCTCTCCAGGATAAGGGCTGCATCTACTTCTTCACTCTTCCTCTCCAAAGTCCCCAGGAGTCCTGAAACCATCTAGACAGGCCACTTCAGGAGGTATGGGAGTGGCAGCTTACACCAGATAGAGTTGAACGCAAAGACTCTCACCTGTGTGGAAAATCCCACTCTATAAAAAAGACCAGTAGACTCAGCTGTGTTGGTGATATTTACTTATAACATTGTATCTCATTTACAAATATAGGTAGTTTTAACTTGATCCATAGACATTATTTAATCATTTAATTGTCAAGGTAATTCAAAGTTAAGCAAATCTCTGTGAGTTTGAGGCCAGCCTGGTCTACATGTAGTGTGTGTGTCTGCGTGCATGTGTATGTATGTGTGAAGAGTGTGTAGGGTGTGCATGCATTCTTTCTTGGGAGCAGCCTTATCTGAGAATTCCTCCATCCCAGATCAAGTCCGAAATCCTGGTGCTCTTGGTAGCTTTGGAGAACCAGGACTTTGGAACCTGAGGGCTCCTCATGGTCTCTAAGACTCACTCTGCTGCACTGGTCACTGACCTCAAATCTTTGGGATTGAAAGAAAGAAGATGGCTTAGTGGCTAAACCCTGGCCTCTCTTTGATCTCCTCACAGCTTTCCTATCAAGCCTCTTTCTCTGCTGGGAGAAGTACATGGGTAGCCTTGTACATCACGGGTAACCCAAGGCAGGCAAGGCAGACACCCAGCTCTCTCTTCCCTGTAGGATTCCAAGGGTTCCCCACAAGCACAGGGCTTCCATAAAGGATGGGTCTGATCAGCTCCCACTCTCAAAGGGTGGGATGTGGCAGAGCACCTGCCTGAAGCCATAGAACAGGTCTTCCCTTCCTGCCCCCACACCCAGCCAGGGAGTTACTTACACATGGCCCAACACAGGAAATTGCTTAGATATTATCTTTCCTTGAATTGTGCCTGGAACTAGTGTTGGAGAGCCTCAAAGCCAGACCTACCCGCCTCTGACCCCAGCCGGAAGAAGGCTAATGGTACATTATGCTTGCCTAGTCAGAGAAGGCTAAACTTCTGGCTGACACAGGGCCCTGCCTGCACTGAGGATGCCTGGCCATCAGAGAAGGCCCAAGAGAAAGCAGGGATAACAGCAGGTCCTAGAAGATGGTGTAGGTGTGGCTGTGTAGCAGGCTCTGCAGTGGCCTTGCTTCCTTGGTAGATAGGTGGCTTTTGGTAGAACACCACATATCATCATGTTCTCCCGGCACTACTGTTGGCCCCGCTGCCAGCGCCACTCTTCGTTAAAGCTGCCATATCGCACATTCTGTTCTTGCCTCTTCCCACCTATATTGGACGCCCCTTCCTGCCACACCCTGAATGACTGCGTCCTGGAGACCTGACTGAGGCAACAAGGAAGAAAGAATAGACACACATACAAAAAAAGCTGGGGTCTGGTTGGCCATGTAAACTCTGTTGAAAACACCAGCAACGACCTGGAAACACCATGCACTTACTTTATGCATCCAAACCAAGGAGGCAGGTCTATTGTATACAACTGAACAAGCAGGTAGGGCTAGCTAATCTGGGCAGGAGTGCTCTGTAAGAGAGCAGTCTCAGGCTGCGGTTATCAAGGAGGAGAAAGTAGTCAACATCTGCCGGACCCTGGCCTGGGAAGGCTTTGCTACTGTCATGGGTCTGAGGCACTGGGGTCATCGAAATGACCTTGGCCATGCACTTTGACTCAGGATTTATCAACTCTTTGCTCACTATTTGCTCGGGTCTTCCTCACCTCCACACACATTCCAGGCATTGAGTAAGTGCTGACACATCCCCCTTGACCTTGGGCTCCGTGCAGGGTCATCTGGAGCACCTCAGCTGCTCCCTAGCAGGGCTGACATAACCCTGTCTCCTGTCCCCATCCTAGTCTCACTATGAATCAGGGATCGAGTTCTTATTCCTGCAGCGAGCATAAAAAAGGCCTGGATTCCAAGGCTCTGTTTTCAAAACTACAGTGGGGCACGAGGCCCTAGGCACAGCAGAAGGGGGTACTTCTTCAGAGCCCTGAGCTGCTGAGAGCTGCCATGAGATTGTTGCTGACCTGTTTCTCACCTGGTTGGGAAGGTGTGTACCAGATGGCTGTAGAGGTGCTCTCCCAGGCCTTGGGACCATCTGACCCAGAGCTTCCTGTCCACCAGCACCCGAGGTTTATAGGTGGAACTCAACCTGAGGCAGGGCTCCTGCTTACTGGATATGAAATCCATCCACACATGGTGTCAACTGGCCTGTCTCCAGCTCGGTGGAAGCCTCGGGCTCCAGGCAAGGGGAAATCAGGGGTGGAAGGACTCCTGTTCTCATATGGACACACAGAGTGGTGCCTCCTGATTCCCCTCTGCCTTTCACAGGGAGAAGGTGACTGTGTTCCTATGCACCTAGGTATACAGCCCAAACACATATACACATGCTTGTACATGCACAAATATACCAGAGTGCATATCTGTGTAATGCTCCCAACCAACGCATACCTGTGCACAGGCATGTACATGAATGCACACACATATGTGTGAGCCACTCTGCCGTGGACACATATGCGCACAAATGTATATACATAAGGCACACATGTATATGTGCATATGCACACAGTATGGTGCCTACACACATTTACATACATGCATGTACCCCACCCCCAAATGCCCTGAGCTCCAGAGCAGCCAAGGAACTAAATGCAATACTGCAGCATGATGCGATGAGACCAGAGTTCTCAGGCACAATAGGCTATCCTGACCCAGCAGGATAACACTGAGCTGGGGATGGTGCTGACTGCCACAGGAGTCTTAGCAGGTCTCTAGAACTCAGCAAACCGGGACAGGGGATATTTGTTAAAGGAATTCTATCACTTTTTTTTTTAAATCTACCTTTCTTCTTGTAAGGCCTCCAGTTTAATAACTATCCAGGGCTTACCCTTAAACTCACTGCAGCTTACCACTAAGGACTTTGTGACAGATTTGCCACTCATCTGAGAAGTGGCCTGAATCCAGGTTGTTAGAGCTGATAGATTTATCATAACTCTTCCTGGCTGGGAGCAGGAAAGGAGCCCCCAGCAGCCAAGAGAGGAGATAGGAAGCGTAAGGGAGAATTAGCAGAGGAGCCAGCAGCCGTGCTGCAGGAAAGGGGGCCAAGGCAGGGTTTAAGAAGTAAATCTCAGAGGATGGAAAGCACCTCTGGTTTCCAAGCCAAGGTGCACACGTTCCTCTCTGCTTCACTGAGGCAGGCCTGCAGATCTCAGCAAGTGTGGAGCAGGCCCAGCTTCAACTTCTGAGACAACAGCCACATGCACGGCTCCTACACAGGACCTCTGTGAGGCCAGGGAACCTGACAAGCCTGCCTCCCCTGCCCGCTGCCCAACTCTACCATTGTACTGAAAATTTACCCAAGCCCCTTGCTCTAAATTCACAGGTGACAGCTGCTGTACAGAGCCACTCCCCTCGGTGCTCTCTATACTCTTCAGGGACTTCTCCAGACAGGTGGCCTTTAAACCCGCCATTCTTGCCCTGCTGCTGGGCCCCTTACTTCAGTGACACCTTCTTGCTCAGTCACCAGAGGGCTTATGACAGCTCTTTTTCTGCATAAACTTGACTGAACCATAGGCTGCCCAGCGAGTCAGTTCAGCAGTGTTTAGTGTTGAGGGCAGTTCCCTGAGAGATTGTTGGAACCAGTAGCCCAAGTGAAGATGGTACTACCTCACATGGAGGGCTACTCCAGTCAACTGAGGTCTGAACAGAACAATAAAGCTTGAGCAAGAGAATTCAGTCTGCCTGAATGCTCTTTCAAGGACACCGACCTTCTCCTGAGTTCAGCTCAGCTCCTGAGGTCTATGTCTCAGCATTTCTGCCTTGGACAGGAACTGACCCACCAGTGTTTCTGGGCTTTAACTTGGAGATGAACAGCAGTGGGGCTTCTTGTTCTGCAAGGAGCCTATTCCTTGTAATAAATATCACACACACACACACACACACACACACACACACACACAGAGAGAGAGAGAGAGAGAGAGAGACAGAGAGACAGAGAGAGAGACAGAGACAGAGAGACAGACAGAGACAGAGACAGAGACATAGAGAGATGCTTTTTTACCTTGAAAAACACAGGACATATCTCAGCACCAAGTCAAAGGCAGGGAGAAGACAAAGGTGCCCTCAGACTCCAGTAATTGGAACATTGAGCCCACACCTTGGAGCCTCCTGCTGCTCCCGGGTGCTCTTGGTCTTCTGATCAGCCACTTGTCCTGCTCCTGACAACGGCCCAGAGTCCTCTTTGAAACTGCAGCCTTCTAGCATCCTATCCCACCCACTGGAATCTCTGTCGGATCCCCTCCCACCCAGTGTGCTGCCACACCTCATGGAACCTCAGGTCACATTCGATAGGCCACAGACATGGAGAAAGGGAGGTACAAATGACACATTTGCCGTCTTCACACGCTCTTAGCCGCTCTAGTTCAATAACCACGGCACATGTGTAGCCGGCACTGGACACACGCAGGTTTGGGAGTTTGCGAATTACTAACTAGTATTGCTTTCTTGCACAAGGCAGCTAGCAGTTTGGCTTGGTGTGGGGGGCGGGGAGTAGGGCTGCAGTAAACAGGGCAAGGGTGCAGAAGGCATTGGACACTGAGATCCTAGCTCTGGACTAGAAGAATCTGGGCAGACTTCATTTACCAGTTGTGAACTCAAGTAGCTTAAACACTCAAAATGACCAGTGTCCTTGTAAATTGGGGATTATAGCTGAGTGGCCACAAGGCTGAAGCAGCCTACGAACATCGATCCCTTACATCGTACTCAGTGAATACTCAGCGGAGATCCACGGCTGTAGCTTTACCACCATGACATCCACAAAGCTGCCACCAAAATCAAGGCCTCTTTCCTTATCTCACACACTTGCTGATGTGATCTGACTGTGTGCTGTTGCTGCCTGTTTGGAGGTGGAACCTGGTTCAGGGGCTCCACTGTGGGTTTTGGTGGGGGATCCCACATACCCCAGCACAGGGCTGGGTACCACAGGCTCGCAGAACCTACGGTTCTGAATCATCTGAATGTCATGTATAGTGGAGTAGATGCTAAGTTCCCAGAAGGTCCAAAATCCCTTTTAAACAGTGCAGTCCCACGTAGGACATCAACAGCTTTGTCCAGCTTGTGTTCTGACCACAGAGACAGAACCACTCAGAGCCCTATGCATGCCTCCCATGATGCTCCTGTACAGCTCTCCCATGGTATCCCATCCCCTGCTAACACGATGCATTGCTAAAACATTCATCCACGGGATCAGTAGGCACACCTTATGAGTCCTTAACCACCTTGGTGTTCAGTTCCCCTGTCTAGACTGTTCAGAAAATGGCAAGCATTCTAGTGGAAACACTGCATGCCCCCTGAAGCTCAGCATTACTCCCCTGTAAAGAGACCTCGGAGAGAGGTGATCGGGGCCCCCCGCTGGAAGAAATGAAACAGAAAACAGTCAGTATGAAGAACGTGCGAGGCAACAGGTCCAGCGCTCTGTTCACAGGTGAGGCTTCTCTGAACAGTGGCCGTGACAAGGGCAGGCCAGAGCCCTTCTGTAGGATTTCTCAGAGCCGTTCTTGGGCTGGATGAGAGACACACAAGAAAAATGTTTGAAAACCAAGTGCTACCATCCTGGGGACAGTCTTTACATCTCAGGCCCATTTGCCACATCTTACGTCACAGGGGATTTGCTGTGCTTGGTTTTAATTCAATTGGGCAGACATAGTATCGGTGTTAGTTCTGAGGGTGCTTGGAGGCCTCTGATCTATAATTCTCAACCAAGATGCACGCTCGACATCTGGGAATTAAGATGTCAGAATGGGCACGTGTCAGCCTCCGTGATGATCTGCAGCACCACTGGGTGGAAAGATGCTAAGGTTAAAGGCATCGCCCCTGCCTCTTTGAGCCCCAGAGACCATATGGTCAAAGCCACCTGCTAACAAGCAGCCTCTCCACCCTGGGCAGCGCCAAGCTCTGCAGACCTTTCCCAAGTGCTTCACAGACTGCACCTCTGTGGACTATCATCAGTGGCCCCATCCCTGCATCCCTGCAGAACTCTGCAGTGAGGGGTCGCTCACTGGGAGAAGCTTTCAGGGATCTTTGGTGAGATAGAAGACGACAGCCCTGCTGCCCTGGGCTCCATTACAGAAGAGAAGATGTACCTAGGTACCTAGGTATGGACAAGCGCTCCCAGCCCAGCCTCCCCTCCCATGAGCTAAGTGATTCAGAACCCCTTGACTCACTATTCTGAACCTCAGGCTCCTCACCTGAGAATGCAGTAGCAGATGCTGATCTGGAGAGGTGGCCAGAGGATGTGTTCAGGAAATGCCTCTTGGGAGGCTGTTCAGAGCATTGGGGCAACATGCAGGAGGAAATCTAGGAGTCAGGAGTCTACACAAGAGCCACAGGTGCCCTGGGCAAGTGGCGTGCATGACTGAACTCAGCACGGTAGGTGCCCGTCCTGAATCAAGGGCTCTGTGGGATAACAGAGAAGAGAACCTGCCTGGGTATTCCCAGATTACCATGTCTGTGGGCAAGTGGTTCAACTGGCCTGAGCAGAGGTCATCATGAGCTGTTCCCAGACTGGTTGTAAAGAGGAAAGTGAGTTAGAGGAACTCCAGGAAGCATGGCCATCACCTCCTGGGGACCTGCATCCACAGTGGACTGTACTGATGACTCAGGGTGTTGCCTGGCCTCTAGCCAGAGCTGGCAGGCAAGTGTCTACAGTCTCCCTCCATCCCCTTCATGTTCCTGCCAGAACAGCTTCAGCATGATAGCATGTCAGGGCTGGAGGGTCCTGACCACAGCAGTCTGCAACCTTCCTGAATCTTGCCAGCAGCTGTCCAGCTGCTCCTTGATGGCCCTCCTGTTCATGACGGATGCTTCAGGAGGTGAGATGAAAGTCTGTGTAACACAGGGCCTTCAAGCCTCAATATGGGTTGTAGGAACTATGGGTATCCATCACATGCTCCAAAGGCTGTCCTTTGTGTATGTGTGTCAACAAGACTTATATATACATGCTCAGGCTACAGCCATCCCTGCTCTCTCTTGATTCCTACTCTGAATCTCTAACGGGTCTTTATATCCTTGACCTTGCAGCCCAGGATGAGGATGGGTGAGCGTCCTGTGAACCCCACTAGGGAGAAGGGTTTCTAAACTGCCTTTAAGCAGGGTCCAGGGCAAGTGCTCTTGAGGTGTGCAGGGAAGGCCCCAGGACACAAAAACCTCAAGCAGGAGCCTAGAGGCAGGAACTGGAGCAGAGACCACAGAGGATCCCTGCTCACTGGCTTGCTACTAATGGTTCACTGTGCTTGATTAATTTTATACACTCCTGAACCACCGTGAGCAGGCCCTTCCAAACCAATTACTAATCAAGAAGATGCCCCCACAAGCAAGGCCACAAGCCCACAGACCAATCTGATGAAGGGGTATTCTCAGCCGAGGTTCTCTCTTCCCAGATTGTGTCAAGTTGACCTAAACTAACCAGCATAGAGAGCAAGGGAAAAGGAAACACAAAGACACCCGCAGCTCTGCAGTATGTTTTCCATCTTCTGGAACAAACAGATTGGAGCAGTGACCTGAAATGCCATGGGGTCCTGCTACTGGTTGATCCATTTCAGCCATCTCTGGCCAGGTCTGACCCTAGTGACAAACTTGTATTCCATTAGTAACATCCCACTAGTCTTGCCTGCGTCTTCTTTGGACTTGTAGATACTCATTCTTCTCTTGGCAGACAGAACAAGATGTGCTCTGTAGCTATCATGCTCTCCCCATTGATCCCACATGGAAACACACCACTTAGAAGTAATGAAGGAGACGCCATTAGCTGTGATCGACTGATCAAAACACACAGACGGCGCGACCACCAATCGCCCCTTAATCTTGATGATGCAACTTGTCATGCTACATCTAAGAGGACTCAGACACCCTCAGGGCAGGAGCTGCCCCAAGCCACACAAGGTGGAAGATAAAAGCTCGGTATTGGTATGGCGCAGGGCACAGAAGTCTTTCTGTGGTAATGAATCAGTCTCTGCAATGCTCTATTCTTGAGGAACTGTCTGAACTGAGTAGCTCCCCACCCAGCACACACATTAATAGAATATCTTCCACCTCCCCCACACTCACCTCAGAACAGCATTGTGTTACAGAGCATGATAATACAGCTCTCTAGACTGGTGGCCCTGGAATTAAAAGGATGCGCCTCTGTCTCAAGACGTTTCCTGGAGAGACTTTAAGAAATGTCAGTTCCCTCCAGATAATGAAGGAATTGGCCAACCAAAGGAAATACTCTTGTCTGTGATGGTTAATCTTGATTGCCAGTGCAAAAGGATCCAGAATCAACAAAGACTGATATCTGAGCAGATCTGGAAGGCATTTCCAGGGAGGATTTGCTGAGGGAGAGGGAATATCTTCCCCCAGATCAGGAAGCATCTTCTAGGGCAGCCTGGGTATGAGGAAGTCCAAGGGAAGCAGAGCTGTTTGCCTGACTGCGTTTGCATCTTATTGGTGAGTGCATCCATTCTGTTCCAGCTGTTCCTGTCTTCTGTTGTCATCAGATGCTGGCTTCTGTAGCTCTCCAGGAATCCTCCAGACCTTCAGCATCAGGTAAAGGTGCTGAAGTGTCCAGCTTGGTGGACTGAGCAGCTACTGGGTTCTTGCCTTCTCCGGTTTTCAAACAGCTGCTGTTGGACCACTCAGTGCCAACCATGCAAGCCAGTCAATCTAGTGAAACACTCTCGTACACACCCATTCCATCAGTTCTGTTCCTCTAGAGGACCCCGACTAATGCTCTATCCAAATCTGGCTTGCTGAACTAATTAGTTAACTGGGGCTACTTACAGGAGCAGGTAATTCAAAGGCAGCTCTGAGATGCCCCACCTCTTATATCATGGCAAGTAGAGTCCCAGGGACTATGAAGGGCCTCTCAAGAATCCCACAAATCTCTAATCTTCCCCTTCCTCCATGATGGAATGCTTACAGTACACATCTTATGAGGGTCTCATGCAGCTGCACCTTATGAGGGTCTCAGACAGCTGCAATCTTATGAGGGTTTCCTGCAATCACATCTTATAAGGGTGTCAGGCAGGTCATGAGAGATGCTCTGCTTCAAAATGGAGTCTGTCACGTCCAACCCATCCACTAGGCCTCCCTCTCCAATGTGTCACCACAGCAATGTCTGCAGCAGCCCTGCTTTCTAATGCATGGTTGTTAAGCAGGAAACCAATTCCGGCTGGCTAAGAAGTGTGTGAGAAATACCTTTAAAAGACAACTCTTCATTCCCAGCCTAGAAATTCTGCTTTAACAACTTTAGGCTCTGGCCAGGATCTGTGACACAAATAGTCCTTCATAGAGAGTGGGACACATGGGCTTTCTGCAAGGAGAAGACCACCCTGCTGTGTGTCAGGCTTCCTGATAGGAACCCCAGTCCTTAATCCTGTCTTGCTGACTCTTCACTCTGACCACTCAAGTCCCCGCCCCAGGTCAGAGCCACACTTTGAGATTCCTCTGAGATGGTCAGGGCCCGGGGCCTGTCCATTCCTTTCATTGTCTGTATATTATTAGTACATTGGTTATAACCATATCACATTGAACCAGTAGGTGCCTCTGTGCCCAAAACGGAAAATTAATTAAGTTTAAGGCTTCGGGTTACGTAAAACAAATTAAGTCTCTGCTTCACCAATTTATGTCTCTAAACCTTGACTCTCAGTTTACTTAGGATATGAGATCTTTGAGTAAAACAGAATATACCTTAAAGAATGGAAACCATGTGGTTATGAGATTACATGAACCGATTCAACTTTGGAACTAGGTCAAAAATAAGGTTTTTAACCCCCATGCGTGGGAGAACTCCAGGCCGTTGAATTATTCATGCTACCGTGCACGCCACTGTTTTAAATGAGACGACTGAACGTTGGTTTGGAAGGTCATTACACCCAGGAAAAATGCAAATGGGTTTTTCTTCTTTTTAATTGTCACAGCCCGAGAATCGCCCCCACGTGGAAATTAAATGGAAGCAGGTTCCATCCCCGGTGGGGAGACCAGCCCCTCTGCTGACACCTCTTCTCAGATGTAGATTGGGAGCCTGTTCCCCAGGGCAACCTCTTCCCCACGGAGACCCCTCCCCACCAACACTTTATGGGTGAGGAAGAGATTGGAGATACTATTTAAAGCACATTCTAATCATCGAATAATAAGGCGTCTCTTTCTCCGAGAGGGTGGAATTGGGGGCAAAGCTCAATTAGCCTAGAAAATGTCCCCTCAGTCTGACCACTGAGCCTGAGCAGTCCCATGGGATCGCTCCTGGGAGTCTTCTGGGGGCCCAGGGGTACTGGGACTTGCCTGGGGCTGCCAGCTATTTAATGATGAGTGGGTGTTTGACACCCTTCTGGTCCCCAGCCTGATGCTCTCTTCTCTGTACCTCTGGTATAACATTGGCAAGCTGAGCAGGAGACACAGCAGTTCTGAGCAAGGAGTCAGGTTGGCCCCTGAAGAACACTACAGGAGATAGTCTCACTGTCTGGTCACACGTCCCCTCCTGTCCTGTACTCCTGTCCTAAGCCATGAACTCCCGTCCTCCAGCTGCTACCACCACCCTGACTACAGGTCTACCAGGTGCACAGTAACCTTGGGCAAAGTCAGAAGACTCTCCTGCTCCTGGAACCCCAGGCAGGGATGGAGAGACATGTCTACAGATTCCCCAGGCTGGGGAAGGACTCCAGCCCCCAAGTTCCAACCGCTGTTCCCATCCAGAAGAGCAACGACAAGATCTTTGTGTGCACAGCACTGCCCAAGGAACTTGGGGAAATGTAGATTCTTTGGGTATACCCAGCACTCGGGGTACAAGAGAATGTTAGAGAATAACACAGATTTCAGCATGACTGTCTGACCGCCTCCCCACATCCAGCAAGAATCACTCTGATGGTCAGAGTAGCAGCCTAGTACTCCGAACATTCCTGCCATGCCTCTACAGACCCACAGACATGCTCTGTAAACAGAATAATTTTTCCAATCTCTGAGCTTGTGACTGTCGCCTTACATAGAAGGGTGTTTGTGGCTGGGACTAACAGGGAAGACGGCGTCATACCTTCTACTCGCTGCCCTGGCCTTCTAGTCTAACAGACATTGAAAGGCTCTGACTCAGGAGTAAGATGCAAGGCTGACCTGACTGGAGTCCAGGGGTCCATGGGCAGGAGGACAGAGCTGGCTTCTGGGAGTACTGCCCTGTGGCACTCCACAGCTGTCCACTAAACCTCTGCCCACCTGGGCAGACACTCTTCTTTAAAGGAGAAAGCTTAGAGGAATAAGGCCTTGGATCACTTGTCCCCACAGTGGGGAACAGAGAACTCAATGACCCTGTATTCCCAGGGTCAGTGTGGACAGAACCCCACCCCAGAATACAGACAGTTCTGAGCTGAAGTGCTGTCAGGAGGCACCAACACATGGGAGCATCCTAACTGCTTCCTTACTACTGCCTCACCTGCCTTTGCTTGTCTCCCCACCTGCTCCCACTGCCTTCTCATCTGCCCCTATCTGCTTTATCAGCTGCCCACACCTGTCTCCTCACCTGCCCGTACCTGCCGGAATCTGCCCCCACCTGCCTTATCACCTGCCCACACCTGTCTCCATCTGCCTACTCACTTGCCCCACTCCTGCTTACTCACCTGTTTCACACCTTCCTTCTTACTTGCCTCCACCTGCCCCAACCTGCCCTCACCTGCCTTCTCACCTGTCCCCCACTTGCCTTCTCACCTGCCCCCACCTGCCTTCTCACCTGCCCTCACCTGTCTCCCCACCTGCCCTCACCTGCCCCACTCTGGCCTCAACACCTGGCCCCACCTGCCTTATCACCTGCCCCCACTCCTGCCTCCTCATCTGCCCCCACCTGCCTTCTTTCTTGCCCACACCTGCCTTCTCACCTTCCCCCCACCTGCCTCCCCACCTGCCTCCCCACCTGCCTCCCCACCTGCCTCCCCACCTGTCCCCACCTGCCTACTCACCTGTCCCCCACCTGCTTTATCATCTGCCTCTACCTGCAGCTATTAGTTTACAATCTATCTATTTTAATTGCACAAGTTATTGGGATTTGGGGTGCCAGGTCTACATGTGTACCCCATGCATTAGTGAAGCCAGCATCCAGTTTTCTTTCCTCCTAACCTCTCTTCATTACTACTCTGTACTCAGGTTGGCTTTTTCTTTGCTTCTACATCAAGAGAACATGTATGGAGTTTGTCTGTCTATGTCTGGTTCATTTCATCTCACACGACACTCTCAAATTCCATCCATTTTGCTGCAGATAACAGTGTTTCATTCTTCTTTATGGCTGAATACTAACACTTCCTGTCCACTCCACATCTTTTCCATCCATCCATCCCTCCTTCAACTGGCATTGAGGCTGGTTTCACATCTGGGTCATTCTGAAGGGTGTGGCAGGTCTCCCTGGTGCAATGACTTCACTCCTTGAATGAGTACCCTGAGTTAGAATCGCTGGTGGCTGGATTATCTCTGGTATGACAGAGAGGACTTGTGAGAGCCAGGGTGCAGAGATACAGCCTGTCCTGCAGAGGGACAGACAGAAACTTTATTGGGGCTTCCACTAAAAGGCGAAGTGGTGGAGAGCAGTGCAAATCAGAAGGTACAGAGGCTGGATTCAGATATATGGGAATAAAATGAACATTATGGACGGGTAAGGTTCGTCAATCTAGGGGACATGGCCAGCTACTCTTGCCTGAGAGGAAACTAGAGACTCTACACCAAACACTGGCACTAGGCATGCTCAAATCCAGCACCAGCCTTTCTGAGTGTGACCTAGAGGTGAGTGATGCTGTCCTGACTCTGAGGCCTGTCCTCTTAGCTTCCATAGCTTTGGTGCTAGAAGTGAGAACTCAGTTCCTTGAGGCTCTCATGGTCTCTCGGGGAGAATGAGTCATGGACGCCAGCAGCTGCATCTGACTGAGGAGGCAGGGCCAGCTCAGAGGGCTCAGAGGAACACGCGGCTCTGTCGAGGTTCAGCTCCTAGATGACATTGGCCTCTCATTGGAGTCAATTCCTTCCCTTGATCACGTGGCTCCTTTCTCCTCTACTCCTCTAGCCCAGTTTCAAGAGCCAAGTCCTCCCTGGCTGACTCTCTAAGGCCATTGGCTGTCATGTCCTTCCTTCGTATGAGATTTAAAAAGAAAGAAAGAAAGAAAGAAAGAAAGAAAGAAAGAAAGAAAGAAAGAAAAAAGGAAGGCAAGAAAGAAAGAAGGAAAGAAAGAAAGAAGAAAGGAAAGAAAGAAAGAAAGAAAGAAAGAAGGAAGGAAAGAAAGAAAGAAGGAAAGGAAAGAAAGATGCCTTTGACTGTTATTTTGTCAATCACAGGCTTGAAAACAAAGAAGAAGAATTGGGAATCTCACACCAGGAGCTGCGGTATAAATACAGGGACCATGTAAAGGGGTGCTTGTGTGTCCAACACAGTCTGACACAAGCTAGGAAAGAGCCACCTGGGGTGCCAGAGACACCTGGAATTCCTGAAGCAGCAGCCTCAGGCTCTGAGGGCTCAGGCATGTCACTCTCACTGCTTGGAAAGCTGAGGCAGGAGGATGGTAGATCGAGGTCAACCTAGGTAAATTAGATTCTGTCTCAACATAAAAAGTAAAAAGAGGGCCCAGTGGTAGAACACTTGCCTAGCATGTGAAAGGCCACGAATTCCACCTCCTCTTACTGTAAAGGAGGTGGGAGGAGAGGTGAGGGAGGAGAAAGGAAGAGGGGAAGGAGGAAAAAATGAAGAAGGAGGTTGTTTGCCACTTGTTGAAGTTTAACCCTACAGTCATGTGACCTGGCCAGTGAAACCTGCCTTTTGTCGTGAGCTACATATGCACTAGGATTTTCTCCCTGCATGTGAACCAAAAGAATGAGTTGCACAAGCAGAAATGGGAATCCTACCAACTCCTGTTAAGCCAGCCCTTAAAGAAGTGATTAAAAATTTAAAAAAAAATATTACTCTTCATTCTTGAGATTGATCTTCTATTATTTGGGGGACTCAAACAAATATTCACCGAAGCATATTATGTAGTGTATCACATTGCAACTGAAAATGAATAGATTTACTACTGTATTTTAAACATTTCAATTTCTAAGCCAGTAATAATCAGTAGATAGGTTATCAATAAGCAAATGTGCCTTCAGATCCTCATTAACTTCTTAAGGTGTAAAGAAATCAAAAGGTTTGAGGGTGTTGGTGTACTGCTGCTACATGCCAGCCACACCCCACCTCCAGAGGTTCACCTTCAACGATGAACCTGACAATAATTAAGATAACATGCTTGTACCTTCAAGTTGGACAGCTGTCAGGGACTCTAGGCCAGTTCTAGAGTCCTATCCTATTAGGAATAGATGTGAGGAAGGACAACCCCCACACCGCACCTTCACCTTCTAACTCCCCCACCCATTCCCACCCAGCCAAGGAATGGTTTGGTGACCCAGGACTGGCAAGATCAGGCTGCTGACCTAGGAAGGCAAGGGGTGAATCCTCAGGCCTCCAAGGTCAAGATAAAAGTGTGCCAGAGCAGCTGGGTGAGTAAGACTGGGCCAGCCACTGGGGGCTGGGCAACAGGACTCCAAGCCCACCAGCCCTTCCAGGGGGAGTCTCAGGAGACAGCTCCATGTAGAAGCCTCATTACAGAGAGGTGAGTGGGCAATCATTTGGTGGGAGTTCAAGGCCCCATTCCTCCTTGGCTGATGGCAGGGAGTAGCTTTGGCAGGAAGTGGTCAAGTTCAGAAGGAAACATCAGAGTTGCATGCTTTGACTTTCCCTCCGCTGCCATAGCATCTGACCCGTCCCCTGTGGCTGGAGAAGTGAGGGTAATTCAACCCACTGAGATAATTTAACATGAGAGAGGTCGGGGTATAGCCAAATTCCAGCCTTCTGCCTCCCTGCCCAGCAAAACCCTAACTAAACCTGGTTGCTCGCCCTTGGGTAGAATGGTTATTCCTAGCTAGTGGAGCTGGAACTGAGCTCTCTCTGATAGGTCTAAGGAGAGAAAATAGCATTCTGCCCCTATGGGTGTCTTTGTCCATGCCTTTCCGGCTAGGTTCCTCTTCCCCATTCCATCCAGCCAGATATTTAGTCATTTAGACTTTATCTTGTGTCTTCATTGGATGGCAGGCCTTCCCTCCCCCTCCCCCCCAAACAATAGCTTTTTTAACGAGGTGTCCTCCCTGATTTTCCCTCTGGGCCACTGAGGATGAGAAGGGGCGCTGATCCGTAATCTCCCCTAACCTCTGACCTCTCCCTCCTCTCCGTCGCGCCCCCTCTCCTGTCCTCCTCCTTCTCCAGGTTTCTCTAGGAAAACAGCATACAAACTTAAAATTTGCACGTCAGGTTGCTCAGGAGGCAATGACTACAAGGAAGGCATTTCCTCCCAGGTATGAGACTCAGATGTCACTGAGACCCAACTGGTCAGGGAGAGAGAGCCCTCTGCGCACGCAGGTCGATATCTGTGGATCGATTTCTCTTTCTAAAAAGGGGTGGCGGAGGTTTCAGCTGTAAATGAGGTGGGGAGGTGGTGCCTGCACCCGCCAGGGCGGTTGTGGGTGTCCGCTCCTCCTGTTACCTCCCCCAGTACGAGGGCACCAGGGAAGCAATCGATGATGTTAATTTTAAAAGGTACGAGTTGGCAGTGAGGGCTTTGAAAGACGTAACTATTCAGGGAGGAGACCTTCGCTCCGGAAGCAGCTAGATCAGGTCCCAGGCTGTAAGCTTTTGCCTAGGGTCTCGCGGAGAACTCAGACTTTCCCGAGCGCCAGTGGGGGAAGGGGGTGGTGTCAGCGGGAGCTGTGTCACCAAGGTCCGTGTTGGGTAGCCTTCTAGTCTTCGGGTGGGTGGGGAGTGCTATTGCGGACCGTGCCTTTTCGGAGGGCCACCCTTTCACTGAGCCTTGGAGACAGGCTTTGAAGTTCCAGTCTTTGCTCCGGCCCCCTCCGCTGTCCCGCCCTGCGCAGCGCAGCTCCGCGGAGTCCGCCCGCGGTAAACCCAGCTTTGTCGCTAAGCTCTTATTGCAGACGCTCATTGGACCACGTCGGTGGAGCGAGCACAACCCTCTGATCTGTGAGCTGGGAAGAATTCAGCGGTTCATTCACAAATCCGCGCCTAGCGGCCCCTCTGTGTGCCGGGGGTGTTGGGCACAGGGGAGGAGGGTTCATTCCTGCAGCGTCCAGTAAACCCTTCAGGGCACGAGATGTAGGGGGCGGAGCTTCGGGAAGCTGGCTTTAGCCTGGGAGGAAAAAGCTCTCGGGCCAAACAGCGTCTAAGTCCTTAGTTCTGACTGCCTAGCCCTGGTCTGTGGCGTGCCCGGAGCTCCTCCTCCCTAGAAGGCAAGGACACAGACCTAGCGCCTTGCTTTAAGCCAGGGGATGCCAGTGCAGAACTCGTATCCCTCCTAAAGCTCCCTCTTTGGGCACCTCGGTGCATACATGAAGTCACTAGGAATCAGTCCCAAACTGCTTGCCCAGGAAGTTGCTGCCGGAACAGATGAATGGGTGCCGGATAGCCACAAGGATTTGATTTTTCTCCATTCTTGGAGGAAACTTACTCAAAGTCGCTCTGGGAATCTGACACTAAAAGCTCGGCGAAGGGATTCCCCTAACCAACCTGGTGAAGCGGAGAGGGGGCAAGTGGAATTAGGAGACCGGAAAGAGCAGTTGTGCTCCAGAGAGACCACTAATTTGGGGAGGAGAGGCTGGATCACTGGTTTCTTCCCGAGAGAAGCCCTACCCATCGATCCACACGCACCGCCACCTACCCTGGCAATACACAGCCAGCTCCCGCTGACGCGAGCCCTCACGGGACGAGCTCACCGGGCTGAACTACACTGAGACACTACACTCAGGTAGCCGGGGCGGCCCGGCTCTTTTCTGGGCAGGGGTGCCGTGTGCTCCGTTCTGCAGTGCTGGGTCATTCCACAGGGAAGCGGGGAGCATAGGGCTCCTCTCCTCCCGGTTGGGCTATAGGACTGGAACGCGCGGGTGCAGGGGAACGCTCCTATCCTTCAAGCCAAGAGCCAGAGTAGGCCGGTGCCCAGCGCCTCCCTCTCCTCTGCTCTCCGCTCTCACTTCCGAGGTTTGCAAGTACCTGGTTCCCCAGAGAGGGAGCTCTCCTTCAAGTAGCAGGGTCTTTTTTTTTTTTTTTTTTTTTTTTTTGTCTCCTGGTTTTGTATCTTCCAGAAGTTTCCAATATGGAAAGGAAAATCTTTCCGGAAACGAAGGGTTACAAGCCTGCAACTAGGCTGTTCTCGGACCCTGGCCTACACTCGCGTTTGGGGGAGGGAAAAAAATCTTTACCCCAAATCCGTTATGGCATCTGATTCGGGAGAAATTCCATCAATGAGGTTTCCAATCCAAAGAGACAATATCCAGAGTTGGGTTTTCAGGCTGCAGCCCTGAGGGCTGCTTTGCGGAAGGCTCTGCTGAATTTGTGCGTAGTTGAAGGCCGAAAGTGCTAAGTGTCGCCCGGCGAGTGACTTGTTTGAGAAACCTGTGTTTTGTTTACCGAAGAGGTTTTGGAACCTAATATTTTTGGGCCCAGGCTGACGGAGTCCAGAAGGAACCCCTCCCCCAAGGCGCGGCGCCCAACACCTGCAAACCAGAGGCTACAAAAGGCTTCCAAGGTCAGCCCTGGCCGAGCAGACTGCGAACTGGAAATGGGCAGCTAATTAGAGCAGCTCGCATTTCTGGCTTCTGATGGATGGGAGAGTGAAAATCCTCAGGAATGTGAAGGCATTAGCTACAAACGCGGGATATCCTCGGCATATCCCATTTCTTTCTCCAGGCCGTGTTAATTCTCCCAACGGTGTAGAGTTGCTCACCTCTGCCTTCTTCTTTAGAGAGGCTGTTTGTCTCACGGGACTAACTGATGAGAGACACACAAAATCCAGAAACGCCCCGAAATAAAATGATCACAACACAGAGAGGCTTCCAGAGAGAAGGGAAATCTTTTCTGGGTTTTGCTTTCTTTGGAACCAGGGGTGCTGGGATGGGAGTAAAAAGAGAGGTGGGTTTACTGAGAGGCACACAGTGGTGACCCATGCCTGTTGGCAGTGAAATGGGACATCTGGCCAGGGTAGGCTGGACCTTGGCAAACTAGAGGTGTGACACTAGAGCCCATTTGAGTGAGTCCATGAAGGTCATAATGGAGGCTTTGTGCCTGAAAAAGGTTGCCACACTTTGATAGCGTTTGCCTCTGAAGTTAACACTGAAATTGTCTTGACACAGGGACACCCCCACACACACTCTGCCCCCCCCACTGCACATCTAAGGATGTATACAGGTCAATGGAAAACACACTAAAGAAATGACCAACTCTGCTGGTCTCAGAAGAATTAGGCAATGGTTTAACGAATGTAAAAAAATTCTGAATTGAGTGCACACTTTAGTCACATCTTTATATTTGATAGTGCAAAAATTAACTACTATTATTTCCATTTATTCGTTTAAAAAAATCCTTCTCCCTTAAGTTAACCAAGTCCTTGTAAGGTGAGTACAAGGGGAAGGGGATAATGTGTGTATATCGTCTTCTCCCAACGGGATTAGCATCCGAACAGGTGTAGTTCGGCTGGACACACCCAGAAGGCTTAGCTTAACCCTGTACTTACAGTTTAGTTTATCAGATAGTATTTCCAAAAGAATTCAGAAAGCCACCTTTCTGTGCCACCCATAGGAGGAGGCCTCCCTAGGATTCTCTCTTGAACTTCTTGCTTCCCCCCCCACACACTATAAGCAAGAGGAAGATAGTGGGTACCCTGGTACCATGCTGACCTTGTGGAGTGTGTTCGTTTCCACCCCCTCAAAACTCATAACCTCAGACCATTCCTTCTAGTTTGGGAGTACTTGGTTGGCTGGGCCTAGAGGGCCACCTTGCAAAGCAAACTCAAGTGTACAGTTTCTGGACTTGGTGCCACTTTCTTCCTGGCTGCCATTTGGAAGACATTTTTCCTATCCTTGGGCCATCTTTCCTAACACCCCAGGAAATGGTCTGTACCCCTAAGAGACAGGTGTGGAAGATCCAACCAGAGCCGAAATCTGTGGCCAAGTTTGTTTGACTTCAGTGTTCCCCCAGCTTCGCACTTGGGCCAGTATGAAGACTTAGCACTGCAGCAGCGCCCGCAAGAAAGGGGGCAGCTGCGGGCAATTTGAGGGAATCGGGGTTTGCCAAGGAGAAAGCAACAGTTCCGTTGGAGAAAACAAACCCAGGGGAGCCTGGGTGGTGACCGGAAGTGTATA
Source organism: Alexandromys fortis (assembly GCF_014885135.2). Taxonomy (NCBI): domain Eukaryota; kingdom Metazoa; phylum Chordata; class Mammalia; order Rodentia; family Cricetidae; genus Alexandromys; species Alexandromys fortis. The sequence continues at coordinate 1,030,574 of NW_026068056.1, forward strand.
TCAGCACCAGCAAGGCAATTTGGGGATTCTCTAGAAATCAATTTTCAGGAGAGCTTGCAGAAAGTGGTTTTGAACGCCTCCTCTTGGGCGTGAAAGTCTGTCTACCTAGTGCATCTTCCTTCTGGCTATCCCAGGCTGTCTTCCCGTGTCTCCAGTGGGTGCTTCGCCCCCTTCTTCCATGACACCCAAGGAACCCTGGTTAAGTCATGCTGCTTCCCCAGTGATTCTGGTGTACATAGTCTAGTGGACTGAAAGGGCAGCATTGTGTCAGGCTCAGGAGCCGGGCCTGTGCCGGCACCAACTCACAAACCGGGCTCTGCTAGCCATACAGGGTGCTCCTAAAATCAGAGACTTGAAGACTAAGGGTCTTGGAGATTATGGCGTAGTGCCCCCAAGCCTCCTTTCCGAGACTGTCACTATGCAGTTTAACTTCGTCCTTTTGGGGGTTATCTGGAGGTCTTCCTGGCCCTAGTCTAAGTAGGGTCACAGTCTGCAGGCTTGTCCACTCTCAGGTGAGCACAGACATGAGGCCACGAGCTCAGTGTCCGCTGCCCTTGTCCTTCCCACCATCCTTTGATTTTAGTCTTTGTCTAAAGGCGGACACCGACAGCATCGGGAGCCTAGAGCTGCTAGACTCCAGCGTGGAGGTATCTCTGCCGCTGTCCTTACTTCCCACTCAGCATCCAAAATGTGAGCCTCGATCCTGCCAGGGTGCAGGACTGACCCGGCCAGATTTTGCGGGGGTAGGGGGTGTTCTGGAGCTGGTCCGCTCGGGGCGACAGGCAGAGACCTCGCACTCACTACTTCCGTTATTTCCTGCGGTGTCGGCATCACAGAGAGCAGCCAGGGCAGTGCGGGGTGGTAGGAGGGCCGAAAAAGTCGTCTTCTGAGGGCTTCCTCTCCGAAATGGGGGAAACAAAACACAACCAAACAAAAAGGCAGCAACGCTGGATGCGCAGCCAGGCACCGGCATTTGGGGCAGCTGCTTTCGATTGTAATCAGCTTCGGAGTTACAAAGTCTGCTCTGTGGGCGCCACTTTCCCCTTCGTGCCCTTGGAGGCCTCTCTTTGTCCGTTAGCCTCGTTCCATGTAAGCGGGTGCTTTGTGGGCCCGCTGCTGGTCCCTGGTACATGCAGAAGGGAAACGGTGTTCCGAAGTTGGAACCGCCAGAAACGCTTCCAGAGGGATAGATGGCAGCTGCTGGTTCTTCTAATGGATCACCTAGGTCTGCGGCCATGGGGGCACTGAAAGCCTAGGAGAACTGGCTCAGCGCAGTTGCTGAGTGGAAGCCAGGGTGCTGGCGTCTCCTCTTCTTAGACTCAGGGTAGAGCTTATTTGGAAACATGTCCTTCAAGGCATCCCCTCAAAACACCCTGCCCCTTCCCCAGAAGGCGCAAATACCCAGACTGACCCCCCCCCCAAGCACAGTAGAACCCTCCTGAAATCCGGGTTGATATTTGTGCCACTTGGAATTTCCCCAACCCCAAGGCACTATGGCTTAATGTACCTTCACCACAGCTTCACCCATTGGAAAGGGTCCCCGCCCTTTGCTTGGTGCCCATTCTTAAGGATAACTCACTTCTGGAGTTTTCATTTTGGGTAGCCCCATAGCCACCTCGATATTTGTTTTGGGGTTTCTCTATCCTTTCTTCAAAATCTTCCCTTCTTCCTTCAGCCCCTCCCTTCCTGGGAGCAACCTAAGAACTCACCTCTGTTCTTGGCCTAGTTGGGCTTGTTCCAGGCCCAGGAAGAGCCTAGGTCCTGCGGGTAAGGCCGATCTTCAGGGTTTATGTTTCAGATCTAAATCTGAGTTTGGTGCAAGGGAAAGAGTACAAAGTCCAGCGCCTTTGGCTAATTTAATGCTGGAGCAATCTATTCGAGGCAGAGGTTTCCAAGACATCAGATAAGGGCCTAATCATTTTCATAAGACAGGTAGGAAGATGAACTTGGACTGTCTGCTGGAATCTCGGAGCTCTAGCAGACCATATGTAATTTGGTTTAGGAGACAAGAAGAAATCAGAGCGTTCATTCACTGGCTGGTGATAGTTCAAGTCCCCGAGTATTAAATTGTTCATAGGATGTTCCCATCTTCACTCACTTGGGCTGTCCCATGTTCGTAGAGACAGGTAGACGAAGAGGTTTTCTCATCTCTTTCCCTCTGCCCTGCTCTGCTTCTCACTAGGAACGACCCACCAGGTATTTTCCTAGTCAAAAACTTTGGTGAAACCCAATGGTGGCAGTGGTGGGCGCTTGCCTTTAATATTAGTACTGGGAAGAGAGGCAGGTGGATCTCTGTAAGTTCGAGGTCAGCCCTCAATGAGTTTCAGTACAACGCGGGCTGTTACACAGAGAAATCCTGTCTCAAAAACAAACAAACAAACAGAACAAAAAACCCATGAACATCAACAACAAAAAAGGTTGTTGGGGACTCCTTTAAACAAGAAGAATAGAGACAGGGAAAGACACACCCTTCACCCTGATGTAAAGTGGCTTCTCCACTTAGACATTCTGTATGTCTGCAGCACCTATCCAGACCAAGGCCACCTTCAGTAGCATGAGTCTTGGTGGCAGTTGTCTCTGTGGGCTGACTTCCCCAAGAGACGCCTTTGGGAATTACTGCCTCTGGTGAAACTAGGAAGACAGGGTTCACAATGAGGCTGGGTGTGGGTCCAAGTCCAGACACAACTGCCAAAAAATGGATCACAAGTCCTGATAGCCTGGCAGGCCTCGGTGCCTGGGTGCTGTTGGCCATGATCCTTGCCCTTCCTCAGGACCTGGCAGCTCAGGACAGGTGCCACCTGGAGTTCAGGTGCGGTGTCCCACCAGGCAGGGAGTCTGAGCAAAGGCAGTCTGGGGCCTCCCTCTGATCCCAGGCTGTCTGAGGACGTTTATTATTATGCCAGCACTCCTGTGCCCTCTCAGTTGCCCTTCTGGCTCTTTCTGAAAGTTAATACATTTCCATAAAAATGCTTTTTTTTAATGGACAGGCAAGCCTGTAGTAACCAGTATGTTTGGTGGGGAGAGAAGCAAATTGGAAGGACTCTGGGGGAAGTGGGAGGGAGAGAACAGAGAAGGGCCATTCTTTCAGCAGCCAGAGAGGTTTAGAGGGGAATAAAGACAAGAGAAGGGAAAAACAAATTGGGGCCCCCACCCTGTCACAGCATTCCTATTCTTTCAAATTAGCCTTGCTTTCCCGCAAAACCAGCTTAATGTTTTAAGACAAAGGTAATGAGATGGGTGGCCTTAGCTCAGTGTAGGGGTTGGGGAGCTCTAATGGTGGTGAGAGAGAGAGAGAGAGAGAGAGAGAGAGAGAGAGAGAGAGAGAGAGAGCACAGCCGCATACAGGATCACTTTTGCTGCGGGTGGTTTTGAGGATTTGGCTAAGCAGTCGTCACTCCTTTCTAATAGAAGATTGCGCTATAACCCTTCTCAAAAAATTCCTTTATTTCTCCTTCCTTAAATGGAGCACTAAATTGTATTTTGGCGTAAAGATCTATGTTCAGGTTCCTGAGGAACCCCCTGTCCACGGGTGGAATCCTTCCGTGTGCGTGCGCCTCCTGCACAGGCATGCATGCTGAGAGTAGGTGTCTGTAGGAGGAGCACCCTGCGTTCTCGCCTGGCGATTCAATGCTGCTGGGTAACTAAAGTCAAATATAAGTGACAATTTTCCCCTCCACCAGCAAGGAAAGCGGGTTACAAACCTCCCTTTGTATCTCGGCAGCTCATTTAATCTTATTTATGCATTTTGTGCAAGGAATTGTGGGATCTCTCCCCACCGTAAACAATATAGGAATGTTAAAAATAACGATCTTCCAGCACGTGTCCATTTAGGCGTAGCAGTGACCTGGCAAGACTGTCACAGGTTCCTGAGTTTTCCAAGCCGCGAGGAGAAGTGCAAACAAGCACAGAAAACTCGGCGGCCGATCTGGCTAGCTTTTAGGCTCCGGAGCCCCAAGCCCAGAGAGCGGCCGCTTTAAGGAGGGGGAGGGGAGGTGGCGGCGGGGGAGGGGCGGCAGGCGGTTCCTGTCACCAAGCTGCCGCCGGCGCATCACGTGGATACGCGGCGCGGCGGCCATTGGCCCGAGGCACGTGTCCAGGAGACCGGCCTGCGACGTCACTCGAGGGGGCTCTGTTAAAAATAAGAACAAAAATCCAGAGTGAAAGTGTCTCAGGTTGCGCTAAGTGGCCTGAAATTTTCCCGAGCCCTCGCGCAGGCGGAGGCGGCGAGGGCGCGCAGACTGGGAGGGAGCGCGGGAGGCCCAGCCCGGCCCGGCCTCCCGCCCCTCACCCATGCGGCTCGGGCCGCGGTACTGCGCGGGGCTCAGCGGGGGCGCAGCCGCTCGCCCGTGGGGCGCCCCGGCCCGCAGAGGGGCGGCGGCCTGGCGCGGGGAGCCCCGGGGCGGGTGGAGCGCAGTGCGGGCCCGCGGGCCTCCATGTGAATGTTGGCGGCGGCGGGCGAGCTGAGCGCTCGCGCCCCGCAGCCTCGAGGGCCGGCCGGGACAGGCGGGCAGCGACGGCCGAGCAGTGGCGGCCCGAGCGGGCCCAGGCGGCGCTGAGCGCGGGGAGCGCGCTGCCTGCATGCGTGCAGCTCTGGCCCGCGGTGGCCGAGGCGGCGGCGCCGGAGCCCAAGGCTGCTGGCCACCGAGAGGAGCGTGGAGCCGGACAGACGTCCTAGGTCCCCACTGGAGTGCGGTGACCGTCTGAAACCGGGTGCGTCGCCGAGACCGGGACCTACCTCCTTTGAATCTCCCCGCGTCCTGGCCAGCTGGGAGAGTCTGGTTATTTGCTAACGCACTTCGTGGATACGAACGTGGCTCGGCTAGGAGCGCGCCCGCAGACCTGTAGGACTCCAGCTCTGCACCGCTCGCGCCTTTGGGGGACTCCGCTGGGTGGGGGTTCGCGGGTGTCGGTGTGTGCCGCAGACCGGCCGGAGGTTGCTTTGGAGGAGGGCCGGTGGAGAGGTGGTTTAAGATTTTCCGTGAAGCATGGAGGAGAATGATTCCAAGCCCAGCGAGGCAGCGGCGGAGGCGCAGAGGCTGCCGGAATCCAGCCCCGGCGGCGGCTTGGGCGGCGGTAGCAGCCCGGGCGATTCGGACACCGGTCGTCGGCGGGCTCTGATGCTGCCCGCGGTCCTGCAGGCGCCAGGCAACCACCAGCATCCGCACCGCATCACCAACTTTTTCATCGATAACATTCTGCGGCCTGAGTTCGGTCGCCGAAAGGACACGGGGACGTGCTGTACTGGTGCGGGCGGAGCAAGAGGCGGCGAAGGTGGCGCTGGCGGTACAGAGGGTGGCGGCAGCGCCGGCGGAGCCGAACAGCTCATGGGGTCGGGCGCCAGGGAGTCCCGACCGAACCCAGCGTGCGCGGCCAGCGCGGGAGGTTCGCTCTCCGCCGGCGGCGGCGACTCAGCGGCTGACGGAGAAGGCGGTTCCAAGACACTTTCGCTGCACGGCGGTGCTAAAAAAACTGGCGATCCAGGGGGTTCCTTGGATGGGGCGCTCAAGGCCCGAGGCTTAGGCGGCGGTGACCTGTCGGTGAGCTCCGACTCGGACAGCTCTCAAGCCAGCGCCACCCTGGGCGCGCAGCCCATGCTCTGGCCGGCTTGGGTCTACTGCACCCGCTACTCTGACCGGCCTTCTTCAGGTGAGCCCGTGGGACCGGGTGTCCAAACCCGCTGAGGGGAGACCCGCGGGACTGGGGAGGGTGCTTTCCGGGAACATACACAGAGGGAAAGAAACACATTTTCTCCTGAACACACACACAAAGACGCATACTTCTCCCCGACAGTGGCACTCATGCTGGACAGAGCAGCGTCTAGAAGCAGGACTAGTTCTAGGGATACCGACTTAGGAGAAGCAAGATGCAATCTTGTGTTCTCTCTCAGTCTCTGTCTCTGTCCTCTCTCTGACATCTCGCTGCCATTAATGCCCTGCCCCTCAGTAGTCGTTTAATGGGAATGGTGGTAGCTGGACGGTCCTCAGGAAGTGAGCACTGAGTCAGCGCCGCCCCCCCACCCCCCCGCACTTGTAAAGTCTGGAACCAGGAAACTTTCTGCCACCCTCAGGTCCAGAGTCCCTCGCAGAGCCGGTTATTCCAAAGTTGGATGCTCTTGTTCTCCACTCTTGGCCTAGGGCGACCATTGCGGAGGAGCAGAGGAAGGACTGCGGGGCAGTGGGGAAAACTGAGACAGCTTTGCCCTTTGTCACTTTATTTGGCGAACCACGTAGTAACATCACAGCATCCTGCCAGGAAGCAACTTGAAGAAGGTGCAGCCATCCCATAGCCACCATCCCCCTAGCAGAAAGGAAGCTTTAAGGGTTCTATGGTGCTGCCAAGACTGAGAAAGAGGCGGTGGGGAGGTTTGAGACGTATTTTTTGTTCATTCGTTTATAATTTTTTAAGACTTCATAGAAACTACCCGCTACATTAGATGCGGGTCTGTGATCAGGAAGCGCCATTAGCAGTGGGTTTCATTTGTCCGGGAGCTGAGTGAGGCCCCACTACGCCCCCCCCCCATCTTCAGTTATTTTACGAGTGTCCTTTACCCATGTTCATAGCAAAACTGTGTCGCTCTCGACTGCCTTCTTGCAGCATCCTGTGTGTTTCTGATAAATCCAAATTTTTGTTGCTAGATCTGAAATTTGCTCCATTGTTCTCGCCTCCCTCCTTTGTTAATATTTAATTAACATATAGGCTCACAAAGCCGACTGGCCTTGAGCTGCGGTCGGCTTTGTGCGGCAGCGCCCGCGCGCGAGTCCCGGCCGCGCCAAGCCGTGGCGGCCCGCGGATCCTGCAGCATGGCCCCGCGTGGCTCGGCTCGCAGCCTTCATAGGCTTAACGAAACCCCTTCCCTTTAAGTAATATTTCTTTCCTGGGCGTTTAAGAAAGAAAGGAGGGCAAAGGGTACTTGCTGAGGTTTGTCTCGGTTTCCCTGAGTTCCCTAAGTGTTTGCCTTTTAAAAGAGAATTCACAGAAAGAGGAACCGAAAGTATGGTTTTAAGGAGACGTCCTTTCTCTGAAATAAGAATTATCAGAGACTGGAGTGTGTGTTATAGAATAGGAACCCCAGGGTGGAGGAGGCTGGAACACAGAGACCTTGTTCTTCCCTGGGGAGGGAACAAGGGGAGTCTGAGATCGGCTCCAGAAGTGAGAGGTCGGAGCTGAGTAGGCCAGGCCTCTTCCACACTCAGCCGCCCGTGCTCAGTGATGGTTCCAGGGTTCGCCCATGACCCTAGAAGCCTCACTGGCAGGGTGAGAGCCAGGTCCAAGGGCTCCAAGCCCGTGTTTCCTTGCCTTCACCATGGATGTGAAGGTGACCATGTGGGGAGGCAGGTGTGTGACTATGGGTACACCCAAAACATGAGGAGTTGTATCTGCCCCTCCCTGGATCTCCTCTGGTATCCACAGACCCTTTTAGGCTTGCCCCTTGATGAGATCCCACTTGGCTAGAGGTGAGGGAGTCCTCACCCGCTCTTGCTAGGTCGGCTGCCCCTGCTGCCCGGATGGGTACCGCTCTGGGCAGCTGGTGGAGGAGCCGGGTACCACACAGTCTGTTCCCGAAGTCACCCCCGCAGCGCAGGGCAGAACAGCGAGTCCCAGGCCCTGAAAGGGGAGGATCCGGCCCTCTCCACCCTCTTCCGCTTCAAGCGGAAGGGGCCTCGATCGAAGGACGGCAAGTCGCCTGGAAAGTTGATTCAAGATCCTTGCAGAGGAAGAACCAGAAAGAAGGTCTCTGCTTCTAGCCTGTGGCCTGGCTGACCTTTCCCGCACTCTGTGTACCTTCTGACCCCTACAAAGAGAACCCTCTACCGCAACACTTTTAACCCTTTACCCTTTCCCTCGGATGACTAGATCCTGGGACCCTACCACCCTCCACACTTGCCTCAAACACTAGCAACTCCACAGGGAGAAAGGGGTGGGAACAGTTGTGGAACCCTTCGTGAGGAAGCTTTGTGAGGGTCACTTTGTGTTCTTGCCCAAGGTCAGTTGGGTGGTTTTTAATGAAGCAACCCCAGGCCTGTGGTGGGAGCTGAGAGGGAAAAGCCACCATGGTCAGCACCCTGGCAGGAACCAGGTCCCTCTCTTGGACAGAGAGACTGAAGATGCCAGAGGCTCTCAGCTAAAGAGGTGGTGCTGCATTGGAGTCCTTCAAGGAAACACTGAACTTGGGCTCACCAGGCTGCACAAGAGAGGACTCAGGTGTGGTGACTCAGCCCTGAACCCTCTTTGCGAACCTACTATGGCACCCTGCCAAGGGTGTGTAGGGAGGATCGCCCCTGACTGACTCGCCTACCCTCTTCTTCAATCTTACACCATCTCCTTCTCCTCTCACCTACCCGGTTCTCTTTGCTGGGGCAGGGGCAACAAACACAAACAAGGCCAGAAAGTTTTTGGTTGGGCATTCCTTCTTCAGTCAGTTTTTACTAGGGTCTACCGACCTTTTAGCTAAATCTGCCAATCCACTTCATTTCCACCACCACCCCTACACACACACACACACACACACACACACACCACCTTGTTCAGCCTTGTGTGCCTTGAGCGCATCATCTTTCTTCGGAGTCTCTGGAACCTCTCAACCTTGGCTGATGGGGCTTCCTATAAGCGGTAGGCTGCTCCAACAACCAGTAACTTCTGCCCTCTTCTACAGGTCCCAGGTCCCGAAAACCAAAGAAGAAGAACCCGAACAAAGAGGACAAGCGGCCTCGCACGGCCTTCACTGCGGAGCAGCTGCAGAGGCTCAAGGCTGAGTTTCAGACCAACAGGTACCTGACAGAGCAGCGGCGCCAGACTCTGGCGCAGGAGCTTAGCCTCAACGAGTCGCAGATCAAGATCTGGTTCCAGAATAAGCGGGCCAAAATCAAGAAAGCCACGGGCAACAAGAACACTCTGGCGGTGCACCTCATGGCACAGGGCCTGTACAACCACTCCACCACCGCCAAGGAGGGCAAGTCGGACAGCGAGTAGGGCGAGCAGGGCGGGGCGGGCCGGCCATCTAGGGCCGCGCGAAACAATGCAATAATTTAAAAACCGTGAACAAAGGGCCAGTGTATAAAGATTATACCAGCATTATCTGTGAAAATCCCGTGTATTAGCTGTGGTTCTAAAATTATCTATGTACATATAATTTACAGGCGGTGTAAAACCCAAAATATTCGACTATAAAATATTTTTTGAGTTTTTTGTGTTTAAGAGGTTATGCTAATTTTATGTTATTATTATTCTTTCTGCAAAAGGGGCTGTTTAGGGTTTCAGCTTTTTCTTTTTCTTTTTTAATCCCCCATTATGGGACATCGGACACTTTTTCAACACTTTTTTTTGAAAGAAAAAAATTAAAACAACTTGCTAAAGTCCAAAGATTTTTATTGCTGCATTTCACAGGATTGTGAACCGAATAAATAGCTCCTATTTGGTCGGTGGGCTCTGCCGCTTGCTTTGTGCTGGCTTGGCGAACTCTGTAGGACTTGTCAGCTTGGCGGTGGAGAGCTCTGGACTTCAGTGGGGAAAGAGGATGCATTTCCTTGGCTGAGGTCCTACAAAGCCCCCAGCTCTCCAGGCACCTCTCCAGATGTCTCCTACTGCCTCTCATCCCAACCACCTCAGAGGCCCCAACTGGCCACCACCATGTGTCTGCTTTTGTGTCGCTGACCCCTGTCCCGCCACAGCCCGGTGGCGACCTGCCAGCACCAACTCTCCTGCCTTGGACACTGTGGGGAGTGCTTGGGATATAGGAAGACGGGGAAGTTGACCTGAGGCTTCAAGGCTTGCTGCTGTGCTGCCACGTCAGCTAGCCCTGACCCAAAAATCCCACCAGGTCAGCTTGGGGGGCCTGGCAGAGCGAGTTGGTACGTCTTCCTTTCCTTTTTTTTTTCCTTTTTCCCCCCACTTATTTTTGAGTGGTGAATACATGTATGTGTACATACTCGTGTATGCATGTGCACGCACACCCCAGGCCTGTGTGAAGCTGGGGTTCTGGAGCTTGCAGCTACCTTGACTTTCAAAGGAACTCGGAACCCTCCTGAATCTAGAGAAAGTGTGTAAATAATCATTTCTTATCACTTTCTGTCTTTTTTTGTTTTTTTAAAAGAAGATATACATTTTATTTTTGAAGGTGTGGTACTGTGTAAATTAAATATATTCAATATATCCCTCACCAAGTACATATATATATATATAAGTAAACACATTATATATAACTCCACACTGTCTTCTGTTTAGTGTATGGGAAAAGGTGTCCAAATGTCCACCTGGGGCCAGGGCAATGGCCCAGGGGTGTTCTCGGCTGAGCTGGGAGTCAAGCTGCCTGCTGAGGACTGACGGTGGATTTCTCTCTTTGCCTTAAACCTCTTTATTTCACTGCGCCAATACTTTCACTTTGTACATATTAGTGCCAACCTTCTGAAAAGGAAGTTATAAAAAAAAAGTTGTAATTTAAAAGTCTGTGAACAACCATTTGCTGCTTGGGAATCGGTGAAACGACATGCCTTTTAGCAGGAAGCAAATCTGTCCTTTTTTAAGTTTATAAGATGTGCATTTTACAGTATGAAATATTTATAATCTTATAAGAAATGGATGAATGTTCCCTACTTACAAGTGTGGTTATCAAAATTGTGAACATTCCCACCCGTGCATTTTTGTGTGTTTAAATTCTTGAAAGTTACGTTAAATAAAAAAAAGTGACTCTTTATTATAAAATGTTGGCAGTGGAAGGTGGACTTTTTCCACGTCCGTGTCTGAGCTCAGGAACCACCCCAGGTCTCCCCAGTGCCCAGGTGCAGCACCTACCCTTGCAATAAGAGAAGATGGTTTTTCTAAATACTGACCTTGGAATATCCAGCATGTAAGCACAGAAGAGAGGAAGTCATTTCTGTCCCCATTTGATCTCCAGGAGGAATGAATCAAAGCATGCTGCTTCCACTCACAGGAGTATCTGTCTCCACTAAGAAAATCTAACAGGTCTCCCCCACCCCCTCCCCACTGTATGCAGGCTGGATGCCAGTGCCCACTGCATGGGCTGGGTGAAAGAATTTGTGCTCTTCCAGAGATACTCTTATTTCCCTGAATGCTAGTTTTGTTTCCCCCACCTCCAACCCCCAAAGCAAAGGACTTACTTCATTTCTGGATTCAGATGGGCTATGGACTGGCTGACTCAAAAGCAAGAGTCTTCTGCACTTCATGAAACTAAACTGCTGTATTCCCAAACTTTCTTGGCTTGAAAGAAAGTTGCTTTGTTTTTCCCAAGAAGAGAAACTCAGTGTCAAGGTTTGTTTGTTGCCAAGGGTGATCTAGGCAGTTTCAGTGCACTGGCCACTGGGCCATCAGAAATTCCCAAGCAGAGGCTGGATCACAGCTCCTGCCACTCAAGGGACCCTCCACTGTGGGGGCACCAAAAGCCTCCATGCCACTCCCTAGGAGCACACACACCTCTGAGGGTTTAGCTTCAAAACACTGGCACAATTTACCTTAATCTGTTGGCCTCCCTCATTTTAATAAGAACATAACAACATCCATCTATTTTCAAATCCTAACACTGGTTGGGGAGGACATAAGGTAATGAGCTCCCAGGTCCCACAGGCAGCCAAGCAGACACCAGCCTGCCAATAATGCCAAAATTTTGGAACTTTAAACTTTGTTTTGTCTGTGATAGGGGACTGAGCTAAAAGGGCCTTCAGATCCTTGGGTTACGACTTGCTCTGGTGCATGTTGCTTTCTTCCTTTTCTTCAAATGTAAGTTGCCAGAGCTGGCGACTAACGTGGAGCCTTTGCCCCACCGGGCCAGCCTTGCTTTCTCACCTGGGGCAAGCAGAAGAAACAATTCCCACAGCCGGAGCGCAAGGCAAATCCCCAGATTCTGACCCAGCCTCAATAGTGTTGTGTGCTTTGGAGGTGGACACCGACCACAGACTCTGGAGCCTGAGGGTGCCAGACACTGGGACCTGGCTAGATCACCCTGCAGAAGGTGGGAATCCCAAGTAGGAGAGGCAAGTTCCTTTGTGAAGAAACACTTTCCTTTTGGATCTCAATCGCTCTCCTGCGCCTGGCCTTGGCACGTCTCAGTCTCACCCCAAATCTGCTACTATGGTTCTCCACAAGTCACTGAGAGGAGGGGAGCAGTCAACCCACAGAGAGCTGTGAGACCTGTAGGCCCAACCAGTTGGCCCCCAGCAATGGTGCTGACTGAAAAGGCCCAGCCTGACACTCACACTAGTCTGACCTGGCGCTGGGGTCCCACACTGTCCCACACTGTCGTCAGAACCTAGGGGTCAACTCTGCCCAAAGGCAATCCAGTGTGGACCTGGCACCAGCTTCCTTTTAAGCAGGAGGAAGAAGACTCGAAGGTGGACCCCAGCTTGATCTCACAGAGTTCCAGTTCTGTTTTTTTTTTTTTTTTTTTCTTGAGAGGTCAAGACTTTAAAAGTAAGGGGACTCTGGCCGCTTGACACGGGTCTAACTGGTGCACATAACAAATACCCAGGCCCTATGTTTGCGAACTGTCAGCCCAAGCAGGCTGGAAGGCAGAGGTTTTGGCAGGCCTCTGTTAAAAGTCTTTCTAGTCTCCTGCTAGTTTAATATCCGACCTTTACGGGCCCTACCCTGAGAGCCCTCAGGAGAGTCCCGGCTCCACCGAAAACTACTATCTGCCAGGGGGAGCCGCCTCTCACTGAGAGGTTAATACGGACTGACGCAGACACAAGGCTACTGTACCACCCCTGAAGGCGTGCACTGCGCCAGCGAGGCAGAAATCACCCTCCCGAGACCGATCTACCCCAACCCCTGAGCTCCCCACGCTGGGCCTCGGGGCTGGAAACCTCTTCTTTGGGCCTTGGTTTCATCCCTGAGGAAGATTAGCTGTATCTAGGCCTGGAAGTAGGGGAGGCAGGGAGCCACAGAGGGGTTCAGCCTTGGGTTTCTCGGACTCTAGGGCAGCGCCGGCGTGGTGGGGAGTGCTGGCGAGCACATTTGCAAGCAAAGCCCATACCGACTCACAATTGCGCGGCTGGAACCCTGAGTAGACCATGGCTGTTTTTATTAATAACCTCAAATACCTCAATTATGCTATGCTGCCTGTCCACGGAAAAGAAAAGGGCATTCTTGAAATCGCCGGAAATGTAATAATATTCATTAAAGTCGGTCCTAATTATATGATTTAATCAAGTGTGGTGGGCCTGTGCTTTGCTTTTGCCAGCAAGAAAACTGAGGATGGCGTTACTGTTGTTAGTGGTGGCACGGCCTCGTCCTGGCCGCCAGTAAGACTTCCGGCTCTTCGGCTGAGGCCCAGTGCCCTCAAATGATGAATTTTGGGGCGCCCCCATTAGGAGCAGAGTTCTGCTGGAAAGACTGCTTAGTTGTGAGCTCGGGATAAGATTCAGGCCTAGACCCAAGCAAGACCTAAGCAACTCCTGGGGCTAGGCAGGATTTCTTCTGGCCCTAGGGACCATCTGTGGTGGTAGTGGGGGGGGGGGGGCAACACCAGGGAGGTTTTCTGGGAAAGCAGAACTTCGGGTCCCGCCCCCTCCAGGGCTGAGTCCCGCGCAGCGCCTGGAGTAGAAACAAAGAGTGTTGGAGAGAGATCTGCCTCCCGGCTGCCTTTTTACCCCCTCAGCCTGGAAGGCATCCCAGAGAGTCCTTCCCCCCTGTCCCCACCCCCAAGACACAGAGGAATGAGGAGCCAAAAGCCCAGTGGGCCTGCGTGGCTGTCGTGCCCCGCGCCACCGGTTCTTTAGAGAGGGGGTTAGATGAGCAGCTCCGGCAGGAAGAGCCAGGTCCCATCCAACCTCGGATCCTCTGTGGGGGCTAAGAAAGGTGGGCGCCCTTGTTTAGTCACTGCAGGACCGTCTGGGGAAAAAAAAACCCGCCCGGTCGCTGCTTGTTGTTTGACCCATCTGTCCAGACGTGAAACTTGGCCGCGTGGTCCCAGCGCTCTGCCTGCGGAAGGGGCCGGCTTCTCTCCTTTCAGCTGGCGCTTTGGGGTTCTCGCCTCCCGCCAAGTCCTTTGTCTGGGCGGGGGCTGTCAGGCTCTGTCACCGTGGCTTGCCCTCCTCCTTTCCCCAACCTCTACCCCCTCTACTAACTTCCTTTTCTCTTTTCTCTCCTCCTTGGATGGATAGTCACAGGCCCCAGCTGCAGCACAAGAAGCGTCTGCCCCTCCTGTTGCGACTGCCCGCTTCCCCGCGGGTCGCTAGGACATCCCTCGGTGCCCAGGATTTCGCATCTGGGTTTCTCCTCTAGATCAAAACTTGTCTCCTGGTTTTGAACTCAGAAACAGCAATACATCAAATTAAGGAAGCTGGAGTTCCATTATATTTAGGTGTTAAGAGACAGGGCACCACTATCTGCTCTTTGCAGAATTCAGCTCCTGCCAACCACATCGCTATTACTATGGGCCCCCACGATTTTTTATTGTAGTAAAATGACGACATTCACCATCTTAACCAGTTTCCCGTGTATACTTCTGTGGTGACATCAAACACACTTGTAAATACCCACAATGCTGTGAAATCGTTATTACTGCTCACCTCCGGAGCTAATAAAAAAAAAAAAAGGCAAAGGGGAACCGTTCCTTGCCTCTAGCTTCCCACTTTCCTTTTCCACCCCTGCCTTACCTTCAGTCTCTGCGCCACTGAGGTCTGAGCACCTGGAAGGTCCAAGGGTAAGGCATTCCTTCACAGCACAGTCTCCTGGTGGTTTCCAGGCTAAAACCTCCCGGTGAGAATTGGGACCCTCCAAGTGAAATGATGGAGATGCATTCACGCTGGCGTTTTTTTCATATAGGGAAGGACTAGAGCCTACAGAGAAAGCGTAAGACTGAGAGTTGTGTTTCAGCCTGCCAGGAGGCTTACAGTCTCTCACAAATGGTCTGGGGATCTACTTGGTTCTGTGTTTTTCATGCAAATACTTCTGTCAAGCCTGTAGTGTTTTAAGAAAGGAAGTTCAGTGGAAAACACCCGAATTTTGTTTGTTTTACTGTGACTTTGTTGTTGCTGTTTCGAAGTCAGGGACTAAGAATCCCCCCACCCCGTGTGTGTGTGTGCGTGTGTGTGTTGTACAAGTGCTCTGCCACTGAGCTACACTCCTAGCCCCGAGTTTTGACAGCAGATAGTCCTGTGTTCAAACCCTAACTCTGCCATTTACTTTCTGAGCTAGTGTGTTATAGACTCCCTGGGAGTGAAGTCATTCTTTTTCAAACAGAAAGAACATTTACCTAATGAGTTTCCTGCAAGGGCTTTTTGTGAGCTAATGAGCACAAAGGCCTGGTGCTGAATAGGCTCAGCAAGCAGGGAGGCTTACCGGCTTACTCTCCTCTGCTGCTGAGTCCCTGGGTTTCCTCCCAGCTGCGCCCTCCCAGCGCAGGTGTCTCAGGGCTTCAGGCACCCACATTTTGCTTGCTTCTGCTAAGCAGCATGACATCTGTGCAGTTGTTTAGGCAAACGTAGAGAGGGGATAGAAGATGTAATAGCTAGGGGAGACATGTTCCAGGGCAGTCTGATCTAGTCAATAAAACTCATACAGGGAGAGGGAGAGGAAGAGAGAGGAAAAGGGGGAGGGGAAGGGAGGAGAAAGAAAAGGAGAGAAGAAAAAACAATAAAGGAAAAAGGAAAATTTACCTGGTCATAGAAAGTAGGGCAATGACCGGAGTAAGGGAACATGGCAGGACTTTCCAGCACTTTCCAGAAACGCTGCTTCCCCACACTCCAGGAAACTGCTATTGTTTTCTTTGTTTTTGTAGCGGGCAAGCATCGCTTCCCATCTCCATTCCAAGGTGGGATTTATTTATCTTCAACCAGAGTCTCAGGGATCCTGGGCTATCCTTACACTCCCTGCATAGTTGGTGATGACCTTGAACGTTTGATCCTCTGTCCCCTGTTCCCCAGTACTAGAATCCAGACCCACCCACCACGTGCAGGCTATTTGGTGCTGGCGAGGGAGTCCCAGGGCTTCATGAATACTAAGTAAGCTCTTGAACTACACTCCAACCACTCTAGGGTTTCACTTTGTTGTTTCGTGTTGGTGATTGAACCAAGGGTTTTTTTCTAGCATACTAAGAATCTCCAACCACTTAGCATACCCTATCTCCATTTCAGCATACATATCCCCAACACGCACACAATTGTCTTGACTTCAAATAGGCAAGGCATTCTGCCCTGGGTTTCCATGCACCTTGCTTTCTGGTCCACTTGATATTTTCTGCCTCAAGTAGAGGTTGCTTGGGGTGAAGTTGCTAATGAGGTCAACCTCACCCCAAGCACAGAAAGGGGACCCTCCCATCTGCAGGCTTCAAACCAAGTTGCATGACTGAAGATCACCTGCAACCCTTGTTTGCGGGTGGTAGGTAGTCTGTGCACACCCCTTGCATCAAGCCATTCTGCCATGTGGCTCCTCCCACAAGGATGAATGGGTGCCCTTATGATATGATGAGCTATTCAATAGCAAAAGCTCCAAGTAACCCTTTTCAATTAATTGATGTTCCTATAGCTAAAAGCATAACAGGCTTTGATTACATGCTAACTAGAATGGAGCATAATCCTGAGTTAATTATGTGGAGATAATTTTATAATTATATCATTCCGTTTAAGAAGCAATGTGTTGTTAACTTCCAATATTAGCAGGAGTGACTATTCAGAAGAAAACAACCATGAGCCTGCACCTGTCCAAAGACCTCTTGAACTGTGCCGTGACTAATAGTAAAGCAGTGGTCACTTGTGAGTAAGAGGAAACGGAAATCACTCCCTGGGGAATCACAGAAGAGACTTGTCTGAGCAGAGTACTGCCCAGCACTACCCTTGCCTGCTCCCTAGTGCTAACACTATCTTCATTTCTGCTCTCGGCAGCTTGGATGTGCAAGTGATGCCCAAAGGGCCGGTGAGCCTTCGGGAATGCCAGGCCTTTGAGGCTGCCCAACAGAATATCAGTAGAGTATGAGCACGGACTGAAGGTCAATGCCCAGGCACCCCAGAAATGGTCCATTTCCATTTCTTGCAGAGAGTAACTGCCACAGACTCTAAGGCCAGACATGATAGGCACTCTATCTGAGATAATCCTCTGTCTTTCCTACCTTATATTACCACCCTCCAGCCATACTGGAAGAGGCTTCTGGCAGCATTTGTGGAATGTATTGGGTGTCTCTCTGGGGTGGCTTGGGGCTTCCTCTGATGACTGAACAGCCTTTTCAAGCAGTCCTGAGGGATATGTGGTAGTTTGCCACAGTATGGTCAATGTGGTCACTTGTGAGTGAGAGAAACTGGAAAATACTTCCTGGGAGATGTTGTTAGCTGAAGGTTGGTGTGAGGAAAGCCCATTACTTACCCTGCTCTCAGTGGTAAACTGCCTATCTCTGTGCTGGGAAGCACCGTGCGTCGGGGGTGTTGGGGGAAGAGAGAGAAAGAACCTGACTGAGTTGTAATGTTCTCATTTTTTTTCTTTTAAGATGATCAAAGACCTATTAGGCTCAAGGAATTTTCCTTAGCTGACTGCCCTTCCTAATCGTGGGGTCACCGGGTGGAGGTTCGACATGTGTGTGGAGAAGACTCCTCTTATGCTGAGACGGCAATGCCACGCGGAAATGCAAATCGCTTGTCGAAGAAGAAAGTAAAATGACTTTACAGGAGTCATAGGCCCAAGCAACTCGTGCGCCTTGCACCCAAGGCCCTTATGCGTGGTTCCAGAATGGACAGACATAGTATCCATCTCCTGAGGCCGGCGGAAGTCACATATACCCTGCCACACAGGTAAGGACAGTTAGGGTCAGAGCTAGAGCCATCCCTTGCTTTCACCCCAGGAAGATTTGCAGCTCCCCACCCTATCCCCAAACCCTCCCTCCCCCCAACTGGGATATTTTCATTCGTACTTTTTAAAAGAAATGCTTCCTGGTCAAACTTGAATATGCAATGAGGCACTGGAGCTTTCTGGCGGAAACATAATTAAAGTGGTGAAAGATGTAAAAGATGAAGAAAGGGATGACATCAGGCTGATTTCACACTTGGCAGTCGGAGAGCTGGGCCCAAGCCGGTCTTGCCACGCAAGGCAGATCAAAGTGCCCTGCCACCACTAAAAAGGCAAAAGGAGACTTAAGTATGCTAATCCCCAGGACAAATATATTTTAATCTTGTTAGAATACAAGTTAATGCTGCAGTGCAGTGGCTGAACTTGGTCAGGCAGTGGAGACCCATTTTTATTTTAGCTACGAATAAGGTGGACCTCTTGGTTTTATTCATCAGTAATGAAAGTACATTTACCAAATGAACCCCTCTTCGGACTGCCCTATCCCCCACTTTAAGCTTCTCTGGCCATGCGCAGGGATTCTGGAGGCCCTGGATGGACCTGGTCCGTAAATGGAATCACCTCTCCGTGGTCTTTCTGCAGAGGGCCCTGACAGCTCAGCTCATTGGTGGGAGAGAAACAGGGAAACTCTGAAATTAATTAAAAGATCCTCCTAAGCCATCCATTTCCCTTTAGGCCTGTGGTTTGACAACCAGACCAGTTCCTTCTCTCAGCCCTCTCACTTTAATTTTTACAACGTCAATTTTCATTACTATTAATTATTTGCCCAGCTCCAACTGTATATTTGGTGTGGCCCGATTAGCACAAAGCTCTTTAGGTTTGACCTCCCAGTGATTGTGAATGTGAAGGTGTGTGTGTGTGTGTGTGTGTGTGTGTGTGTGTGTGCTCTCAGTCACACAAAAGAGAAGAGAAATCACCTATCATGCTCCATTTGAAATACAAGCAAGGGGAGAATACTATACACAGTCATAAATGTATCTGAACAGCTGCCTGGGAGCCAGAGTGTGTGTGAGAGAGAGCAGTGTGCTGGCGCCCTGCACAGCTGAGCTGTGAGGTCACAGAAGGTTAAACTGCCCTGCAGAACCTGCCTGCTGAATATTGCTGATGGCAGCCGTCTAAAAGGCAATTTCTGTCTCTCTGCTCCAGGGTGTGTTAGAATTCCATCCGCCTCAGGCAGAAACCTGGCTTTCCCGGCTGGGAGCCTCTCCTCCCCGCATCCCACAGCTGCCTGGGCCCCCAGCAGTGTAGTGGGGCAGGCAGAGCTGAGGCACTCAGTCTCCTGGACCTAGTGCAAAGGGGCTGCCAGGCTGCAGGGAGAGGTGTCGCCCCCACCCATCCCAGGTGGGTAAAAGCACACAGCACAGAATCACCTAAACATAGCACTGAATGGCAGAATCCAAAGTGCTTGGGGAGGGAAACTAGAGGAAGCTAAGTAATCAGCAAGCAGAGATCTGGAATCGAAGCCCATAGTCCCGGCCCTGTCTCTCTCTGCAACCGCCCAAGCATTCTGTCACCTTTAAAGACACCCTAATGCTTCCTTCCTTCCCATGTCTGCTCCCCAAGCCAGGATTTCCAGATATTTTTTGGCATCCTTCTGATTTGTTTGCTGTTTGCTTGCAGTGCTGGGGTTGAAACCCAGAGCATCACACATGCTAAGTAACTGCCCTATCACCAAGCTACAGCCCAGATCTCTTTCTGTCTAAAACAGTGATACTCAAAATATATTCCTGTTATGTGCTAGGGTATTCGTTCATTCACTGGGGCCCCTATAACAGTGCTACAGACTATGGAACTTAAACACCAAGAGCTCATAGCCTAGGTCTGGAGGCCCTCCCCTGTCTTCTGTGTCCTTGGCTGTGAGACTCACTGCTCCAGGCTATGTGGCCACATGGCCTTGTACCTAGTGGGTCTCCTTCTTGGGACAGCAGTCATTTTTGACTCATTACCTGTTCGAATTTAGTATGACCCCCCACCCCCGGTTTGCTCACATCATCTAGTAACCTCACTTCCAAACAAAGTCATATTTTCAGGTTCATGAATGTGGAGTACAGTATTCAGCCCAGGGCAGCCAGAACCAAGCACTTCCTGAAGATTGTTCCCTTCTCGCGGTTGTTATTCTCATGACCTCCCATGAGGGTGACTGAACCCGGAGGTGGAAGCTGTTTGGTTAGCCAATGTGCAGTTGTGTCTGCCATGTGACATCACTCAGGCTCTGTCTGGGGTGGAGGAGGAGTTGTTACATCATCACATTGGGGCCCAGCTACACCACATACTTGAGTCCTGCAAGAGACACTGCCCTGGATCCTCTGGAAAAATGACCAGTGTTACTAACTGCTGAGCCATCTCTCCAGCCCCATTTAGCATCATCATTTTTTTCATCTTCTAGGGATAGTAAGAGGTTGCGAGTCAAGGCAACGTGGTAGTGTTCCCGTGTGCCTGTCCGGGTGGCTAGGTAAAACCTAGCCTGTGTTGGGTTTGTCAAGCTCTGTCCCTGTACAAGGCTGTGTCCACCACAAGGAAGAAAGTGCCACCCACTCGCCAAGGTTTGTATATCCCCTGCGACTGCCCAGAGGAGGAGACTTTCTGGATGGACAAGGTAAGAACACACTCAACACGACACCAACAAAAACTAGTGGCCCTACAACAGCAAGACTTGAACACCCCAATATAGATGAAGGGGAAGAAAATGACCTAAAAAGTGACTTTAGGAGAATATTTGAGGACCTTAAAGAGAAAATGAAAAATTCCCTCCAAGAAATGGAGGAAAGGACAAACAAAAAATTGGAAGACATCAACAAATCCCTTAAAGAAAACAAAGAAAAGGCATTCAAGCAGATGAAAGAAACAATTCAAGACTTGAAAATCGAAATAGAGGCAACAAAGAAAGCACAAGCCATGGGCTGGAGAGATGGCTCAGTGGTTAAGAGCACTGACTGCTCTTCCAAAGGTCCTTAGTTCGATTCCCAGTACCCACATGGCAGCTCACAACTGTCTGTAATTCCAATTCCAGGGGACCCGACACCCATGGCAAATCACCAATGCACATAAAATAAATAAATAAAAAATAAATAAAAGTTTTTTTTTTTTTAAAAAGAAAGCACAAACCAAGGGAATTCCAGAAATGGCAAATATGGGAAAACAAGCAGGAACCACAAATGCAAGCATAAATAACAGAATACAAGAGATAGAAGAGAGAATCTCAATAGACTGAATCAAAAGAAAAAGGTCCCCTTGTCACATAATAATTAAAACACTAAACATACAGAATAAAGAGAGAATATTAAGAGATGCAAAGGAAAAAAGCCAAATAACATATAAAGGCAGACCTATCAGAATTACACCTGACTTCTCAATGGAAACAAGGAAACAATGAAAGCCAGAAGGTCCTGGTCAAGCATTATGCAGACACTAAGAGACCACGGATGCCGGCCTAGACTACTATACCCAGCAAAACTTTCAATCACCATAGATGGACAAAACAAGGCATTTCATGACAGAACCATATTTAACCAATGCCTAGCTACAAACCCAGCCCTACATAAAGTACTAGAAGAAAAACTCCAACCCAAGGAAGTTAGCTACATCCACAAAAACACAGACAATAGATGATCTCACAGCAGCAAATCCCAAAGAAGCGAAAAAGACACAATAACAACACTAACAATGAAAACTAAAATAACAGGAACTAGCAATCACTGTTCATTAATATCTCTTAACATAAATAGACTCAACTCACATATTAAAAAGACACAGGCTAACAGATTGGACACAAAAACAGACTCCATCCTTCTGCTGCATACAAGAAACACACCTCAACCTCAGAGACAGACATCACCTCAAAGTAAAGGGTTGAGAAAATTTTTTTCCAATCAAATGGACCAAAGAAACAAGCTGGTGTAGCTATCCTAATATTTAAAAAAAAATAGACTTCAAACTAAAATCAATCAAAAGAAACAAAGAAGGACATTTCATATTAGTCACAGGAAAAATCCATCAAGAAGAAATCTCAATACCGAAAATCTATGCCCCAAATCCTAGGGCACCTCATATATGAAAGGAACAGTCCCAAAGTTAATCACACATTAAACCCCACACACTAATAATGGGAGACTTCAACACCACACTCTCACCACTGGACAGGTCTGTCAGACAGAAACTTAACAGAGAAATAAGGGAACTAAGAGATGTTATGACTCAAATGGACTTAACACACATCTATAAAACATTCCATCCAAACATAAAAAATTATACCTTCTTCTCAGCACCTCATGGAACCTTCTCAAAAACTGACCACATACTAGGTAACAAAGCAAACCTCAACAGATAAAAAAAATTCAGAATAACTCCCTGTATCATATTGTATCACCATGGCTTAAAATTATAATTCAACAACAACATTAATTTCAGAATGCTCACAAACACATGGAAATTAAACAATGCTCACCTGAATCACCAATGGGTCAAGGAAGAAATAAAAAAAGAAATTAAAGACTTCCTAAAATTCAAATGACCACACAACATATCCAAATTTATGGGACACAATGAAGGCAGTGTTAAGAAGAAAGTTCATAGCACTAAATGCTTACATAAGGAAGCTGAAAAAATCCCCACTAGTGAGTTAACAGAACACCTGAAAACTTTAAAACAAAAAGAAGCAAACTCACCCAGAAGGACTAGAAGTCAGGAAATAATCAAATTGAGAGCTGAAATCAACAAAATAGAAAAAAGAAAACAATACAGGGGATCAATGAGACAAAGAGTTGGTTCTTCGAGAAAACAAAATAAACAAACCTTTATCCAAACTAAATGAAAGGAATAGCCAAATTAACAAAATTAGAAATGAAAGGGGGTCATAACAACAGACATGGAGAAAATCCAGAGAATCATCAGGTCATACTGAAAATCCATACTCCACAAAATTGGAAAACTTAAAGTTAATGAATTTTCTGGATAAATATCACTTACCAAAATTAAATCAAGATCAGATAAGCAAATTAAATAGATTTATAACTGCTAAATAAATAGAAACAGTCATCGAAAGTCTCCCAACCAAAAAAAAAAAAAGGTAAAGACCAGATGGTTTCAGTGTAGAATTCTACGAGATTTTCAAAGAAGAACTAATACCAGTACTCCTCAAATTGTTACACACAATAGAAACAGAAGGAACATTGTCATTCTTTTTGTGAGTTTACAATTACCTTGGTACCCAAACCACATAAAGACATTACTAAGAAAGTGAATTACAGACTAGTATCACTCATAAACATTGATGTAAAAATACTCAATAAAATACTGGCAATTAGAATCTAAGAACACATCAGAAAAATCATCCACCATGACCACGTAGGCTTCATCCCAGAGATGCAGGGATGGTTCAACATACAAACATCTGTCAATGTAACCCACCATATAAACATCTTAAAAAAAAACATGATCATCTCATTATATGTTGAAAAAGCCTTTTGACAAAATCCAACATCCCTTCATGATAAAGGTCTTGGAGAGAGCAGGGATACAAGGAACACACCTAAACATAATAAAGGCAATATACAGTAAGCCAGCAGCCAATATCAAAATAATGGAGAGAAATTCACAGCATCCCACTGAAATCAGGAATAAGACAAGGTTGTCCACTCTCTCCATATCTATTCAATATAGTTCTTGAGGTTCTAGCTAGAGTAATAAGACAACAAAAGGAGATCAAGGAGCTACAAATCAGAAAAGAAGAAGTCAAATTCCCACTATTTGCTGATGATATGATAGTTTACATAAGCAACCCCAAAAATTCTACCAAGGAACTTCTACAACTCATGAACACTTTCAGTAATGTAGCAGGATACAAGATTAACTCAAAAAAGTCAGTAGCCCTTCTGTACATGATTGATGATAAATGGGTTGAGAAAGAAATTAGAGAAACATCACCCTTCACAATACCCACAAGTAGCATAAAGTATCTCAGAGTAACTAACCAAACAAGTGGAAGACCTGAATGTCAAGAATTTTAAATCTTTGAAGAAAGAAATTGAGGAAGACACCAGAAAGTGAAAAGATCTCCCATACTCTTGGATAGGTAGAATTAACATAGTAAAAATGGCAATCTTACCAAAAGCAATCTACAGATTCAATGCAATGCCCATCAAAATCCCAGCAAAATTCTTCACAAATCTTGCAAGAACAATACTCAACTTCATATGAAAAGCAAAAAACAGAACAATAAATAGCCTGTACAATAAAGGAACTTCTGGAGGCATCACAATCCCTGCCTTCAAACTCTACTACAGAGCTACAGTACTGAAAACAGCCTGGTATTGGCATAAAAACAGACAGGTGGACTAATGGAATTGAATCTAAGACCTGGATATCAATCCACACACCTATCACCTGATTTTTGACAAAAAAAAGAACAAAATATGAAATGGAAAATAGAAAGCATATTCAACAAATGTTGCTGGCATAACTGGACATCAACATGTAGAAGAATGAAAATAGATCTATATCTATCGTCATGCACAAAACTCAAGTCCAAATGGATCAAAGACCTCAACATAAAACCAACCACACTGAGCCTCATAGAAAAGAAAGTGGGAAGTACACTTGCACACATTGGCATAGGAGACCACTTCCTAAATATAACCCTGGTAGTATAGACACTCAGAGAAACAATTAATAAATGGGACCTCCTGAAACTGAGAAGTTTCTATTAAGCAAAGGACATAGTCAACAAGTCAAAACGGCAGCCCACACAATTGAAAAAATCTTCACTGACCTCACTTTGGACAGAGGACTTATCTCTAAAATACACAAAGAATTCAAGAAATTGATCATCAAAAACAAAACAAAGCAAATAATCCGATAAAAATGGGGTACAGACCTAAACAGAGAACTCTAAACAGAGGAATCAAAAAGACACTAGGAAATGCTCAACATCCACTCTGTAATTCTATCTTATACCTGTAAGAATGGCCAAAAGCAACAACATTGATGACAACTTATGCTGGAGAAGATGTGGGGTAAAGGGAACACTCCTGCATTGCTGGTGGGAATGCAAGCTGGTAGAGTCCCTTCAAATATCAGTATGGTAATTTCTCATAAAATTAGGAAACAATCTACCTCAAGACCCAATAATACCACTTTTGGGTATGTACGCAAAGGGAATGCTCAGTCATACCACAAGAACATGTACTCAACTATGTTCATAGCAGCATCATTTGTCATGCCAGAATATGGACACAACCTGGATGTCTCTCAAGCGAAGAATGGATAAAGAAGATGTGGTACATTTACACAATGGAGTACTACACAGTAGAAAAAATAATCACAACTTGAAATTTGTGGGCAAATAGATGGAACTAGAAAGCATCATACTGAGTGAGGTAACCCAGAAAGACAAATATAATACGTACTTATTCATAAGTGGCTTTTTTATATAAAGCAAAGAAAAACTAGACTACATTTCACAATCCCAGAGAACCTAGACAACAAAGAGGACCCTAAGAGCAACATATGTGGATCTAATGTATATGGGAAGTAGAAAAAGACAAGATCTCCTGAGTAAATTGGGAGCATGGAGACCATGGGAGAGGGTAAAAGGGGAGCAGGAGGAAGGTAGGAAGCAGAAAAAACATATAGCTCAATAAAATTTTTTAAAAAGAGAGACATGAACACATACAAGGGAGATAAGAATGTAGGAGGGAGGGTGGGTAGGAGGAAGAAGGGAGTGGGAGCTGGAGGGAGATTGGGACCAAATGCAGTGACAATGCCCTTGATACAAACAGAAGCTGATCAAAAACTGAAATACTAAAAATAATGAGAAAGGGATGGTGTGGAATGCCCTCATGTATATTGCCCATATGTGCTGCTTTTATTGGTTGATGAAAGCTGCTTTGTCCTATGACAGGGCAGAATATAGTTAGGATAGAAAGCCAAACTGAATACAGGGAGAAAGAGGGTGGAGTTAGGGAGATGCCAGCAGTTGCTGGAGAGCAAGGTGTGAGGTAATAAACTCAAGCCTTGTGGTAAAATACAGAATAATAGAAATGGGTTAGTTTGAGTTGTAAGAGCTAGTTAATAATAAGCCTGAGCTAATAGGCCAAACAGTTTGTAATTAATATTAAGCCTCAGAGTTCAGGAACTGGCAGGCCAGAGAGAAACCTTCAGTTACAAATGATCGAACATGTAAGTTTGATGCTTGATATTTTGAATATCAAAACTTAAACTTTTGCCTCCTGATGTTGGACACAGTCACGAGAACCCATCATCCTTCTCTGATGAAGGCAGTGGGTTCTCTCAGGCCATTCCATAAGTGAGAGGAGCCTAATGCTTGGGTCTCAGCACTGCACTGCCGAGCTGGAGGTAAGAGGGGTCTGAACTGCCAGGGTCAGTAGCTAGAACTGTGTCGAGGAAGGGCCAGGAGATAATCTTTCTGAGTCACTTCCAGGCAGAAGAGAGCTTTGTCCTACATGTGTCCCCCACACTGAAACTAGGAATTTCCTTGGTTTCTTTGAAGCCCAAAGCTGAAATGCAGGGTGAGGTCTATGACTGTTCCTGTCACACAGGGTACTGCTCATGCCAGGTCATCGATTCCTCACCTCACCTCACTCTGTTCTGGGCCTGGTGGCATCATGCCTTCCCTTCTTTCTTTAACATATGGATGTTTTCCTTTTATGAGGACTTCTGTGTCTGCACCACTTTCTCATTGCAGGAGGCTGACAGCAGTTCCTTCCCGGGAATGGGGGCCAGGCTGAAAGGCATTGTACAGATGGGCTTTGCTCTGGGAGTCTTGCCTCAAACTGGCCCTCTCTTGGGAACAGACCTGACAGGGAAGTGATCCCTGTCTCCCCTCAGTGTTGCTTTATGTATCTAGTGATTACATACCTGGGTGAAACCATGCTAAGGAACGAGGTCCGCAGAGAACCAGTAAGTCAGACTGGGCACCTCAGCACTCCATCTCTGAACTGGTGGCCAGTGATGCAATGAGTTGGGTGGTGTGCACACTGGCAACCCACCAGGAGCCCTGCTAAGCTGGAGGCAGAGCCACTTCTTGCAGATGTCAGAAAGACCCACACAATGAAGCTGTGCCTGACATGGCTCAGGTGGTTGACAATGACAGTCATACTGTCAGCGTCTCCTTTGTTGTTATGTGCCATCTGACTGGAACCCATGTTAAATTCTAGAAGGAGTGAAGCCTCTGACTCATGGCCAAGACCTGTGTTTGGACTCAAATAAAACTGGGCCAATCTGTGAAATTCGTCTATCCAGCGCCCTGCCCTCTTTGACCATGCCTGGGATTTGCCTTGGCTATAGGAAGTTAGTGGTTCAGTAATAAACCTGAGGCTGGCTCCCCTCGCAAGCAGTATGCTTCCAAATACTGGTTTTCCCTAAGCCTGGCCACCTTCAGGCTGACTCCCCCTCTCCAGTAGCCCCTCCAGTTCTTACCCATACCCAAGCCCTTCAGACTCTTCTGTCCCCCAAATTACGCACAGGAGGCAATCTGGAGGACACCAGAGTCCCCGTCTATTTGCAAAACTCCCCTGGACAAATTCTGGCTCTGTTCCTGCTATGCCCACCATGAGGTTCAAGGACAAGTTATTGTCATTTAGCAAAGGTGCTTAGTGACCTTTACAAAATTAATTTCTTGGTTGTTGCTGTGAATTCCCAGGAGGTATGTTCAGATATCAGAACACCATTGCCAAGTCAAAGCTACTGGGAGAAGGGCTGGGTGTCAGGGCGGGGGGGGGGTCGCCCCCAGTGAGATGCTGAATCTCTGAGCAGCAATGCACACATCTGTTCACCACCCTTTACTGCTCCCCACCAACCGACAGTGAGGCTGACAGGGGCAGGAGGGTCAGAATCTGAAGAATAGCTAGCTCTGGGACTACACGAAGTTTCCTTATTTCTGTGCCCATTTCCCACATGTGAGACATGAGGAGTATTCGTGTTAGGGTATGTGTGTGTGTGTGTGTGTGTGTGTGTGTGTGTGTAGGTCACAAGGCCAGAAGACAACCTCGGGTAAGCTTGTTCAGACTCCTTCTTCTTCATTTTCTTCTTCTTCCTCCTCCTCCTCCTCCTCCTCCTCCTCCTCCTCCTCCTCTTCTTCTTCTTCTTCTTCTTCTTCTTCTTCTTCTTCTCCTTCTCCTTCTCCTCCTCCTCCTCCTTTCCCCCCCCTCCTCCTCCTCCTTCTTCTTTTTCTAAGACAATGTTTCTCACTGACCCCAAACTCACCAAATAGGCTAGTTTGACTACCTAATGAGTCCAAGGGATGCCCCTGTCTCCACCTCCACAGAGGGAAATGTCACATGACCAGCTTGGGTTCTTTGGGTTCTGGGGATTGAACTCTGGTCTTTGTGCTTGTACAATAAGCATTTGCGCTTTACCCACAGAGCCCTCTTCCAGGCCAGACCTTATTTTGCATTGCTATAACAAATATTTGAGAAAGATAAGTTAAAGAAAGTACTTATCTTGGCTCATGGTTTTGCAGGTCACGGTCCTGGCTTCACTGATTCTGGTAAGGCATGGGGTCTTACAGCTCATGGTGCTAGAAGTATGTGGAGGGAAGATTACTTATTACTTCATGGCAGACATGTTATGAAGACCTCCCTCCACCCACAGACCCTCCATAAGCCACCTACTTCTATCTAGACCCCACCTCTGAGGGTTCCCAAAACTGTCCACAATAGTGTCACTAGCTGGGAAACCAGTCACCTACTTCCATGAACCTGAGCCTCATAAAACCAAAGCGAGAGCTTTTTATGTCAAGCCATGGAAGGAATGGCTACTCCCAGGTATGAACCCCTAGGGCTCCTGCTTGCTTACCTGCTTCAGAGGTCTGCCTCCAAGTCAGGCTGGGACCCCTGCCTGGATCAGATTAGAAGCCAGCTGCATCCAAAGACACCTCCACCCACCCCACCCCACCCCACCCCTTCTGTGCTCTCTCACTTGGGCCTTTTACCTCCTCTCCTACAAGTCATCTCGTGGGTCCTGACTGGCTCAGTGAATGCCTCCATTGCACATGACAATGACTGAGACCTATGACTACATGGCCTTGCATCCACAGCTTTCTAAGAAAACAAGATCAAGGCAAGTTCTGGGGCCTCTCGGTGGCTTTGTGTTTGTGGGTCAGAGTGGTAGACGTATAAGTCCGAGGCCTAGTCAGTGTAGGCACACTCATGTTTATCTCTGTAAAGCTAGCATGTGTCAGAACCGGCCAGAGAAGCAATGACTTAGCCCAGAAGTGTCCTGACCTCTCATGAGTCAGGCTCGCAGCTCTGTGCAGCTGGGCATCAGTCAGAAAACATGCAGCGGCACCTTCCGTGTACCGGCACCATTGCAACTCTCCATGTTCTTCCTGGGCATCTGCAGCGTGGCTGGTACAGTGAGGAGCATTCCAGTGACACAAGTGTCCTCAGCCTCTGTGTTCATCCACAGGGCCTCACGGCCATCTATCAGCTCTCTCTACCAGAGACATCTCCGCTGGACACAGGGAGAGGACAAGCCCAGAACCCCCAGGCCCCCACGATGTGGGACACTGTCTGCTGACCTGCTGGGTGACCCAGCCTCCCACTGCTCTCTGACCAGGCAGCCAGCCCCTCTTTCCAGTGTGTCTGCTTACCTGTGGGTGACCCAGCCCCCACTGGTCTCTGACCAGACAGTCCCACTCTACAGTCCTGTTACTAAGACCAGAGAGAAGGCATCATGGCAGCCATACACAACCGAGCCACCCTCATTAAGATCAACACAGAATCAGTTCATTGAGAACAGAGATTTGCAGGCCTTTGCAACCCCAAATCCCCAGGGCCTGTGGCTACAGTGGGAAGAGGGAGGAACCATCTCCCTGCTCTATTCAAGTGAATAGAATTCACTGACACGTCCCAGCCACACTATGAGACAGACAGAGTGAGTTGCAGAGCAAGTCCCTACCTGTATGGGATATCACCGTCTTCTCCAGCTGTTGATCTAGATGCTTCTCATAGTGTCAAAATCCACACAACACCAAATTGACCATTGTAGCCATTTTTAAGAGTGCATCTTGGTGCTATCGAAGCTCATCCATGTTCCTCTGTGTGACCATCAGTGCCACCCAGACTCTGCACTCTCCACCCCAGCCTGCCACCCGCCTTTCTGCGCATGCTTCTGACTGGCTACCCGAGAGTCCTCTGTGAGTGGAGCTGTGCTGACTGACCTTTGTGTCCAACCAGCTTCACTGAGCAGTGCAGATGGGCTGGAGTCCAGGCCTAGCATGTGGCCGAGGACAGGGCACCCCATACCCCCACTCCTGCCTCAGTTTCCTCAGATGTACAGGAAAGATAGTGATACCAATTTGGAGGAGACTAGAGGGGTATTCTCTCTCTCTCTCTCTCTCTCTCTCTCTCTCTCTCTCTCTGTGTGTGTGTGTGTGTGTGTGTGTGTGTGTGTGTGTGCGCGCAGACATGTGGAGGCCAGAGATGGACATACTCTCCTGTTATAATGCTCCACCTTGCTTTTTGAGACTGAATCTCTTACTACGCCTGAGCTCCCCAGTTTGGCCACATCAACTGCCCCAGAGATCCGCTTCTCTCTGCTTTCCCAGAACTGGGAGTACAGGCCCTAGCCTGTTTTTCACACAGATGCTGGGAATCTGAATCCAGGTTCTTGTTATATAGCAAACACTTCACTGGCAGAGCCACCTCCCAACCCTTAGGGTAAGATATTTCCCTAAAAAGCTTCAGACAGCCCCCACTCGGTCTCCTGTCACCACTGCTCAGGGTTTCCCTCCCTTTCCCAGAAGACTCTCCTGCAACCTTCCCTGTCCTGGACTAAGAAGACACGGTCTGCCACCTGCACCCCCCATCCGAGTCTCTGGACACACACTGCCGGGACTTTGGTCCTTACTCTACTCTCAAGGTGGAGCCTCAGTTTGCTTCCCAGGGGTTTATAGTCTAGTGCATCACACAGTGCCTGCAGAGGAGAGGTCAGTGAGGGGTCAGGCCCGATATGTACACTCACCCATGCTGATCTGCTCTGAGGTCTGTTTCTAGAAGCCCCACCGCCAAGGGCAGTGTTTGCGTAGGAATTGAGCAAGGTATGCTGGTCATCAAGGTGAACTGTCATCCTTTCTCCTGAAAGCCAGTCTTTAGGTCCAGGCACATGCTGCTCTGGGGAGTGGTGGATGAGGTCTGTGGCTCTGACGGGTATTACGAAAGCTCCTGCCCACTCCAATGTGGACAAAGTTCCCACACTGTCAACAGGTTCTCAGCCATTTAGGCTTCCTATATGCGGCTGGAGTCACCACCCCAGGCTAGGTTTTACTAAATTTTTGCCATGATATTAGTGGTCATACAGAGTACTAACTAATTCTAGAAAAAGGCTTCAGCTACCTTCCTCTACATGATTTCGGGTTTGAGACTCTGTTTTCTGCAGTGAACCATGAGCACACCTAACAGCAGCCTATGAAGTCTCCAAAAGAAGGATGGGGCCCCAAGACTATGATGGTACCACTAAACTGAAAAACGCCACTAAAGATTGGCTTTGGACTACAGACTGCTCAGGACAATTTCAAATTGACTAGCTGAGATGATCCAGCCTCACAGACCACTCTAGCCAGGAATTTAGACAAGCCCTGCCCTTTCCCATAACGCAGAGACTGGACAACAAATGATACAGTTACCTCTCCTGGACTTGACAATTAACCCAAATTTTTCTTCTCAGGATCCCCTAAAGATGCCTTCACACCTAGACAACAGGAAGTAAATTTAAGAACATGACGCCCACATTCCCAAGAGGTGAAATGGGTGGTTTATGGCCATTCATCCGGTCATGGACAGTTGTCATTGTTTAGGGGGGTTGGTTGCAAGTTGTTAATGATAATGGTCAGGAAGAAAGCTAAGTAGAGGAGATTAGATTCGGGGTTCTTGTTTTGAAAAGAAAGGGGGTACAGCTATGATAGGATAAAAGGGTAGATTATTGAATCTACTTTTAAAAAGCAACTACTGGTTTTAAGCATTTTACATTGGATTGGATTTTTGTATATTGTATACAAATTTGTATATTAATACAAATTTGAGATTAATTTTATTAGAACACATTGCACATACATTCCTACTCTTATCCAAGGTATTTTACCTATACAGCTCAATTAACAATTTAATGCAAATTTTTCATCCTTGAAAGTTATTATTATCAACTGTTTAGGATAATAAGGAAATGCAGGTTAGTAATTAGTCACTTATTGTGACTAATCCAACTTGTAGTCACATTTGGTGTATTTTCAAGGTCAAACAGATATATTTTAGATAGACAGGTCATCTTCAGACACTTCAGAGATCTACAGAATATGGCATTTAGGATGTTTTAATAACAGTTTTTTTTTTTTAATGACAATGATACATGTCTGCTCCTGGCAGCACCAATCTACTTTGAAGAAGATGACAGACATCAAAGAAACTCTACATGAAGTTTACTTTCTCATGACAAAAATAAACCACTGGGCAAGAAAGTACCCTTGCTTTGGTTGCTGGCAGTATAAGTCTAAATAGGACAAGCAGGACACAAAATAAAGTGACTATTAAACCTTGTCCAGACAAGGTGGGACAATCCTTCAAAAACCCTGCTTCTTAGAAGTCTGTTGAATATACCAGGCCTATAGGCTGAAGATGGATGCTCCAACGTTGCCGAGGAACCTTGGCTGACTGTCCAGGCCGCCAGTTGTTTCTTTCATTTCTCATATCTTTTTGGAAGTTGCTTGCTTGCCTACTCAGTTAATATTATTTCCTTCTTGGGTCTCTGAGGGAGTTGACAACTAGATAGTTATAGTTTTCCCTTTGGAACCGTCCTGGGTCCCCAGTGCTCCTCAGATATGTTCCCCCAAAGTCAGCTCCTTGGTTTGGGAAGGAGTCCCACAAGCACTGGAACACCAACCTTGTGGTTCCTTTGTGGTAAGTGCAGCTCCTCGGGATGGACTTTGCCTCTGTCTTTCCCACTAATGTGGGAGCAGCCCCCAGTCCTGGGAGGGACGGAAGGACAGAATTTCCAAGAAGGGATTCTAGTACTTATGCAAAGCACACAGCGGATGGAGCAACTGACTGGACCTTCCTAGGATTCTAAATGTATACATTCCTGCTTGGGATCCTCTTGCCAGGAACTTCTCTTGTGTCCTCATCATGGCAGATCTTGGGGACCCTCTTCTGTCTTGGCAAGCTCCTAAGAAGTTCCTTGAAACCATGGGTGGACATCTGCAGAAGTGGCTATAAGATGAGGAGCGGGCACTTCTGGGCTTCAGGAGAGCCATTTAGCGGACTGGAATACCAGATGACCTAAGATACTAAGATGATATATGGATGCAGGGAGGGAGAACAGCTTATTTGGGTGACATCCAGAGCCACGGGCTGTGTGGGGCTAGGACCAGAGGCCTGCTTCTGGGGACTGTAGTAGCAGATGAAAGAAGAGAGGGAAAGAGGCAGCCGCAGCAGGATGCTGGGAAGAAAGGCTGGCAAAAAGCATGGTGTCTGAACTCAGAAGCAGGTGACAAAGTGGGGCTCTTTGGCTGTTGTCTCTGGGCTTAGTTGCACCCTGCTCCTCCGTTGGGGGAGAGGTCATGTCCTGTGAGCAGCATGGGACACCGGGCACCCTGGCAATGAGCAAGGATGGCATTTTGTGCTGTGTCACTGGCGTACAGAGCCGCATGTGAGCAAGCTCTTCCCAGCCATGGTCCTGGCCGCATGTGAGCAGGCTCTTCCCAGCCTTGGTCCTGGCTGGCTGGCACACTGAGGGCTAGTGGAGACAGAATCTGTGGGGATGGGGAACTAAAAGCTCAGGGTTCCTTCTCCACCCTTTGCCAAACTGCCATGGTCAGGACTCCTGCCTAAGAAACCCTCAAGGAGGGCCAAGCAGCGCCGGCTCACAGAGTCTGTGCAGGACCCTGGGAAGAGCCAGTGCTGAATGACTGCTTGGCCTGCATGCATGGCTGCGTCTTCTGTGTTGTGTGTGACTTTAACAGAGGAAATGCCACAGCCCACAGAGAAAGGGAGGCCATCTCTGGAAGTAGTTGCATCCGCTCTCACAAGAGTCAGGACTGGACTCCTCCCCCTCCCCCGCATGCTTGGTGGTGACGGTGAGACCAAAACAGCAGTTCCAGGGTAGGAAAGGCTAAGACATCCATGTTGGGGAAGGCCTGGCAGGCAGTCTGACCATAAAGGAAATCTTACACCAGTGAGCAGAGGCCAGCACTTCCCCATGTGCCTGTTCCTCATTCAGATATTAATATCTGGCATCTGTGTTCTGTCCATTCTCAGCTCCAAGTGTCCCTAATGGCAAGGAAGTGTTGCTCCATGTATCTGAAGTTCCCAGTTGTCCCTTGGGACTGCCCAGCTTTATAGTCTCTGGGGGCTTAGTACCTGGGACTCTGAAATAACCTTCCTTTGTCTCCTGGGAGCCCCAAGCTGCTTTTTATTGCCCCTTCCCCAAGGAGGGGAAGCTGAGGCAGCAGCTGAACTACAGACATGGAGCCCCCCTCCCATGCCTGTGGTTGCCATGGCTGGCTTCAGGCATCTGGCACTCACAGGAAACAAGGCTGTGGACTCAGCGTAGAGGCCAGAATGGCTAAGGTGAAAGACAGATTTCTTTAAGTGAGCAAACAGTGTAGAGAACGTTGCAGAAACAAAAGAGGAGTGGGCAATGGAGATACTCTAACAAAGCCTGGAGAAGAGGGGAAGCAGGACTCTGGGGCAGTGAGGAGCAAGCAGCAAGAAGGCTTATAGAAGGGGTTCCAGGGACTGGGTGTGAGCCCCACTAGAGGATGCAAAAGGGTGATTGGGGCAGAAGCGGGTGAACAGAAGGCCAGAGCGGAGGCAGGAACACAGAAGTCAGAGGATAAAGGGCAGTTGATGAATGAGGGCTAGAATTTCAGAAAACCCATGGCCAGGTTTCTGCCTGCCTGTAGGCAGCCGAGTACTGTGATAAAGACAGCTGGAGGAGTAAGGGGCAGTGCAGGGAGAGGGGACAGCTGCCCTGGGAGAGACCGTGCTGTGGGACACAAGCAGTGGGGACAGCACTTGCTGATGGCGCAGCCATCAGAGCTTCAGGTGTCCCACCAGCTTACTCTGTCCTCACTGAAGCTATGGCCACACATCTGGGGTAGGCAACGAAGAGGCCATCCCACCTCTGGAAGGAAGATGGAGAGTAACCAAGTCCCAAACAGCAGGGCCACAGCAAGGGTCCCCTGGGAACTGGGGAGAGCCATGGGAGTGGTTTGGGGAGGGACTTTCGCAGTACAAAGGATGCAGAACAAAATGCTGAGACTATGGGGAAGGCTCTCCTGGAAGGGTGAGAGACTTGCCAGGCTGCCCATCCCAGCACCGCATAAAATAGGCATGGCGCTGCATGCTAAAGAAATCAGGAAGTGGAGGTGGGAGGCTCAGAAATTCAAGGTCATCCTTGGCAACATGCAGTCAAATTATGGGTTGAGGGAGTAATCATCATGGGCAGCCATGTTTTGTAGATCTTTCTAGAAATGTATAGTCTTAAAATCTGTTATTTAGGAACCTCCTTTCCCCAATTCCTCTTTTTTATTTTCTTTTTTAGAACATTGATTAACATATGACCCCAAGACGCAGGGTCACGCTTTTTTTTGCCCCCTGACTGTGATAAGTGGAGCCCACTGTTCACTGGTGATAAATAATATTTTCTTTCCCAGCTGGTTGCTGATCTGAGACGTTTCTTCCAGAAAATCCACTGCCCTCCCAAAAAAGGAGCATTGGGGATCGCATTAGCCAGCCTTCCACAGCTAAGAGGCAGCTTCTAAGTCCCTGTAATTGGACAGGTCTCTGTGTGGTGTGGACGGTATAGTATCAGTTATTCTTGGGCGTCTTAAAAGTCTTTCTAGATCAGAGCATGTCACCAGTAGTCTGCCAGGGCAGCAAGAGTGTTGTTAATTCTGTTAGCAGCGTCTGGGAGCAGTGTTTGTTTTAGGATGGCAGCTCCTCAGACCCCATCAGGGAAGTTTCTTTGTGCAGTGCTTAACACCGAAACTGAGCGGGTCCCACACAGCACAGTGACTAAGTGCCCGTGGATAACGGCCACCAAAGGGACACTGTATCTATCACCACTTACTCCCAAGGTCAGGGACCCATTATCAGAGATAGCACCAAAAGATTGTAGGAGCCAGACAGATACTGGGGAGGGAGGACTCAAGTGAAGTGATGTCTTCTGGGCATCCCAGGACTGCTACACTCAGGACTGGTCCACATTTCAGTGTGGAGGCGAGAGGGGCTCCCAAGCTGCCACCCCCTAGCTGAGGAGCTACAGACAGCAGATGGCTTCTTTAAAGTCGATTTTCTTTAAGAGTGTGGCCCCTGATACGTGGCCCACTCTTCAGAAGATGGTCCCACACCTAGGAATATGTGGGCAGCACTGAATGGACTCAATGGGCTATTTAAAAAAAAGAAGAAAAAGACAAGAAGTTGGAAAGGGTAAGGTGATCTGGGAGGAGGCAGGGAGAGAGATGGACAGGATTATGACCAAACTGTATGCAAGTTTGAAATTCTCAAAGAATTAATAAAAAGTGTATTTTGAAATGAAAACTGAAACAAGATGCAAAGTTCAGGGAAAGAAAGTCTGAAAGGATTGTGCATAGGTAGAAGCCTGGCTTGCTGTGTTATCCTGGACAGCAACAGATGGCCTCTCTGTTATTCAGGGCACCACATAGGATCCCTAACCTCTAACAATTCAGGAGAGGGCTCTTTTTTTGTTTGTTTGTTTTTTTGTTTTTCACGACAGGGTTTCTCTGTAGCTTTGGAGCCTGTCCTGGAACTAGTTCTTGTAGACCAGGCTGGCCTCGAACTCACAGAGATCCGCCTGCCTCTGCCTCCAGAGTGCTACGATTAAAGGCGTGCGCCACCACCACCTGGCCGGAACAGGGTTCTTAATGTAGGTTTTGAGAACATGGGTGGTGGGAGGATTCCTTCCTGATCTTTGCTAATTGCTCTCTAACTGATCCCAACCAGCCTTTATCATGTGGAAGACATCAGGCAGGGGAGGAACTCACAGTAGCTGTGACACTGACCAGTTTATTCACAGGTATCTTCGTGTCCCATTGCAGATGTCTCGGAAGGTCATTTTTACTCAAGCCCAGTCAGAAGTCTGTTAACTTCTACACGGTGGCTAAATCTTGTTCTGAGGTATGGGAGTGGAGAACGTCAATGAAGGGTTTCCCCAAGCTGCCATGAGGAACCTTAGTATTCAGAAGGGTTGAGAAGGTTGAATGTAAAAGACAGCTGAACAGCGGAGGGAGGTTTAATGAAGGGATGGTAGGCTCTCTAGTGCAGTAAATCAAAGGAGAGTGCCCCATGTAAGCAGAACAATCAATGAGACAGACACACCTGACCTGTTGGAGCACCCTAAAATCATTTTATTCAGGGTGGTCTGATGTGGGAGTCCCCTCTGTGTGCTGTCATTGCCATTAATGAATAGAGAAACTGCCTTGGCCTGTTGATAGGACAGAACTTAGGTAGGCAGGGAAGACAGAACTGAATGCTGGGAGAAAGAAGGGCGGAGCCAGAGGACACCATGGATGGATCCGCTGCCAGAGTCAGACATGCCAAATCTTTGCTGGTAAGCCACCGCCATGTGGCAATATACAGATTAATAGAAATGGGTTAATTTAATATGAGTTAGCCAATAAGAAGCTAGAGCTAATGGGCCAAGCAGTTATTTAATTAATATAGTTTCTGTGGGATTATTTCAGGGCTAAGCTAGCAGGGTTGCTGGAAACTGGGCAGCAGGATGGACAGCGGTCTATCCCTGTGAGGGTCTGCTTACCACCACCTGGTCACGTAGAGTCCCCCTGACTGTAACCCTCCTGCATGTTTCAACCAATCATGGAGGGATACAAGTGGCATTATCTCCGAGTCTGTCTGGTCTTCCTTCCTCTGGTCAACATACAGGCTCAATTCATCATTGTTAAGAGTGATACGTCCTGTGGACAAACCCACATCTGAATGTTTAATGAGTGTTAGTTGCCCTATGGGCATCGTTGTGTTCTCAAGGGAAACCACAGGGCCAACATGAGGACTCCTGACGTCTCAGTGTGGGTATCCCAACACTCGCGAGGACACCAGAGTGCCCCTGCACTTACAGGGCTGGGATCCTAGAGGCAAGGGGCAGATGATCCCAAGCCTGGAGTCTCTTTCTGAGAAAGGATGCCCAGCTTTGACTGTGACTGTTTATCTTGCTCCAGCCCCTGGACGCTGTGTCCATGAGGTGATTTTAGTGGTGTTTCCATACAGTGTTATCATGAGGATGAACTGGGATAGTGCCGTGGAAGAACCTGAATGTTCACAGCTATTTCTGTGACATTGGGAGCCTAAGTACCTGTAGGTGCTCAGCCCCATGTGATGGGGGCTTAGGACTCTGTGGCAGGACCAGGGCAGAAAGTTTTCCAAACAAGAGAGGATTTGTCCAGCTATCCTCTTTAGGGGTGCTCTTCACTAACAGGGGTACCATGTACACTTGGAGGACTAGAATGACACCATGGATGGACCTCAGACTGGGTCTTCTGAGAGC
This sequence comes from Alexandromys fortis, assembly GCF_014885135.2. Classification (NCBI taxonomy): domain Eukaryota; kingdom Metazoa; phylum Chordata; class Mammalia; order Rodentia; family Cricetidae; genus Alexandromys; species Alexandromys fortis. The sequence continues at coordinate 1,068,887 of NW_026068056.1, forward strand.
TTTCTAGAACAATTGAGGATCCCGAACAGGACTGTAGGACCTCTCCTGCCACACATTTCCAGGCAGCGTCTCCTCTTTTGTGATGTCATTTGAGGGGAGTTTCTGGAACTTGCTAAAAATCTGGGTACAAAACATTAATCCCTTCATTGTTCATAAGAAGAAAACATTGAAAGCAGCCAAAGCAAATGAAGTAAATATGCCAGAGCTGGTGAGTTTGGTTGTAGATGGCACTGGGAATTAATTTACATACACCAAGGGAATGGCGGGAAAGGCAAATCTAATTTACATGAGCACACATGTGTGCATCCATCTATAAGAACATGATGGGACAGTCTTCTGGGTTGTAGGAGTTAGCACAAATTTTTCCTTCTGTTCAAAATCTGCATTTTCTAAAGACATATCACTTCTAACAAAAATAGGTAAGTGTCTGCTTTTCAATTTTTCATTTTGTTTGGTCTGGTTCTATCCATTATTTGTTTGTTTGTTTGTCTGGTCTCATACTTGAAATGCCCCTGCCTCAACTTCCCAAGTGCTGGGATTACAAGCATGCACCATCACGCCTGGGACTTAGTCTAAGTTTTTTTTCTTTTTTCTTTTTTTTTGCATTTGTTTAAGATTTTATTATTACTTTTTAAAATTTAGATTTATTTTACATGTATGAATGTTTTGCCTGCAAGTAGGTATGTGCCTTATGTGTGTGGTGGTCAGAGGGGGCATCACATTCCCTGAACTGGAATTTCATACAGTTGCAAGTCACCATGTAGGTTCTAGGAACTGAATTCAGGTCCTGTGAACCCTCTTACTATGGTGGACACTCTTATGCTAGACCTCAAGGAGGACAAAATGACCAGAGGTCACCTGAGTCAGACACAGACATGGACATCAGACAAGCTGCTCAACGGGTCCTGTCCTGTCTTGTGTACTCTCCACCACCAGGCTGCAAACTTAAATCAGGAATGAAAGAACCTCTTCATTGCCAGCCGGCAGAAGGGGATTCATCCTCCCATCCACAGAGCCTGTGCTCAGTTTGGAATTCAAGCAAAGCCCACTCAGTGCCTATAGGCCACCAGGAGTACTGCCTATGGGACAGCCAGCCCCGCAGGAGTTCTCTGTGGGACAAAGGGTACATTTTACATTTTCGATGGTAGACACCTGAATTCTGTGTGGGGAGGGCTGGATGATGGGAGGCAGTTATTCTGAATCAATCAGCCACCAGCCATCATGACTAGCTAGGTCCCGAGGTGAGCTGTCCACCAACTTGAGAGGCTAAGCCCCTTCACCCCTGGCTTCTGCAAGGTGGGTTACACTCACAATTTTAGAGAGAAACTTTTCTCTAGATGTGGCCGAGTGACGCTTGGATTTGCAGTCCAGCCTATGAGAGGCGCCAGAGCTGTGTGCTGAGCATTCGAAGTGTAAATCAATGAGAAAGTAATGGGAAGGGACCCAGCCCCCAGCTCATCACTCATCACGCAGATAAGGCTTTGTCTGAGACACACTGTTCCCTTGGGATCCTTATTGACTGTCCAGGAAAGCCCCTGCTCAAGGGCACAGGCTGCTTAAAGGGGGCTGAAGGTCGGTGAGAAAATCCAGATGGCCCGTACAGCAAAGGAGCTGACCTCACTCTCTACTGTGCTGTGGGCAGGGCTGTGACAGATCCCCAGGTATCCTGACTTCCTGTCCTGACTGTAGGAGGAAATGACCTTGTCTGGGCATCAATCAACAGGAACTATAGGAAAAGAATGGGAGTGGAGATCTGCCTGACGTGAGACTCACTCACCGGGAGAAAGAAGAGCAAGACTGAGAAACAGCGTGAACCTGTATTCTGTCATTTAGTCCCATGTCCCCTACTCCCGCCCCTCACCTCTGAGCTCTGCTGTGTCTCTGCTTGAGAGCCTGGGTGTCCACATCCAGCATGGTGCTGTTCGTCTCAAGAAAGATGTTTCTGGGGGCTGGAGAGATGGCTCAGAGGTTAAGAGCATTGCCTGCTCTTCCAAAGGTCCTGAGTTCAATTCCCAGCAACCACATGGTGGCTCACAACCATCTGTAATGGGGTCTGGTGCCCTCTTCTGGCCAGCAGGCATACACACAGACAGAATATTGTATACATAATAAAATAAGTATATATATAAAAAAAGAAAGATGTTTCCATCCCACTGGCAGGTACCCACAAGAAGCTCGAGCCTCCTAGTTGGCTACGAAAGAAGCACCACTGGCCTGTGATCAGGCATGGCTTCAGCCCTAGCCTGGGTCAGGTATGGCTTTCTAGGCTAGGGCTCCATCACCCACGGGGGAATGATGGAACTAACTGGCCATCTTTTTTGCCCACCATTAGCGAGTGTCACTTTAAAATGCTTATATTCACACAGGATATTCTTGGTTCATCAGGGCTTTGATTTCATTTACGGCAGTTGAAGCAACTGCTTTTACTCTAATGATCTGATACCCTATGTAGGACCTGCATTTGTATCAGAGTTCCCTATCTTAATAGACCTTTCGTTAAATAGGACCAGTCTCTCTCTTAGAGTTGTGCTTCCTTCCATAACCCAGGGTCGGTAAATGCTTCACCAGTGTCTTCTGGTGAAGATGCCACCAGAAAGATGGCTCCCACCAGACTGGGGGTTGAAATCTGTCACCACAGTGTCACTTTGGGATCACAGTCTCCCATTATGAGCTGATTTCAGACAATGTGCTGTGGAAACATTCCCACCCATTCGGAAAGCTGCTATGTCAGGAGGACCTTCCGCTGCTTGAGGCGCCAGCCTTGTGTTCAGGAAGTTTGAAGTTAGCACCAACATTTTCACTTTGGCCTGACAGGGTCCGAGTCCCATCCACGCTCAATTAGCGGACACTGGGCCCAGGTATGCGGTGTTTATTCCTCAAACCTGGGGAGATAGACAGTCTCTAGGGGACGCTGCAGCTCCCTCAGCAGCTCTTTGGAAAGGAGTGTGCACCCGCCACGTTCTGGATCTTTCCCACTTAGTGACTGGAGGGAAAGACCACCCACTCAGTCACTGGCATTGCTGGTCAGGCTTCAGCTTTGTGCTGCTTTAGGACGAGACAGCAGACTGGACAGAATGTTCTAGATCTGTGCCCTGTGAGCCTGGAACATTGCAGGATTCTACCTTGCACAGCACTTTGGTTTTCAGCAAGCTAGTATCTGAAAACATTTTGCAGCTCTCTTGCTGTTGTAAGATGGGATCACTTCTGTTGTAATTTCAATACTTTTCTCTTTCAGAAATGATTTTGAAGACATGAAGCATAGGAATACTATGCTTTCTGTAAGGAGTTAAAAAAATTCCAGAAAAAAGCTCCACCTGCATTTCCCATGTCCAAATTTTATTTACTGTCCTGTGTTTCTTAAACTTTGTATCTTAGTTTTTCTACTTATTTATCTATCCACCCACCGAAACATGCATCCATCTACCTACCCACCTACTTATCCATCCAGCACCTACCTACTAACTAACCTCCACCCATCCGTCCGTCCATCTGTCCGTCCGCCCGTCCATCCATCCATCCATCCATCCATCATCCATTTACCTACCCACAGACCCATCCATCCACCTACCTACTCACAGGCCTATCCATCTGTCCATCCACCGATTCATAGATCCATTAATCCATCGATCCATCTGTCCATCCATCCACCAATCATCCATCCATCTATCAAGTATCTACCCACAACCCGTCCTTCTACTCACTTCTGGACTTTCTCAGAGAATCAGGAGCGGAGTCAACCTGACTGACATTTCCAAATCTGTTTCCATACACTTCCCTTGTGAGGCAAACCTCCTGCTGGTGATGAAGAAGCAATAGGAAGATCAACCAATATTACACAAACACCATCACTATTATCTTTACCACAGGGCAGGCAATGACAAAGCTTGACCACAGCCCCCCTGGCAGTGGGACAATGCCATTCCCTGCAGCTCTTTTTAGGTGATTCTTGGGCAGATCGGTTTTATTTATTGCATTTGATTTTTTTCTATTTACCCTTTTCCTTGTTCTAAAAGCAAATAAACTTATAAAGAGAACTACATTGTAGGCAGGAAGTCATAATAAAAACACACTGGGTTCTCATAAGTATATTGTTATTACAATGATTTAATGTACTTACTTCTTTACTGTGTCCAGGTAGCAAATGATGCTACATGCTGACTGCCCTTTAACATTTCCTTTTTTAAATATGTATTTTATGTATATGAGTGACCTGTCTTCACACACATGATGAGCCACCATGTCGTTGCTGGGAATCGAACTCAGGACCTCTGGAAGAGCAGCCAGTGGCCCTTAACCACGGAACCATTTCTTCAGCCCCAGCCTTTAACATTTCTAAGTCTCCAATTAGCTCACAAGTTTGCATCAAACTTAAAAGCAGACCACACAAGCATCAAAGATAGGCTTTTCCCCAATATCCCACCTCATCTGATACACAGTTTAAACTTTGTTTGTTGCATAGAACTATGCAAGTAAGAATAAACACAATGCCAGCTGAGAAACACGACTGAGCTCCTTCTCTGACTGTATCGTAGGACTTGTCTAAGTGTTGATGTTTCCTGTTGGGACTGTGGCTCACTTCGACTCTTTGCTCTCTTGTGAAACAGGTTCAGGAGTCTTGGCTTGTTTTTATTAAATAGCAACCTGCAGAGCGAAGCTACGAACTTTGTCTTGGCCAGTTTGGTTTGTGGGTTTTGAGGATCCAGACTTAAGTGATGCTTAATTCACACTCTTGGGACCGGATCTCCTCTTTTTGCCTCTCTTCCTAGGAATTTTAATATTATTATTATTTATTTTTTGAGCTCAATCTATTTTGATTTTTGTCAACTCTAAGATACTTTCATCATGCAGTATGGGTGGATTTTTTGTTGTTGTTTTTGCTTGTTTTTAGTGGTGGCAGTGGCCCTCACTGACCTTGCATCTTATTTTGCATTTGGCATCATTTCAAAGGCAGGGGAGTAGACAGCCAACACAGTTTCTCTTCCCTACTATTATTCCCCAGCAAAGCAACACCTCAGAAGAAGCAGGCAGAGAGACCCATGGCTCTGGGTAATTCTCAACCAAACTGAGGTTTAATCAGAAACTCAGTAAGCTACAGGCATTCACATGAGCTCAACAAGCTTGATATAAAAAAGAATTATGAAAAAATAAGAGTCACTAGATACCAAAACCACTGTAAGATCCAAGATCCTGTTTGGTGAGAAATCCAAATTTGGAAAATTTGAGAAGTGAAGAGTCTGACTGCATAAAGGCCCCACAGGAAACTGAGCCTGAGGTGGGGCGTCTCCTCAGAGTCGCTTCTCAGCCTTGAGCCCATGAAGGCGAATTTTAAAAAACAGCATTCTAGTGTACATTTACCAAGAAAGCCCAAGTAAGAAAATGCTAAAGAAGACTTCCTATCTCAAAGGCCAAGTTAATCTTTCAGGTTACAGAAATAAGATACAGGGACAAAGACCATCCCCCCTCCTTTGTGGCATCTCCCACTATAGCTCAGGCTATGCTTTAAATAACATTTTCTTCCCTGCTGGGCAGTAGCATCATTACCTGTCCTTGTATCTTCTCTTCCTTGTCTGTCTGGAGCACAGAATCTCAGGGTTACAGTGTGGACACAAAATCTCAGGGTTACAGTGTGGACACAGAATCTCAGGGTTACAGTGTGGACACAGAATCTCAGGGCTACAGTGTGGACACAAAATCTCAGGGTTACAGTGTGGACACAGAATCTCAGGGTTACAGTGTAGACACAGAATCTCAGGGTTACAGTGTGGACACAGAATCTCAGGGCTACAGTGTGGACACAAAATCTCAGGGTTACAGTGTGGACACAGAATCTCAGGGTTACAGTGTGGACACAGAATCTCAGGGCTACAGTGTGGACACAAAATCTCAGGGTTACAGTGTGGACACAGAATCTCAGGGTTACAGTGTGGACACAGAATCTCAGGGCTACAGTGTGGACACAAAATCTCAGGGTTACAGTGTGGACACAGAATCTCAGGGTTACAGTGTGGACACAGAATCTCAGGGCTACAGTGTGGACACAAAATCTCAGGGTTACAGTGTGGACACAGAATCTCAGGGTTACAGTGTGGACACAGAATCTCAGGGCTACAGTGTGGACACAAAATCTCAGGGTTACAGTGTGGACACAGAATCTCAGGGTTACAGTGTGGACCCAGAATCTCAGGGCTACAGTGTGGACACAAAATCTCAGGGTTACAGTGTGGACACAGAATCTCAGGGTTACAGTGTGCAGCACAGAATCTCAGGGTTACAGTGTAGACACAGAATCTCAGGGTTACAGTGTGGATACAGAATCTCAGGGTTACAGTGTGCAGCACAGAATCTCGGGGTTACAATGTGGACACAGAATCTCAGGGCTACAGTATGGACACAGAATCTCAGGGTTACAGTGTGGACACAGAATCTCGGGGCTACAGTGTGGACACAGAATCTCGGAGTTACAGTGTGCAGCACAGAATCTCGGGGTTACAGTGTGGAGCAGAGAATCTCAGGGTTACAGTGTGGAGCACAGAATCTCGGGGTTACGGTGTGGAACACAGAATCTCAGGGTTACAGTGTACAGCACAGAATCTCAGGGTTATAGTGTGGAGCACAGAATCTCACAGTTGCAGAGGGCCTATAACACACTAGCCACAGACACATTGCAAAAGCACACTTTCTCAGATTCCAAGATAAACAAGTTACATTAAGACTGACTAATACTAGGCAGAATGAAAAAAATTAGAAATCTCTTTCCTTCATTTTGGTAAATTTTTGCAAAGGTAAGGATTATTCTGGCCGAGGAGCCCAGAGAATGACCTGAATTGTATGATTTCTGGATGGTTTTATAAACAACCATTTTAGATCTTCCAGTACAAAATTTGCCTGTTACCCACACAAGTCTCACTGACGATGAAAATTTCATTAATTAAACAGGTGTAACCTGTATGCTCACATGCTGAATAATTAAAGTTCAATTCCACTGAATGCAAATTTAGCAGAGACAATGAGAACACGCAGCAGTAACTGTTACTACATTTCGTTACACTGTGGTAAAGGTGAATTTCCTTCCCCGTCCAAAAATAAATACATAAAGAAAAGTCCCATAGGGGAGTGAGAAATCAGGAGGTAGGAAAATCTCTACACTATGATTGGTGAGGGAAAAACAAACCAAGAGAGAGTCAAGCAAGACAAAAAACAAACAAACAAAAACCTCAGCGCTGTATCTTTTGAAACCCTCTACGTGTTAGCCTTGGGAATCATCTGAACATACAGTGTAACCAGGAAAGACGGCATGATGCCAGTCACCATGGCACCAGCCATTCCCGCTCCTTTGCTGTTCACCTAAATCTTTTAATTTATTTTTAATGAATTAACCAATTTTTTTTGAGACAGGTTCTCTGTGTAGCCCTGGATGTCTTGGAACTCACTTTGTAGACCAGGCCGGCCTCAAAGTCACTGAGATCTGCCTGCCTCTGCCTCCCAGGTGCTGAGATTTAAAGGCATGTGCCACCACCGCCCAGCTCATTCTACTGAATCTTAGGGATAAAGTTCTAAAATTTAAGAGTGTCCAGATCTGTAAGATCCATTTCCGATTGAGAGGAGTGAATTTACAAGTACCATACAGAACCTTCCAGAATAACCAACCCATGGCATTAGTTGCAAGTGGATGCCTTGAATTTGTAGTCGAACAAATATTTGAGAAATCATACCAAGTTCTTTCCAGACAAGCAAACCGTATAAGGACATGTCAGACACATTTGCTATGAAACACTCATACCCACTCTTAAATCCCTACTGACTCTAAGAAATGGCTTCACCTTTTTTCCCCACAGCTAAATGTAATGCTCTATTGCCGACCCAGCTTCCGTCCAGATATGCAGAGGGGTGTTTAGTTTATAAAATCCTTTCCACCTAAGAGATGACTTGGGGTTTGTCATGATGCCAAGTCAGAGATTTTCAAACCAATATCACGCATGAGACAAGTACAGCAGACATGAGATGAAACCCCTTATCACGGCAGTCACACGACGTTAGGCGCACAGTGACCTTCGGGGCGGTGATTCCACTCCTCACTCCTAGGGTTCAGGATCATTGGTTGGAGTGCCACACAGATCTGGAAAACGCATAAGAGAGTCACTAATGAGTAAATCCCAGGTCACTGAGTCGTTTTTTTTTCCTCTACAGAAGGCCCACACCGGTGGCAGTACATTTTAAAGTTTTCCTTGTTAAAAAATAATAAATGTAAGTACACGGAAAAGTAGAAAGGAGCACATATCTAACCCCCCACTGGATCCTGAGCCCAGCTTCTAGAAAGATTCACAGGCCAACGCAACTGCTCTCATCTCATCTTCTGGTGTTCAGGACCAAACATATCTTGCGGTCCCCCACAGGTGCGGGAGTATTGTAGGGAGATTCAAGCAGGGTGTTTCACAGTGAGAATGAGTAAGATGCTGGCAGAGACCTTAGGAGGCACTAATTATTTTGATTCACACTGCTTTAGCTATGTGACTTATTTGCAATATGCTAGCCTTTGAGAGTAATGATTTTTTATGTGAGGTTAGAATCTAAGTTTTCCCTCCCAGGTTGAGAAGTCATATAAAATTAAGGATATTCATCCACTTAAATGTTGGCTATTTCTAGATCCTTGCTCTATTACACAGTGGCTAAGATGTTTCTAAGTGCCGTGGTTGGATATCAGCACAGAGTGATTAATACAGAACACACTTAGGTTTCCATTTAGACCCTTCCGTCTCCAGGACAGCAGGGAAGCCATGCACGTTCAATCCACAGCCTTGTGTCCTCTACCTTGTATGGACACAGTTGTAGTTTGAGTCACGTTCTATATCATATCATGGTTTCAGTCAAGATATCAAAATGATCCTCAGGAGAGGCAGGTGTTTTAGGCCACAAGAAGATGCCATTGGAAAACATAGGGAAGTTACTTCTTTTTCTTTTTCCTTTTGTCTATGAAAAAAAGAGACGCGAGGCCTAAGCCTGGCTCCTCCGTCTTACACCAAGAGCAGAGTGTGCTTGCTGACCTTTCTTCTACCCAGTGCGTGACAACTCAGCGGCACCCACAGAGCCGAGCAGCGCCCTCCCTCACTGAGCTCTTCCCCACCCAGTAGGTAACACCAGCACTTATGAGGCTCTCACGGCTGTGGTACTTCATAATTCAAAACCGGCCACCCTGTGACAGAGACAGGCCTTCTCATCATCCCCCCTGTGTGCCTGCACGTGAGGGCAAATGACTGAGCCTTGACACATTGAAGAGTTAGACTGTGTCCTCATCTGCTCTGCTCCAGAGAAAGGCAGGCAATCTAGACAAAGCAGGAAAGAGTAAAACTCATATGGTCAGTGTGTATGTTAGGTATGGAAAGTAAGCTTCCAGCAAATCTCGAGCCCTAGGAACTTCTATTTTCTAAATAATTATTTATCGTCCTGTGAGCAATAGATGAGTGTTTCTTAGTTCTCGGGATGGCGTCTTCCATGTGGTGTGCTCCCCACCCCCTATACACACTTACATACAGAACACAGCCCTGAGACCCGGTTCACACTGCTGAGATGAGGCCACAGCAAAGCAGTTGTCTAACACAGGGCACACCGAATCTCTGAAATATAGCTGGTCCCCTGCACTGGTAGAAAGCTGTAGATGACACTTTAAGACACCAGGAGTGAGTTTTTCTGTGACGGGAATGTCACCTTTCATGCCGCGGGACTCTGAAGCCACCCCGTGTGGTAAATCACAGCGCTCCTTTGTTACGTTTGTGTTCACTGGGATTTATCTGCTAATTTGTTTTACTTGAGACAGAGTCCACGTAGCCCAGGTTAGCCCTGCTGTGTGGTGAGGTGTGTGAGTGTGTGTGTGTGTGTAACATACTCCCTATTTGTATGTTGGAGGTCAGGCAATTGTACACTAGCTAATAACTACTCCATGAGTATACACTCCATACAAGATGCTATCTTGAGAACGGGGGAAACACTCACCTATTGCTTTTAGGGAGACAAATAATTATTTAGAGAAGAGATGCCTCTAGAACAAGAGATTGGGCTGGCAGCTTGGCCTCTGTATCATTGGATGTTGTTTTGACTTCTTCCGGCAATAATTTATGTCAGTCTGAAAGAACAGTTTACCTTGCTTTCACGGTGTTAGCCTGCTTCAGTAGGGCCAAAAATGCTCAGTCTCTGAAGTTGCCCCAGTTTTTGGCTTAGGTATAAGCTGCTGTATCCATCACAAGCTTCGTGAAGAAGCCCAGCCAGAAAGAACTCTATCCACCATGCTGCCCAAGCACCGCAGCGGCCTTCGGCTCTGCACACCCAGCTGCTGGCAGGAAGGAGCTGAAAAGCGACCAAATGTCTGGTGTTCGCGGCTACATTAGCAGCCCTACATGTCCCTCTTAGGTTTATCCTCCACGCTTATATTTTCATTTCTATTTCCAATTACGCCTATACAGAAAATGAAGAGGGGGTGCTAACATTTCTGAACCTGAGTCAGATCACTGGACCTGGGAGCAGTCTTCCCTCCCTAGAATCTTAATTCAGGGCAGTGACTCCCAGAGACAGTGGCTGACACCCCTCAGGTCTTTCTGGAATGCCTCTGTGTTCATGTAGTCATCTCTGGTGTCTATCATAGGCGACATGGGCTGTTTCAGGTATTTATAGGGAAAACTAGCAAACAGATTTCAAACCCTGCTCATCGTATGTGTACTACTAGATAATATGCACTTAACACAACCAAAATGACTGAAAACCTTTCTTTGGGAAGTATGGCTTTGAACTTGTGTGAATGTCACAATTCCATCATTATATAACAATATGAAACATCTCAGGCTATCAAACAATCCTCTCGATGTTATTTACTGCATTTTTCTACAAGCTCCCACAAAAATGGACTTTTAGATAGAAAGCAACCTTATTGTCTGCTCAAAGTGAGAAAACAAATTGTCTCGTTAGTGTAAGGTATGTGGCCCTCTTATCTAGAAACTTTTAATGACATCAACATAGAGCTATAAGCACACAGTAATATTCCTTTAAGGACTTGAGCACCACATCTGTGAATATCTGCCGAATTCGACCTGCAGCTTTTGCATGGCTTCCAGGGCACTCCCGTGGGTCAAACCATTGTCTTCATATAAACTCACTCCTTTTCTGCCCAGGACAGCCAAGAAGCCCTGTTCAACAGATTACACTGTTCTCATCTCTGTCCCAGCATGCCAGAATGAGGGCAGAGGTGTGCTCGAGCAGACCGGGGGGNGGGGGGGGGGGGGGGGGGGGGGGGGGGGGGGGGGGGGGGGGGGGGGGGGGGGGCTGGCCATCACAGGCTTCACCTTGGTATACAGTAGATAACGTTCTGTTCATTTTTTTCTTAGCTTCTAAGTAGGCATACAAGTGTCTAAAATATGAAGCAAGTATTATTTAAACATGTCGAGACAGGAAAAAAACACTTTAGGTATAGATACTTAGGTGAAAGAACCTGGAAAAAATATTCAATATTACCCTCAAATCAAACAAGCAAAACCTTTCATGCTTTTTCTTTCAAAATAAAAATCTCACCTTCTGTTGTTAGAACAAATACTTAAGCTATTAAAAGCACATCCCTTCCTGGGCCAGGAAAGAAAAATCTAACATCTAGGACTTTAAAATTAAAGCCATGGGCTTTGGGGTCACCCAGCTCTGAAAAATAGTGGGTGTCTTAACAACTAAAGTTGAGTCTGAATTCTTAAAAAACAAAACAAAACAAAACAAAGCAAAAGAAAACAAAACAACAACAACAAAAAAGCCAGAGAAGGGACTCCAGCCTGGGTTTTAGCAGCTCTGCTTTCTGGCACAGGGGTCCTGTTCCCAGAAGCTGAGTGAGTCGGAGCTGAGCCCGGCCGGCAGGGAGGCAGTCTGGCTAGGCTGCAGATGAGCAGAGAGAGGGAGAGTGAGGCTGGGAGCACGTGTTACATCAGACACAGTACCTGATTTTTCACTGCACAGCATGTCAGCTAGATGGTGTGCCTCCTGGGCGATAAGTGCGAAAATCTCATCCTCATACTTTTCAATGATGGCTTCGCACTGCAGAAACACAATAGCAACACGTGTGAGCAGCGGCACATGGGCAGGGCCCCTGATTAGCACAGACTTAGCGACCTTTTAGTAGTGGAACACAGGAAAGCATGTAACCAAGGAAGTTCATTTTCCTCGGCCCCTTTGGTTTGATACATCATTGCACAGGAGTAACCTTCCTCTAGGAATGCTAATTGTATCATTTTCCTGAGACTTAACTAAATGATTACTCTGTTGGAAAACCTCAGAGGAGGAGGAAGAGGAGAAGAAAACAGGAAGAAGGAAAGAAAATGGCTGGCTGTTTGTTTCTATTCCTGAAGTCTGGAGAGCAGTACACAGGAAGGAACCGAAAGCTTTCCTCTCCTATTTCCTTCAACATTTTAAAGACCACATTTCCTGGAAATGGATGGATCAGCTTCCTTACAATTTAACAGAATAACTCACTTTGTGGTTTGGAAATTTGAGATAACTGAGGCTCCTCAGCCATCATAACAGTTGCACCTCCCATCACTGGGGAGGCTTCTCCGCAGCCCCTTAGGACTGCTCAGTCGTGCATTTGCTTTCCAAAGCAAATAAAAATAAAAACAAAACAAGTTCACACTTCAGGCAGGAGGAAGCACAAATTTGCCGTGGGGTCTGAAAGTGTTAAATTCTGCCTGGAGTGTGTCTCTCCCATCAAGAACTATCAGGCGGCCTTTTTTGGAACTGTGGGTTACTGATGGCCATCCACTGGAGACTTGCAAACCATCTCTGAGTTCATTAAGCAAGATACGAAGAATTTTAAATGGCATTCAAAAATATTTAAATTCCACTATAATGTGTTTATTTAAAACCTGTGAAAGACAAACACACTCCCATCGCCATCCAGGTTCCATGGGGCTTTTAGCTTTGAATTATTGCCCTCACTTTTTAATTAAAATGAAACCTCCAAATGTCAGCTACAGCCCCATGTTGGGGTTGCAGCATGCCTGACATTTTGGCCACTGTGTGAACTTAATGCAATTTTAAAAAGACAGTCCTGCCCATCACTGTGTGATTCAACAGCATTAAGGGGAAATGCATTGCAACTTATTTTGCCAGGCACACCCTACTAAGCCAGAGGCCAACGTTTTTGTAAAATCAACTTTATGCTGAAGGAAATGTGGGATTGTGCTCTTAACCCTAAGGCTTGGTGTAGCCCAGCCTGAGCAACAAAACTGGAATTAACTGGAGGAAAACATTCTCCTTGAGAAGCCTGTGGGGGATAGAGGAGAGGATCTTGGGGGCTACCACTCCAACACTGAGCTATAAATACTTGAAAAGGACTCTTGGCCTCCATTCGGATTTCAGCCTAGAAACCACAACCTCTGCCCTTCCTTAGGTGAAAGTCTGAGACACAGTTCCTTCAAAACAAGACAGGATGAGGTCACCCCACACCAGCAGAATGTCCTGATAAACAATGTGCAAATGGTACCAGACAGGGGACACAGGGCACCGTCCATAAAACCCCTGTCAGTCTCCCCACTGATCACGGAAGGCTGCCACGATCCCTGAGATGCCTCCCAAGCCAGATCCCTAAGCTTTCAGTGAAGACTTAAGCAGTGGGCCAGCATAGGACACTGGGGCATGTCAATGTACCTGAATGTCCACTGCTCATCAACAGCTCAAGAGTAGCCCCAGGAAGAAAAAGGAGACCCCAACAGACTGTTAGGAGGGTGCTTACCGCGAATTTCAAAGGTTTGAAGGCATCAGAATAAAAGAAGAACTTTTTATATTCTTTGTATATTTTGTCTCCCTTTCTCGGAGCGTATCTCCTGAAATACTTCTGCTTGGTCACTGGGTCGTCCTCCAGCTGGTAATCGTTCATTCGCATACACACTTTATCCAAAAGGTCGACGAGGAACGCCTCGGACTGGGCCAGGGGAACCTACAAGAAGAACAGAACCAGCCAGGACACTTGCCTACGCACTCGCGAGTCCAGCGAATGCGTGGAAGGTCGGCTTCCCAATGGAAAGCAGCTGCACCGTTCTTTATGTAGCTTTAAGAGAGCTTAAATTCTAGCGAGAAAAACAATATGCTTGTCAGTGGACAGTAAGAAACTGAACAGTCTAGAAACTGTACGTATAGATGTCATTTTAAAAAGTTGAGTAGAGGCTGAAGCACAGAAAATGGGAGGAGATGGGGGCGTCGATAGCGCATCAGTTCTGTGGGGAAGCCACACTTCTGCCCATCCCACGTCGCGCTGCCCCCCCTTGCCTTCCGGGAATCTTGCGGCCACTGTGCCGGGTCTATGCCGAGGTGATCGAGGTGATCGTAGGTAGCGGGACCCTGGGCGCTTCTCATAGGCCCGAGCTTGCTCTGGGAACAGCTGGCGCGCGTCCCGGGCGCCCCTCTCCCTCCCGGACCTGCCGGGGCGCGCCGGGCTCCGTGCCACCACCTCCGCCCGGGGCGCGGGTCAAAGAGCACCCCGCGCCCTTGGAAACCGAGACAAAACCTCGTGCGGCGTCTAGACGGGTCAAGGTGCAGGAGGCCTGGTCCCCGCGGCTCCTTCCGGAAGGGGCGTAGAGCCGCCAAGGGCGCCCGGCCGGGCCCGCGGCTTTGCGCGCTTTCTCCCTCTCCACCCTCTGCTGATCAAAGAAGGAAGTTTGCATGACAACCGCGCTGAAAGGGGCTGCATGACAAATGAACTCGGTTTCTGCAGTGTTGATATATCCAGCCCCCTTTGTCCCTTTTCACACGCAGTGTGAACCCTTCCGGTGCCAACGACTGCGCGACATTCACAGGCGCGCTCAGGGCGCACAAAGGGTCCCGGTGCTTCCCCGCCATCTGGCCGCAAAGCCGATCTGCAATTAACATGAAAGCGCGGACGGCCTGGCTCGTGAGGAACACCCCCAGGTCGCCGCTGCCCCCAGCGCCCACCAGAAACCGACCCTGGGAGTGCGCTTACGCAGAGCGCAAAAACGGCGCGCCAGGACCGCGCCCGTTCTTCGCCCCGCGCCTGCTGCGGCCCAGGTGAACCTCAGGCCGTCAGGAACTCTCAAAGCCCTGACTTTGCAAAAGCAATTAATTAAATACGTCTGCGAACTAAAATGAGAACACTCCGCAGCCGATGTCAAATTCTTCAAATTCACCAAAATATATACAAATATATTGAGAAAACGAAAATTCTACAAGGGCACTTTCAATCACAACTGGTATTTTATTTTAGTTTTTCAAACTTGGTCAGTTGCAAAAGAGAAATTCACAGGTTTACTGACTCAACTGAAAATCGAGTAGCTCATGGACAGTTCGGTAAACTTGGCGTGGGAGTGGGGCACAGGGAAAGGCAAGAGATCCGCAAAATGGAATCTTACGTTAATGACTCAAGGCGGGCCTTTAACACAAAGTCTGGCCGGCGTTTTCAGTGGTGCCAGTGTGTTGAGCGTCTTTCCTTAACGGACACATGTAGATGGCAGTTTCTAGTTGTCCACAAGAAAAGATTTTAAGTCACAGCGAAGGGTGGTATCGTTTATAAAAAACAAAACAAACAAAAACCCTAAAAGCAATCGGGAAATTCACTCTGCTTCCCTACCCCATCAGAAAAGAAACAGGACTCTATGCATGGGGGTGGGGCAGGGCTTTGGGGGAGGGCCCAGGATGGGGAAGAGGACCCTGGGAAACCCAGTCCTGTTACCAGGCCAAGACGGTCCTCACACACTAACGTTTCTAGTCGCTTCCCTAGAAACTGTTTTGTTTTTCTTCCCATTTCAAATTGACCTAATACTCTGAGCTGTGTGCAGAAGATTGCTGGGCCTTGAAAGTCTGGAGCAAAGTCATGGAAGCCTCCTACACGTTACTTTTGAGAACTTTGGGACAAAATTTTTCTGGGTTGCACTTTTTGTAAAAAGTCCTTCACAGTGTCCATAACTGTGAGTTGTTTTTAAAGTACAACCTTAAACCTTTGGATGCCCTGCTTTAACACGAATAGGTTGGTGTGTGTGTGTGTGTGTGTGTGTGTGTGTGCGCGCGCGCGAGCATTTCTACAGATTTTTTTTTAAAGTCTGAAGATTGACAGGTTTTGAATAGCCTTAGCTAGCTAGTCCTTTGCAGGAGTCTTTAAAACCAGGCGCAGTTGCTGGCTGAAGTCTTACAGGACATTATAAGCTCCTCCGGAAAAGAGAAGGGAGCCTTCCCAACATGAAGGTGCTGAGATCATTTTAGGGAAGAGTCTTCAAATTTTGATCTTAAAATCCCCGAGCACCGGATATTGGAAAAATATTTTTAAAAGATGTTTCTCATCACAGTTCTTTATACATGCATTAAAATCTACACTAATATGATTTCACTCAAATGAACCACTACCTTTAGTAAATTTAAAGACTGTACATAGAATAATTGACCCCCCCCAAAAAAATTTGTTCCGATTCTAAGAATGCATTAGTACTGAGACAAGTGGAGTAAGAACCAAGTCTTTCTTTGTACACAGTGAGGGTTTTGAATGGAACTTGTCAATAAAGCGACTCCCTTTGTGATCTTCCAGGAACCTCGCCTCCGCCAAGCAAGGACTGTCTCAGAGATACTAGCCTCATTAAAATATGAATGGAAAGGGCCCTTGTCACCACCGCTGTGTCAGTAGAGAACCGGCTCAGGCTTCTCCAACAGTTTTCTCGCTGATTTATGGCGACTCCCATAGAATGTTAGAAATGTAAAAATGATCCAATACCGTGTCCTCACTATCCTGGGGAACCTGAAAGTAAACCCAGCACCTCCCAGTTTCACCTCTACATCCCCTGTGGCACACGCACTGTCCAGACACCACCCCACCACCTTAGGCTTCTCCTAACCACTGGCCTGTGAAGTGAGCCGGGGAAGGGGCGTAGGAGGTGCCAGACCACAACTTTGAAACGGAAGCAAAGTTCTGGCTTGGTTTCTCCAGGAGTCTGCAGCGAGGGAGTTGGCTGCAGACTTCCATGACTACACTTTAATAGCGGCCAATTACAGCATGCTCCATGTTTTTTCATTACTGTGTCTCTGTTAATCTTGTAGCAAATTTCTTGCTTGATAGCTATCACAACCAGGCAGGAATACAATTATGTCACAGCACAATGGACGTGGAGACGCTAGTAGTGATGCGTCCCCTCTCTGCCATCACAGCCTGACAGTCGCCAATAAGCTTCATTCATCTTCATGACTGTTTTGTAGTTTTCCTGCAGATGTGAAGCTGGCACTTAACCTGCTTAGTGGCTGATCATTTCTTATTGTTGCAAAGGTTTTCCTTTCTCAAGGGTTGGTTAATGTAGCAATTATAAGGGCTTTGTAGCAAACATTGGATCCAGTTTAACTGCTAACTTTCCATCCGTAAAGAATGGAACCACCAGAGATATTAGCTTAAAGTCAATATTTAGCCACAAAAAGTTACAGCTGCTCACCTTAGGCTTGGATTCAGGAACTCTTGTGGGCTGATGAGACACACAATTAGCTTTTATGTTAATTGACTGCTATGAGTTTGTTGTATGACATGCCTTCTATAATATGTAAATTGGTCGACTGTTTGGTTTCATTAGACAATATGATTACAAATCTGAAGGAATTCATTTTGATGAGAAATAATAAATGCTGATGCATTTCCAGCTATATATATGTATCTATGTGTGTTATATAAACATATATATATATATATCTGGAAATTTTATCTGTAGATATATGGGGGGGGTGTCATATCCAAACCCAACTGATAAGAGAGCTTTTTTTTTCTGGTAGTCTAAATTTGAAGAGTAACTGGAGCACCACACAATGCTCAGCACTGGTGCTTCAAGATTCCTCAAACTCCCTGACTGGACAGGTGGGCCTGTGAGCAACTGCTACAGGATCCTTGCTTTTGAAAAAACCATTTCTTGCCAACTGAATGATGGAAACAAGCCATTCTGATTTGAAAGGCTATTTTTGCAAGTGTTTTCTGTCCTTATCATTAGAGTATGAGGGTTATGGATTAGTAACATATATTTTCAAGGAGTTGAAAATTAGTAGCAAAATGAGAACCCTGTGATTTAGAGGAACCTCCCCTCCAGACTTCAGGCACATTTTTTTTTACTCTGGAGTTATCTTCAACTGACAATGAGAGAAGAGAATAGAAAAGAACCTACGGCGGTCAGCATTAATGATCACGGGGTGGGGGAGGGGTCATCTAACTCAATTTCTTAAGTTAAAAAATAAGCATCTTTCTTTCATTATGAAATATTAAATTGTTGCCACTATTAGGTTTATCATTTTTTTAAAAAAATACTCTGCTTTAAAAAATAGATTTTTTTAAAACCTATTAAGTTTTGAATGCAGGTAAAATGAAAAACATAGCTGCCCATACAAAATATGGCCAATTTCCAACCTCTGTGAAGTCCTGTGAGCAAAGGCTCAGGCACAGTGTCTCTATGTGCCTCGCTTTGTCCTGCACTTAGTGCAGTATGGAGAGTCTGCTGCTTCAAAAGCTCCTGATCAGAGCGCCCACCGGGGCAGTTGCAGACCAGAGTAGAACAAGACTCAGTTTATTTAAGGCTGAGGAAAGCTGGAGACCAGCCTGGGCTACACTGTAAGTTTCTGGGTAGCCTGGACTACAGTGCTCTGTCTCAAAAGATCAAAATTTAAATAGAAATAATATTTTTATTCATTTACCAAAAATTACTAGGCCCTATCTACAATGTAGACAAACACATTTGTCAAATACAGACTTTTAAAAAATATATTATTGCTTTATTTTATGTGTATAGGTATATGCATGCCTGTGTACCACATGTGTGGCCACAGAGGGCAAAATTATGAGCTGCTATATGAGTCCTGGAAAATAAACAGTCAAGTGCTCTTGACTGCTGAGCCATCTCTCCAATTCCAAATACAGATCTTCTTAAAGACTCTCCATGATTCTGTGGTGTGGGAAGTCCTCTGTCTATGTGTTGCTTTTATTGGCTAATGAATAAAGCTGTTTCGGCCAGTGGCTTAGCAGAATAGGGTAAGGCAGGAGTTCCAAGTAGATAGAGGATAGAGAGAGTAAGTGGAGTGAACGAGAAGCCATGTAGCCCTACTGGAGACAGACAGAGATGCCGGATAGAACTTTACCCAGTAAGCCACAGCCATGTGGCGATACACAGATTAATAGAAATGGTTAATTTAAGATATAAGCGCTAGCTAGTAATACGCTTAAGTGATTGGCCAAACAGTATTGCAAATAATATAGTTTCTGTGTGATTTTTTTGAGTCTGAACAGACGGGACTGAAGGAACAGCCCCCATCAACAACTCTGAATTAACTAGAATATATTCCCAGTGGACATCAGCTGGTGATAGTGTGGCCACATCTATGGTGTGGCTGCCAGAGATTGCCTAAGCACTGTTGCTGCCTCCTTGACTTACAGATGTCTTCCTGTAGGCAGAGTGTTTCTGTGTCCTGACAGCCACTCCCAAATAACCACACTGAGACTTATTATTAATTATAAATGCTTGACCAATAGCTCAGGCTTGTTACTAGCTAACTCTTATATTTTAGACTAATCCATATTTTTTATCTACATTCTGCTACCTGGCTTGGTACCTTTTCTCAGTATGGCAAGTTCATCTCCTTCTCTCTTAGTGTCCTTGCTATTCTCAGACGACTCCTCTTCTTTGTGTTCTCTTTTTGTCTGTAAGTCCCACCTCACCTTTATCTGTCCAGCTCTTAGCCAGTCAGCTTCTTTATTAACCCAATTACGGTGACATATATTCACATAATGTAAAGGAATATTTTGCACCTTTCAACCAAAACTTGTCTTTCAGTATTTTGTTCCTGCAAATTTCTCTGTGGTTGCCCAGCTGTCTGCTAACACAGCTCTGCCAAATGTGATCCAATGCAGACAATGGGCAGAGGTACAACTGGGATTCTATTATAGTATCATTCAACTTTGTCTTTGCCTGCCATGAGCACATGGCAAGGAAGTGATGAGATTGCCTGGTGAAGACTGGGAAGTCTAAGATGAAGAAGGTCTGGGACTTGAGTGATGAATTAAAATGTGTCACCTCCACATAGGGAAAGCATATACACATCTATGCACATATCCATAGATATGCCTCACACACATGTAGGTATGCAACACACACATATGCATGTGCTCACACACATCCAACACATTTGAACACACACACACTCACACGCACAAATTATGCAGAGAGCACCAGCTGGCTTCTTAGCTGACAATAAATCTGAGGGCACTGTGAGGCTGGCTCTTGGGTGGGGCTAGTGACAACTGCAGGCAGAATGCTTGCAGCAGATGCTGAAGTCTCCCTCACACTCAGGAGAGTCCCTGACCACCTGGCCTCCACACCACCGTCCTGGCCTCAAGCCCTCAGTTCACAGGGCCCTTTCATAACTAAGAACAAGCCTGTGTTCTGTGAATGAGTGGCTAATTCCCAGCCTCCAGCTGAGCCTGAGGACACCAGAAGTTGGAACAGGACCTTTTTACACTCCTTTTTGTTATGTTCCTGTGCAAGGGACCCAGGGACAGCAGGGCTTCTGGGCATTCACGTCACTAGCATGAGCCCTGATCCCCTTCACACGATAGGAATCTGGGTAGGAAGACTGAGCAACTTCCCTAGGCCACCCACAGACTAATCCTGCCTCTCGCAGACTATCTTCATAAGTAAAAGCAGAAAGCAGACATAGAAGAGGGCTCAGATTGGGCTGAATCGAGACCTTTCTACAGTATAGTGGAGTTAGCCTCTTTGCAAAGGCCAGCTTTGTGTCCTGATTCCTGAAGGTCATATGAAGAATCAGTTCTCTCTTTCCTTCCTTCCTTCCTTCCTTCCTTCCTTCCTTCCTTCCTTCCTTCCTTCCTTCTTCCTTCCTTCCTATGTATCTATCTATGTATCTATGTATCTATCTATCTATCTATCTATCTATCATCTATTTACCTATCACCTATCAATCAATAATCTACCAATCTATCTATTCATCTAATCTATCATTTATTTATATATATTATATGCTTATATAATATATAAGTATTTATCTATTTATCTACCACCTATCATCTACCTATTGTCTAGAGAGATATCTATCTATCATCTATCAATCACTCTACCATCTATCAATTTATCATCTATCTACCTATAATCTATAATCTATCTAATCTATCAATCTATTTATCTATCATCTATCTATCTGTCACCTATCTAGAATCTATCTATCTATCTATCTATCTATCTATCTATCTATCTTTATTTCTTAAACTTTGCCTGTACAGCCTGGCTGCCTCAGCCTTCCAAGTGTTTTCATTTCAAGTTCTAGGTACCATGCCTGCTGAGATAGTTTTCTTTAAAAAACATTTTTAATATAAGGAGTAACACTTCCATTTTATTCCTTTTCAAAAATCCAAAAGATTAAAAGCATAAAAATGAGGAAACTAAGGTTAACATTTACCCCAGACCTCAGGTGTGAAGGCTCTTCTAGAATTCTGTGACCTGATTGAGACCACTGTGACCTCTACCAAAGCCATGGCTGTGCGGGAGTTCCACAGCTTGGCCCTCAGTGTGGTCAGCCATGTCTGCCTCAGGAGAGTCTCAGAAGGATGACCTGGCAATTCTCTCTGCCCTGACAGCACAGCTGTACTGTGGCGGCACCTTGTTGTCTGGACATGGTCCAGTGTCCTTGAGTTCTGTTTCTCAACCAACCTCAGCAGCCCCTGTTTCTTGTCATGCCCCACTAAAGGACAGAGTGGGGCTTAGGTGAAGGCTGGGTAGTGTTCTCCCAAATTCATACCCCAGGGCCTTAGAACACAACACATCTATATATAGAATCTTTATGGAGGGAACCAAGGTTAAGGGATATATTTGGGAGTGGCCTTTCACTGCTGTGTATGTATGTTTCCTTACAAGAAGAGGAGATTGGAGCCAGTTGTGGTGGCACACACCTTTAATCTCAGGCACTCAGTAGGCAGAGGCATGCAGTTATCTATGAGTTCGAGGTCAGCCTGATTTACATAGTGAGTTCCAGGCTACCCAAGGCTACCTAGTGAGACCCAGTCTCGAAAAATAAAACAAGACGAAGAGGAGGAGATTCAGACACAATACACAGAGGGAAGACAGCATCCATAACAGAGGAACGACAGAGGGCTAGCCCTGCTGCACCCTCAACTCCCACTTCAGGAAAGCTGACTAGGGTATTATCTAGGACTTTGTTACGGGGACCTAGCTAACACACATGGATCCTGAAGGCCCAGCTCCCGGAACCTTGCTGACTATAATCCAGGCCCAGCATATTGAACAAACCCAAGGGTTAGGTGATAGTGGGCTGAAGAGACTCCCAAATGCAGAGGTAGCTAGCTATCCAGGCCAAATCCCAGGAAGGCGTTACTTGCCCTATGAAGCTCTGAAATCCTTGGTGTAGCCTGATTGGGGTGGGGGTTGGGTTTGGGACTGGCCTAAATACAAGAATCTAGTCAGACTATACTTACCCAACTGTGGATAAGGCTGCCAGGGACCTTTGGTCTACCAGAATTCTCTCTGTCAATGGGGCCATAGCAACACCATTTTGTGTATCTGATGAAACATTCGACTAGCCAAGCACACTAACAAAGGCAGAGTCTTGACAGTCTCTGCTGATGGCACAGACTGCCTTAGAATTTGCACACTTTAGGGACACGAATTTCAGGAGAGTAGGGGGCCTCTGTGCTCTTCACAGACAAGTGGTAGGGAGAGGATGCCATGCCCTGCATCCTGACAAGAACAGCTGTGGGTGAGCTCTAGTGAGCACACAGCCACCCTCTGTGCCCCAAAGCTCTCACTGGGAGTGTCTTCTCCCTTCCTCTCCAGCTTCTCAGGGTATGAGAGTTTCTGGGATGGGTGTCAATCATCGGTTCCCAAGCGTGTCCTGGGACCAGCATCGGCTTTCCGTGAGGCTCTCAGGCACAGCAGTCTGTCAGAGCAGAAGGGTAGGAGAGGCTGTCACTGTTGTGCCTTAAAAATATTGTGCTATGTGTACATATGTGCATGTTTTCTTGTGTGGATGCACACACACATGGATAGCCACGGAAGACCGAGGAGGGGAGCCGATGCTCTGGTACTGGAACTACCTGCTCAACTTAGTGCTGGGAACCAAACTCTGGTCTTTGGAAGAATAACAACCCTCTTAGCTACTGAGTCATCTCTCCAGTTCCTGATGTCACTTTATTTATTTTTTTCATGTGATGTACCTGGAAAGAGCAGGCCATCAAAGCCTGGAGGGAGGACCACTTAGGTCCAGGACCAAGAGGTCCTGAATCCAAACCTTGTCTTTTGGACTCAGGTGAGACACCATAGCACGAGTGAAGTGATCAAAACCAAGGACAAAGAACTTAGGGTGACAAGATGGCTCAGAGGTCAAAACACTACTGCAAACCTAAGAGCCCAAGCTGGATCCCACCACCCCATGATAAAGAGAGAGAAATGACTCTTGAAAGTTGTCCTTTGACCTCTACACACATACTATGGCACACGTGTGCACTTATGCACATGTGATGTGGGAGTGATTTCTTATTAATAAAGAAACTGCCTAGGCCCCTTGATAGGCCAACCCTTAGGTGGGTGGAGTAAACAGAACAGAATGCTGGGAGAAAGAAGCTGAGTCAGGGAGTTGCCAGGATTCTCCCACTCCAGACAGACACAGGTTAAGTTCTTCTCTGGTAAGCCACCTCATGGGCTACACAGATTATTAGAAATGGGTTAGATTAATATGTAAGAGCTAGCCAATAAGAGGCTGGAACTGATGGGCCAAGCAGTGTTTAAAAGAATACAGTTTCTGTGTAATTATTTTGGGGCATAAGCTAGAGCTAGCTGGCGGCCGGGAGCTGGGGCGGCAGGGAAGCGGCCCGCAGCTCCTTACAACACACATGTACACCAGGCACACACGCACATAAATACAATAATAAAAATCAATTTAAATTTTTTTCTTTTAGAACTTGGGTGTAGCTGGTAGAAGAATATTTTCCTGGATGAGCCAGGGCCTGGGTTCCACTCTCAGGAAGGTGGAAACGAACAGACTGGGGGTCACTCACGGATGAAAACAGGAAAGAGAGGCAGGGGAGGGGTCTCCGGCAGTCCCTGGAGCCTGCTGTGACATCATTGGTGCCATTCCAGCACTGTCTGATCTCTCTTCATGTCACCCTTGCTCCTGCCTGTGTCTCAGCTTCTCCAGAGACCACTCAGGGGACATGCTGCCCTGGGCTGAGGAGCCCACGTGACTATGGCTTCCTACTGTCTTCAGGAAAGGCTTCTCAGCAGACTCTGTCCTTCCAGACTGGAGTTGAGACATGGGTTTGATGTTTAACATTAGGTGGTCATGTCTCCTCCCAGCTCAGACGTTTGTCTCAGAAACACCATTTCATGAACAGACAGGTTCAATTCCACATAGGAAAGGGTGGGTGTCACCATCTGGGGAGCTGGTGGGTGGATTATTTGTGCTCTCTTGGCTCTCGTACTCGTCTGGAAAACATCTCCTCTGTTTGCATAGGATGAGGGTGAAGTATAAGGAGTCAGCCGTCACACACTGGTCCCGGCACTCAGGAGACAGAGGGAGGTAAATCTCTATTAATTCAAGGCCAGCCTGGCCTCCACAGTGAGACCCAGCCTCAAAACAACAACAAACAAAACAAAACAAAACAAAAAATAGGGACAAGCCCAATCTATGTCCATGTCCCCAACAAAAGCCAACTTGTCCTCATTAAACAACTTTTGTCTTTGTTGTTTATCTCTTTGGGGACCATTAGTGATTATCTGTCACACAGTCAATGTGTTCACTACCCAAGAATTTAAGAAAACACCAGCATTACTGCAGTAATGGGATTCAGATATTGCAGTGGTTTGAATAGGAATAGTCCCCGTAGGCACATGTATTTGAATGCTTGGCCCATAAGGAGTGGCACTATTAGGAGGTGTGGCCTTGTGGAATAGGCGTGGACTTGTTGGAGGAAGTGCATTACTGTGGGGTGGCCTTTGAGGTCTCATATGCTCAAGCTATGCTCAGTGTGGCACACAGTCTCCTTCTGCTGTCTATGGATAAAGATGTAGAACTCTCAGCTCCTTCTCTGCCTGTGGGCTGCCATGCTTCCCGCCATAATGATAATGGACTAAACCTCTGAACTTCAAGCCAGCCCCAATTAAATGTTTTTCTTTATAAGATTTGCTGTGGTCATGATGTCTCTTTACAGCAACAGACACCCTAACTAAGACAGACATGAAGGGAAAAACCCATTTGAAACTTTAGCATCCTGAGGAGCCAAGCTGTTCCTTCCAAGGCTTCACCTGTAAGTACATGGTTCCACCCTCCACCCCACACAGAAGCAGTGACCCAGACACTCCCATCACTCCACAGTCTGCACATGTATTAGCAGAGTGCTTTGTGAAGAGTCATAGATCTTGGGCTGGTGAGATGGCTCAGTGGGTAGAGATCCTTGTCACTAAGCCTAACAACCTGAGGTCAATCCTCTGGACCCATAGCACAGGAGGAGAAGACAGAGTCCTTTGACCTCCTCGTGTGTGCTATGACACGTGTGTGCCGAGCCATAGACAGACAGACACATACACACTACAAACAAACAAACGAAAACCTATGAGACACCCCCCAATAATCCATAGCTCATTACCCAGTGCCTTAATTTGAAGATATTTTAGTGGGATGATAACATTTAAAAGTTATCAGTAACACTGCTCTGAGTGTTCTGTGCACGCGGTATGTCTTCCTGCTGGGATCTTTTCTCAGGGACTATTTCTAGCTGCAGATACCAAAATGGGGGCATCAGTCTCGCATGCATTTCCACTTGCGCTGCCTCGCATGCATTTCCACTTGCACTGTCTCACACGCATTTCCACTTGCATTGTCTTGAATGCTGTCTTTCTGGGTAGAGATAGGAGAAGGAGCTTGGCTAACAGATGTCAGTAAGCAAACATAAACTAAAGCAATGAGCAGGTCCTTCCTGATGGCTTCTCCTGCTCTGGAGAGGAACAGGCACCAGCAGGTCACTGACTGCAATTCCCTAACCCTCCATCTGACTCTAGCCAATCAAGCTGAGAAGGGGGAGGGGTATGGAAGGAAAGAAAGAGAGAGAGAGAGAGAGAGAGAGAGAATTGGGTATCACTTTCCATGCTGAAGACCTGTCTCAGCACCTCTGGGAAGTGGCCCCAGGTCACTTTCTTTGTTGTCACACAAGTTGTTACCATGCTTGTTTGAATGTTGGTCTCTTCAGCTGATTCTTCAGCCCTAGTGACCAGTATCGGCTGTACCAGCAAAACAGAAGTTTAACTTTAGTGGTTTATTTCAGGCAATAGATGTGAAACCATTGTCTCTATTCAAACAACACATTTTCTGCACTATTTAAGGTTAGCAACCTAGACATATCTGGGAAGAGGGGGTTTTAGCTGAAGATTGGTCAGTAGGCAAGTCTGTGGGGGCATTTTATTGATCAATGATTGATGTGGAAGGGCACAGCCCATTGTGAGTGGTGACATCCTTGGGCGGGTAGACCTGGGGGAGGGGTCTATGAAAATGAACTGAGCAAGCTGAGAGGACCAAGCCAGTAAGCACTGGTCTATGGCATCTGCCTCAGTTCCTGCCCTGACGCGCTTCAGTGATGAATGATGATGTGCAACCGTGAGCTGGAATAAACCATTTTCTCCCCACATTGCTTTTGGCCATGGTACTTTATCACAGCAACAACCTAAGACATTCTTCTTTCTTTTTTTTTAAAAAATATTTATTTATTTATTATGTATACAATATTCTGTCTGTGTGTATGCCTTCAGGCCAGAAGAGGGCGCCAGACCCCATTACAGATGGTTGTGAGCCACCATGTGGTTGCTGGTAATTGAACTCAGGACCTCTGGAAGAGCAGGCAATGCTCTTAACCTCTGAGCCATCTCTCCAGCCCGACATTCTTCTTTCTTAACACTGCATTTGGACAAATGCAATCGCCCTGCTAGCTCATACTCCAGGTAACTTACTCCAGGTGAGAGACTCCTTGGTTGCAGGTAGAATCATGACTGTAAACACCAAGTGCGCTGGATAAATCTCCAGCAGGAGCTCTGTGCTATGGATGATGGAGACAGAGATTAGCGTCACATTCCTACGGACAAGACCAAACTTCTTCCCGTGCCAGGAACCAAAGAATGCGGGGGCAGGGGTGGCAATCTATTCTGGATAGAGAGTCAACTCAAATGAGCCCGAAGGTCCCACCTGGTCACTGTGCCCTGAGCAGGAAAGACATGGGTTAGACAGGGGTCATGGCAGTGAAGAAAAAGAAGTGGCTCCTGTCCCCATCACCATGGCCTGGGCCTGAAATCACATGCAGAGCATGTGGCCTTGAGGGTGGCCTGCAGGGTCCTGGTCGCAGACTGATTGTGGACAGCCCTGAGCTAAGAGTAGCTTTTTGTGTTTGGAAAGTGTGCATAGGTCCCATGGTGGTG
This sequence comes from Alexandromys fortis, assembly GCF_014885135.2. Classification (NCBI taxonomy): domain Eukaryota; kingdom Metazoa; phylum Chordata; class Mammalia; order Rodentia; family Cricetidae; genus Alexandromys; species Alexandromys fortis. The sequence continues at coordinate 1,096,345 of NW_026068056.1, forward strand.
TGGAAGAGGTACTTTATGATAGGAGAGCGGGCAGAACTTACATTTCAGTATCTAAAAGTTCTTTCTTGAGGCACTGGGGATCAAAACCAGGGCCTCACATATGCTAGGCAAGAGCTCTACACTGAGGTACATCTCCAGTCCACTTAAGTGCAGTTATGTTCCCTTATACACTGTCCAAAGCTAAGAGGTGCGGTGGGGTGTGTCTTGGAGCTGGTGACACCATCAGTCTTTACAGGTAATGCTACACACACTGCTCTAACCCTGTGATCCTCTTCAGGGGACTTCACATTCTGCACCTCAGCGTGGCCTTACCCCAAGTATAACACAGCCTTGTCCCATGTGTGACGTCACCTTCTCTCTCTGCTGCAGTCTCCTCGCTCCTCTAGATACCAAACAGCAATGCTTTCCAGGAAAACACACCTGTCGCTCCACATGTGTGGAACACACACACAAGTACCTGAGAGCACCAAGCTGCTTATCTTGGCATGGCCTAAGGAATCGTTCCCAACAGCCACAGGCATAGCCCTTGTACACCTGGAGAAGTGAGGGTCACTGCCTGTGTCATAGACCAAGAAACCAGAGTCGTGTTACTGGTCACTCACTCCCCTGGGTGGACCAATGAGACCCTTAGTAGTTTTATTCCATAGACTCTTTTCTTGCTGAAGTCCCCTGCCTGTCTTTTGGGTGTGACAGGGGACTAGTAGGACCAGGGGCCTCTGAAGGTCTTCATCCTTCACAGAGGGGAAACATCTCTGCAGACAAGTGTCTTGCCCATGGTCACAGTCCTAGTTTATATACCAAAGGCAGAAAACAAGCCGGGTCAACCAGATGCCAAAGGCCCTGAGCATCAGGGGCCACAGCGGAGAGCACTGCTGCAGATTTGGAAGAGGGCGCCGGGTCCCTCTGTGGAGAGTGGAGTGCTCCCTGTGAGGGTCTGCACTGCCCTGTTTCCTCCCTGGGCTACTCGCACAGCAAGCCGGCTCCAGCCACAGTGGCCACAGCTCTAGAACACCATTCAGGATGTATCCTTCCTTCAGAACAATCAGTGCTCTTGCTTTCCTGCAAACAGGCAGAGTCAAAGCCAGACTACATCTATTCCATGCAGATGTGCCAGGGCATGGCGGTGCCCACTGTGCCACACAGCTCCTTTTGTCCCGAGGGAGAAACAGGCAATCCTCTAAACGTTTCCCCATTATCCTCCATTCTTTACCCGATTTGTGGATCCACACGATTCTTATTCGGTGGATAAGGAGCAATTAACAAGACTAGGGATTTATTAAGGATAAGTCATGCCAGACAGTTTTGACAGCTTGTTTTGAGTGTGACAGAATTACCAAATCCGAGGTTAGATGCATTATGTATTTAGACTTTAGTGTGGTGTCTAATGCCAAGCCTGCAGAAGCATTTCTGCCAAATGGCAGCAGACAGTCATGTACCAGAAACAGACTCAAAGGTCAGAGATAAAGGACACATGACATGCAGCCACACACCCAGACAGGTTAGGAACGGTGCGGAAGGGAGTGGCATTTCATGAAGAGTCATCAAGGTCAGTGTTAAAGTCTGTTCTCCACGGGGACATCATCCAGAGGGAAGAGGGGTATACTGCTGACCAGAAGAGATGGTGGGAAGCCACAGCCATCATGAGACAGTGCTCCCCCACAGTCTACAGGAAAGTCTGAGCAGCAATGGGGCTGGGCTCATTTTCACCCACCTCCCACCCAAGAATACCTTGCAAGAATGCACTGGGAGATGAGCCCACTCAGCCCCAATGGAACCAGTGTCGTGTCTGGGCCATCCAGCTCTCTCATAAAGCACATGCTCAGGTCTTGATGTTTACACGCATGGGTGCACCTGCTTGGGAAAGGGCCTCACTGGTACGGTGACACCGAGGTCCTGTTCTGAAGCCAATGTGATGGGTGCAAGAGTGGAGACACATGGACACACAAGGCCACCGCTATATGATCACTGGGATGAACCCAGGCAAGGATCCTGCTGAGTAGGGGCTAGAAGATGCTGGGCTAAACTTCCCTTCCCTCTGGGTCCTCCAGTGAGCCACCCTCAGCTCTAATCTTCTGCTCCCTGATCTGGAAGAGGAAGGTGCTGCTTCTTTCATTCCCCTTTGCTGTGAAGCTCCTGACGACAGACAGCCTGCTGTGCCCAGAGACCTACACACCTTCTCCACGAGGTACAAGGCCCTGAAAAGCCACACCTTCCCAGACAGTGACAGGGAAGGGGCTTCTCCTTTCCAGGGCCCCAGAGAAGATTTAGGTCAGTAAAGCTGAGCCCCAGCAGCCATTCACACTGGCAGGGCTCAATCACAGCTTTTGTTTGTGTTTATAAATGAGAGGCACGCATCGCCAGCATTTGGCTAGTTAACCCTAATTCTGCACTAAGCTACGATAATCTCTCATTCTCTCTCAGTGTTTCGGGCCTGCGGATGGTTATTATTTTTATCTGCTCAGGAGTATTGAATCATCTGTCTTTACCGCCTCCCTGAAGGCAGCAGAGCATCTAGTCTTTCTACATGCTCAAGCAGCAATGCCAGGTTTTGTTTCTTAACCAGAGCCCTGGGTTAATGAGGACATTGTGTCTCCACTGTATCACACACACCATTACCAGTTTTTATGCTCAGGTTAGTTGATGTGATCCTGGCACCCTAGCATGTGTAGGGATGTGCCCTAAGGTCCTTCTCAGACCTACCCTCTGACAGCAGGGCTCATGGTAAGGCAGAATTCTTCTCAGGGACAAAAGAGCTCCTGCAAGACTGCATCACTGCACCTTGCCCATGAACTGGCACCTCCAATCTCACAGGTGGCTCTCGCATTCCACTGGGCATCCCCAGCTAAATCCAACTCACAGCAGCCAGTCACACAGCTGACCTGTAGCCCTCTTTCCCCATGACTTGCTGTGGCTTTTCTAAACTTCACAATGGAGCTAGAGAGGTTTCTCGGTGGTTAGGAGGATTGGCTGCTTTTGCAGAAGTCCTGGTTTGTTTCCCGCTCCCCACACAGCTGCTCACAGCCATCTGTAACTCCAGCTCTGACAGACCTGACGCCCTCTTCTGGTCTCTTGTTGTACTAGGGATGCACATAGCACACAGACATACACACAGCTAAAACACCCATACATGTAAAATAAAACATTAAAACCTAGGCTTCACAACACAGTAGAAGTAGCCAGTCCCAAAGGACCTTCTGAAACTGATAAAGAGGTAACAGCCATGTCAGCCATTTCTTCCTTCACTGATTTATCTGACAGAACTAGGGGTGCCCTATGAGCAAAATGCTGTGTACTCACAGTATAAAAATGCACTTAAAAATCTGCTTCTCGGGGCTGAGAGATGGCTCAGCAGTTAAGAACATTTAAGAACATTTCTGGCTTTGCTGGAGGACGCAAGTTTGATGCCTGACATCTATATGGTATGACTTATAACCACATGTTACTCCAGTGCCAGGGAACCCATAACCCTCTTCCAGTCTCTACGCGCACACCCACACATATGGCATGCGTTCACACAGACACACATGTTCATACACATTTTTAATAGATTTCAGGAGGACTGGCTCAGTTGGTAGAATGTTTCCCTAGCATATATGAAGCCCCATGTTTAATCCCTAGACCACATAAGTCAAGCATGATGGGACACACCTCTAATCTCAGCATTTGAGGGGGAGGTAGGAGAATGAGAAATCCAGGATTTGAGGCAACTTGGGCTACATGAGATGCTGTCTCAAAAAAGCAAAACAAATAATCAAAATTGCAGTATACAAATAATTAGAATAAAAATAGAAAAATATCCACATCTTGAGAAAAAATGCACAATTCCTCTGTCCCCCAGAAACTGGACTTTTAAAGGTGACAGACACTGGGCTGGAGAGATAGTTCAGTAGTTAAAAGCACTGGCTTCTCTTCCAGAGGTTCCTGGTTTGATTCCCAGCACCCACATGGTAGCTTATAGCCATTTGTAACTCCAGGGTTAGGGAATCCACTTCCAGACTCCCTGGGTACAATATATGTAAGTATTGCACAGACATACATGCAAGCAGAACACTCATAAAGTCAATGAACATTTAGTTTTTAGCAGTAGGGGAAACAGGCTTATTTAGGAAACAGTGCTGGCACAAAGGGCTTGCTGGTCACCGGGGAAGCGAGAGAGCTGGACTCAGACCTATTTACTGTTAACAGATATGTTCAACACAACCACTACAGGAAGCATAGAAGAGAAGCAGGAATCACAGGAAGAAAACTCAGAAAACTATTTGCATGACAAAGGCAGGCCCCAAATGTCCTCTGAAAGGGGTGGAGTCTGCATGTGAAGGAGCCCAGTCACACGGGCATCATAGTCCAGGAAGGACAGCAGCAGTGGTTCACACAGGCTGTCCCTACAGACACTTCCAAAGTAATAAAGTATAAATGATAATCTGATGGAGAGATGGGAAAAGCTACAAATAAGCAGGCGCAGGCACTGCAGGCAAAAGACAGCTCACTGCCACTCTGGGAAGGGAAATTAAAACAGGAGTTGAAATGGCATTTTTTTTTTTTTTTTTTTTTTGCTCTTACCATGTCACCAAAAAGAGGACAAATGGTATTTTCCACAATGGGCACGAGTAAAACAAAGCAGCTTCTTTCCTACATTGCCAGTGGACTACAAATGCTGAGGTCAGACCACTGAGAAATCTAGAATCTGTTCTATAGGTGTCAGGTAAACAAGGCTGAGGGTAAAATGGCGGTGAAGTGCTTGCTACCTAGTACAAGGGCATGGATCATCTCAATCACTGAAAAAAATGAGAGGAAAATTAAAGTTATATTAGCAACACACAGGACCTTGTTTCCAGGAGATTTGCTGTAACTGTGTTGTATAGTTAAAAAATCCAGAAAGGGGTTAAAACCGGTCTCGCTGAACATAGCGGACAATGAGGACTACTGAGACCTCAAGAACAATGGCCATGGGTTTTTGATCCTACTGCACCTATTGGTTTTGTGGGAGCCTAGGCAGTTTGGATGCTCACCTTACTAGACCTGGATGGAGGAGGGTGGTCCTTGGACTTCCCACAGGGCAGGGAACCCTGATTGCTCTTTGGGCTGACGAGGGAGGGGGACTTGATAGGGGGAGGGGGAGGGAAAGGGGAGGCGGTGGTGGGGAAGAGACAGAAATCTTTAATTAATTCATAAATAAATAAATAAATAAATAAAAGAAAAAAATTGAAAAAAAAAGAAAATCAAAAGTAGAGTCATTAGACAGAATACATGCTGGGCACCCCTAGAGCCAATTCTGGGTCCCCTAACCCAAGCTGGACCTCTGGGTTTTTCCTGGGAGCCCCAGGATCCTGCGCTATTCAGTTCCCATCTCTGTGGAAAATATCGAGATGGACTTATGAGGCGCTAGGTGTACTGGTGCAGCACTTCCGGGCCTGAGGCCATGGTAAAGAAAACAGTTCACCTCGTGGCCATCAGGAAGCAAAGATAGGAACATGTTTAAGAGCACTCCTTAATGGTCTGGCTCTCCCTCCCAGACTCCACTTTCCAACTGGGCTCCAATGTGGCCCAATAATGCCACAGGCTGAGGATAACACCTCAACGCACAGGATTGTGGGACATTTGTCCTGCCACAGCAGAGATCCAGTCTGGATACAGCCTTGGAGACCTACAGAGGAGGGGGCCTTCCTCTGAAGTGTAAGTCCACTTGAGACCATTGTGCCTAGAAGATAGACTCATTATTAGTACTCAGCAGCCTCTGGAAAAGGGATGCCGCTAATTGAGCATTTCCATAAAGAAGGAAGCACGGAACTTCCCAGAACGCCTGAACCCAGACCATCTCGGTACAGTTAATGGTCATTCCTTCTGATGCCTTTGGAAAGTCTGGAAAGTCAGGGTATGAGAAAGGCCCAAGAAGCCTAATTGTTTTTTCACTTTGTTTAAGCAATGGTCAAGAGAATAAGGCCCTATCTGATACAAATTTATAAATCTCTTTATTGGTGTCTTACTCACACCGCTTTCCTTTAATCACTTTAAATACGGTTTATTGGATTGGTAAGAAGCTGTCCAGGGGCGAGGGCCAGGCAGCTGGCTCCAGCAGCTTGGTCCCCACAGTTCTGGGAGCCTCTCCCGGCCATATCACTCTTCTTTCTTGGTGGCACATGAGGCCACCCTGTGGGGAAATCAGCAAAGGGGGCTGGCTAGCTTTAGCTACATCAGCCCAGGAGGAAGCCAACTAGAGAGGCAGGAAGTTCTAGCCTGGTAAGAGGAGGGAGTAAGGGGGACACACCCGACAGATACTCCTGACTGTGAGTCCCATCCCACCTCCTTGGTCACAACATCCCCTTGTCTTCATCCCATAGATTATCATGGTTTCTATTTTTTGAAACCACCTTTGCCTTTAAAACTTGCCCTTAAAAAAAAACACATGTATTTATTTATTTATTTATTTATTTATTTATTTATTTATTTATTTATTATGTATACAATATTCTGTCTGTATGTATGCCTGCAGGCCAGAAGAGGGCACCAGACCTCATTATAGATGGTTGTGAGCCACTATGTGGTTGCTGGGAATTGAACTCAGGACCTTTGGAAGAGCAGGCAATGCTCTCAACCACTGAGCCATCTCTTCAGCCCAAATGTTATTGTGGTTTTTAAATTTTTTTATGATTTATTTATCTTTATTTTATGTGCATTGGTGTGAAGGTGTCAGAATCCCTGGAACTGGATTTTCAGACAGTTGTGAGCTGCCATGAGGGTGCTAGGAATTGAACCCCTGTCCTCTGGAAGAGCAATCAGTGCTCTTAACCGCTGAGCCATTTCTCCAGCAAAACTTGCCCTTTTATCAAAGACCTGATTACAGTCAGATGTTCTACCCATGAGAACACCTCTGGGTGCTCTAGTAATGAGAATTGCCAGGGAAATGTGAGCACGTGACCCCAGAAATCAGAGAGGTCAGAGCAACGGGTTCCTCCTCCTGCCCAAAAATTCTTATTGGAAATACTTGGGAGTGTGTTTCTCATGTTTCTCATAGCATAGGCTGCTTGACCTCGGAAAGCCAGCGCCTCATAGCCTCATGCCTGGTCTCAGGGTATTAGATATTTTCAGCGGCATTTGTTTCCTGGGCTGCCCACAGCAAACCACCACAAACAAGAAGACTGCACACGAGAGAAATTTGTGCTTTCTTAGTCCCAAGGCCAGAAGTCCAAAAGCAATGTGTCAGCGGTAAATGCTCTCTCTCAGGGCTACTGGGGAAGGTCCAGTCTCGCCTGCTCGGGTTTTGGGTTTTGTCAGTGATCTCTGATGTATAGACACGGTATAGACCCTGACCTTTGTCTCCAGTTAATGTTCTCCCAAGGGTCTCTGTTTCATCTTCTCAGAAGGTCTCCAGACGCTGGATTTGGGTCCACCTTACTACAAAGAGCCTCATCTGATTAATGGCCTTTGCCAAAAAGCCATTTTTCCTGAATGGCAAAGGCCATATCTAATAAGCACACTGAGATTCCTAGCTGAGGCAATTCAGGTTGAGATGGGAGTAGTTCGAGCACCGGGCCCCATCCCAGCTTCATTATGTATGTGTCTGTGTGTCTGTCCTTTCTCCATTCCCTTGCCACCCAACCAGGGCTCTGGGATACTGAAGTAGCTAAGACTGTGCCTTGTGTCTGGAAGGCTGTGCACTAGAACGGACTGTGCTGGAGTCTGCTCAGGTGCTACCCAAGGGGACAGTGCTCAGTGCTCATCTATCCATCACCTCATCGGTCTGCTGGGGGCCCCTGCACCGCACAGGTCACTGAGCAGCCTCTTGCACCTCTTCCCACCGGATACTAGCGGACTCATCTCCCCACAGCAGTGAAATCCTGACTTGAGGCTGACTGGAAACAGAGGATTTGTGTTCCATGGCTCTGTGGACTTTTGATCTGTAGAGATTTTGATCACAAGGTGAGGGTCTCTCTAAGTAGGGCTCCGTGGACTTGGCCCATGCTAAATTCTGTGTACTGATTCTTGACACAGAGCCAGTGTGCCTGTTCCCCAAACTGCTAAGTCCACTCTGGGGCACACACCTGGCATGTCGTCAGGTCTCTGCAGGCCTCAGGCGCTGCTGAGGATGGTTGTCTTTAGTCTTTCCTCTCTGCTAACGAACTGGATAGATGTTTCATTGTATTCTCTCTCTCTCATGCACACACATGCACGCACGCACACCACAACATGTGTGTGGAAGTCAGAGGAAACATGAAGGAGTTGGTTCTCACCTCCCACCTTTGTGTGGGCTCCAGCTCCAGAGACTGAACTCAGGTCGTCAGGTTTGGTGCCAAATCTTGACCTACTGAGCCGTTTTACCAGCCATGGCCAGACCTTTTCAGAGGGGAATTCTATGCATAAACCCTGGATAATCAATTTTTTCTTTATGCTGAATATTTTCATTGTTAAAATTAAATCTCAAATAATGAGGTCTGTATTTGCTACCAAGCTTAATACTAACCTAATTCTAGGACTTCTTCACCCCAGATTGTGTGAGCTAAACAATAAGCAATTAGACTAATCATGGCATTTACATTTGAAAGGGCAAGACAAGGAACTCAAATTTAGAATAAATCAGTGAAGGCTGGTAAAATAACTCAGTAAAGGCACTTGCCCAGCATTCCCTTGGCAACCTGAGTTTGATCCCTAGAAGTTAGGGTGCTGACTTCCACACGTCCACATCCTACCTCCAATACATATGCACTAATGGATAATACTAATGATTATAAAATAATAATAGTAATAATAATAACTGTATGAGAGGCTGAAGGTCCTGAGTTCTTACAGCTAGGGCATGCTGGGGCTGGGGCCCAAACACTGTCTGGCTCTTTCCACTGGCCTGATTTCCATCTGCCTCTTTCACCAGGCCCTCCTCCCCAGCTTGCTCTAAGCATAGGATGTCAGCACTTCCCCCACAAATGGGAGTATAGAGCAGGGCAGAGTCGGCATTGAGCGGGGATAATTCCTTATTTGTGCTTCTGCTTCCTGAGAGCTGCTCGCTTGACCCTTTGGGAGCTCTGGCCTCTTTCAGACATGGACAATCACACAGGCAGACAGTGAACAGGAAATCCCTGCAGGAATGTCAGGCTCAGGAGGGCAGGCCCAAGGCCAGGGCTCCGTGGAGAGAGGATTCTTTTGCTTCATCACTTCCCCTGAGGAACATATGGCTGGGCCCTGTGACCACCACATCCCAGAATGCCCAAGAGCAACAGCAAGAATCTGGCTGAGGATAGGCTTCTCGGTGGGGTTGGTCCTAACCACCACGTGTGTCCAGAGCTGTGTGTGATCCAGACAGACTTGGGAGCCAGAAAGACCCTAGAGTACGCACACTGTGAAATGTTTGATCAAAGTGACAAGCAAGAATCAGCTTCTGCTGAAGTCTGGAGATGTGTTCTACAGTAGAGCTGACCCCTGAGTTTAAGAGCTTCTGAAATTCAGGTGACCCACGACAAAGAAGGTTCTGTCTATGTCTTTCACAGAAGAGAGTCAGTGAGGTCCCTGTGGGCTGTGTCTTCCTCTAGGGCTTTACGAGACAGGGTCTCTCCATATAACCCTGGCTGTTCCGGTCCCTATGCAGACCAGGCTGGCTTTGAACTCACAGAGATCTGCCTGCCTCACTTTCCCAAGTGCCAGGATTGCTGGGATTAAATACCCTCACCATCACGTACAGCTTAAGCACATTTTTCAGTGGTTATTTTTAACTGTTTGTATGTATGTGTGGTGGGGTGTGTGAACACAAGTGCAGGTGTGTCCACAGAAGCCAGAAGAAGGATGTCAGATAGGTGAGCCACCTGACATGAGTGGAATTTGGGTCTTTTATAAAAGCAGTATACACTCTTAACCCCTGAGCCGTTTCTCTAGACCCCTCCCTCTAGGTCCTAGTGGTCCCACCACTCTTGTGGAGTGCTGTCCCCCTCCTCACACAGAACATGTATCAGTCCATGACATAAGTTGCTTTCTTCTGTTGCTCAACACCTTGCTTTGTGAGTCAGTGTCTCATTGAGCCTGAAGATCGTGGCTTGGCCTAGACTGGCTGGCAGCAGGCCCCAGGGATCCTCTCTGCCTCCCCAGTACCAGATTACAGGCCCTGCTGCCATGCTCAGCTTTTATGTGGTGCTGAGGACCTCTTGTGTGTGCACAGCAAGTACTTTAGCCACCGGGCAGCTCTGCAGCCCCAGAACTCAGTTTGATTTTACGATGCCTTCTGCTTCCTTCTCAAAAGTATTCTGGACTTAAAAAAATGAAGTCTAGATGAACATCTTGAGGTATAAACCCCATGCAACCTTTAGGAGACTATCCCACACGAAAGTGGAATGCAGCCTGCAGCAGGCTGGCTCCTCCAGCTGGGAGAACAATGTAAGCAAGGTCGAGCTGCGGGGAACCAACTCACTCACACACCCCGTGTTCAGAAAACAGAAAACGCTTCTTTACTCCTCATTATTAAATCCCCGATATCCAAACCAGCACCACGCATCTTCTTACAAGGGAAAACTGTGATGTCTCTAGAGAATGCCACGAATAAACGGCACAGGGATGGCCTTCTATGCACACACTGTGACAGGTGACTCAGAAGCTGTCTCCAGGTGCAGTCATCCTGCGAACTCAGGAAGTTCCACACAGGAAGCCTGGGGCCGAGGACGTGGGAGAAGGAGAGAGCCAGGTACCCCACAGAGCCTGACATTTTTAGCAGGCCAACAAACTAGGCTGCCCTGAGTCTCGGAGTGTGCCATTCTCGAAACGGGGGGGCGGTTTCAGCCATTTTCTGGATGGAGCAGAGTTACTGTAAGTGTTCGAGGGAGAACATGTGGGGTCTACAAAATCGAAGAGCACAGTGAGGAAGTGAGCATCTCTGACCAGAGAACAGTATCAGGGGATTAGGGAGTTTTCTCAGAGGAGTTCCTAATTACCTGGTTCTGGTGCTGAAGCTCCTCCCTACGTCAAATGGACAAACTTTGGGATCTGACTGTCCCTGCATTGTTTCAATGCCCATGACGGGGATTAGGACACTCTTTCCCTTTTAATTCGATACCCCTTCCTTCTACCAGTGGAGAAGGCACAAATGTTAAATTCCCTTGATTTAGGGAGGGGGAGGAGCTTGCTAACCAGTTGAGGTGATAGAGGATGGGAGGCCCTGGGAGAAAGATCCACCTGCTGGTTCTTCCTGGAACAGCACAAGTGTCGCAGGACTATGCTGACACACCATCCCATGTGTCCTGCCCAGTAAGCAGGAAAGCCCTGGGCTTCCAAGAGCTTCCTAATCAGCCAAAGTGTCACCATTGTAGCCAGCACACAGCACCGCACCATCCACAGTGATGCTCAGATTGCTGCTGCTCCCAGGGGCAAATAGAAAGCCTGTGTTTTTGGTGGTCATACACTTATTCACATGTGTGCATGCACACACACACATGTGTACACACAGAGATTCACTTTTACATATGTAAAGAATTAAGATATGCATACACACACTTACACATGTGCACAGACTCACATACACATGCATGCACATATATACAATTGAGCATACATACCAGGCACACTCATATGCATATTCAGACTGGGATAATTCACTTCCTGGAACCCTTGCTCTCACCAATTTTGGTTCTCATAATTTCCTGTCTGGTGACTTCAGGCTTGCTAGTAAGAAGATGATTGGGAAGGGAGCCTGGCTGCTGGGACACAGGCTAACCCTGTACCCATCTCAGTGTGTGGTCCAACAGCACTGACCTTGAGGCAACTCTGTTGCCAAGGTCTCAGCACTTTGGAGGTCACCTTTGTGGGATAGCAAGGGATTGGCATGGAGATTTGCAAGTGATGGGACTCTAGAACCAGTGTAGAAGGTGATAGACACCCCACAGCTAAAAGGCTGGATAGGTGCACATGGCTGTAAGTACAGTGTCAGCAAGCACGGGGTGCTCCTAAGTCACAGAGGCCAGCTGAGGGATGAAGGCTGCAGGGAACAGCCTCTGCCTCTTAGGTATTCTTTGGAAGTGGACATGAAGATGCTGCTAGGGGTGTGGAAGGATGGGGAAAAGCCTGGGGTAGCCCTAGCTGAGGACAGTGCCAGGCTGACCTAAGCAAAGGGATTGGAAGTGAGTTCCCTGTATTGGTATCAGGCATCATACGACACAGGGTTGGATACTGGTGCTGATCAGTCAGTGAGCTATGCCTGTTGGGTCTCACCCAGATGCTGAACACATCTGGGCTGCTGTAGTAGACTGGAGGAGACGGCCCTGCTGATGTTCCTGCTCCTGGTGTGACCATGTTGGAGGAGAGGGGATTGATCACAGGAACATCTCTTGGAGGTGGGGAACCAGAGCCTGCAATTTCCACAACCAAGCCCAAAATAAAAGCCCTATTATCTCTGGCATGGGGAGGCCACTCAAGGTGGTGACAGAGGGGATCTCCCAAGGGGCTAAAAGAGCACAAACCCTGAGGGCAATTTTGTGCTCTCCTTGCCACCCACCCTTTCTTTCTTGTCAATTGATGCTCATTTTTTGTTGTTGTTGTTCCTGAAGGTTAATGAATATGGAGGTGACATTTGGCTCTTGCACTCCCTGACTTCAGGTGGAACACAGCCCTGCTGAGACTCAAGCTCAGCCTCTTGAATGGCTCATCTTATCTCTTCTTCCCCTATCTTGTGAGCCGTGGCTGTCCCTGGCTCATCCTCTGGTTAAATAAAGAAACTGCTTGGCCTTTTGGTAGGGCAGTGCTTAGATAGGCAGGAAGATAGTCTCCCACACTAGGCCTCTGGTATATAAGGAGAACAGCCACGGAATGAGGAGACGAACAGGCTCTTATTTGGGTTTGGGGTTGTTGCTGGTTTTGTTTTGTTTTTGCAAATACAATGACCAAGGCATAGCTCCAAGGCAGATAGCCTGAGCCTGAGCTCATCGCCCTGGCTAGGGCAGGCTGCTTACCTCCTAACCCATTCCATGGGCTGTGACAGAGCCTCCCAGGGTTTAGTGGTGCTGGGTGAAGTGTCCTGCCCCATGCAGTTTTGTGCCCTTCTGTTTATTTGCACTGGGATCTGCCTGGGCAGCCTTTGGGGCAGAAACGGCTGTCTGAGACCCGACTTTGCTCCTCGAGACACACAAGGAAAGAACCGAATCCTGCAAGTTGTCCTCTGACCTGCACATACATGGCATGTATATTCTTTTTTGTTCTTCCTAATCAAACAAACAATATAATTAAAATATTTTGAATGTTTTCTGTGTAAACCAAGCCAAAGAAACAGAAACTTTACGATAAAATTCAGAGCAACATTGTCAAGTAAGTTCTTTTAAGTATTTGTGTATAACCCAAGTTTTATAGTCTTGGAGGTCAGGGGTATTCATCCATCCATCCTCCATCCACTGGTGTTTGCCCTCTGTGAGGTGAGCAGGAGATATAGAGTCAGGAAAAGTAATAGGCTATCTGTTTGCTATTTCTGGCTACAAAGAGTCCTGCTTATGCCATGGAAGGTGGCTAAGAGGTGTGGTCATCTTGATTCAGAAGAACACATCCTTTACCAACTAGAGTAATGGAAAGGAAAGAGGTGTCCTGATGTCAAGGAAGGCCCTGCCCTCTGTTTTCTTCACAGGACTCGCCACAGACAACCCATGATCCATTGGCCCCCGAATACTCTGACCTCCATACTTGCAGAGGGTGACCCAGGGTGGGAACTCGCTTTCAACTTCGCTCAATACTTGGGACAAGTCAGCACCCTAGCCTTGGCTTAGATCTGGGTGGTCCTGAGACAGTCATAGCAGGCTCCACACCCAGGGGTTCTAGTGTGTCTAGGTGTGAGGGTGAGATTTTCTTGACTGAGGAGGATGGAGCTGGGGGTGGAAAGTGAGCTGTGATGTCCCACTATCATAAAGGAGCATAAGACATTGTTCCTTTTGCCATAACACTAATGTCCATCAAACTGCCTGGCCCCTCCCTAGGCCATCCTCAGGCCCCTCCAGAGGCCTGCTGTGGCCTTCTGCAGCATGGCATTCACACTAGTCTCAGTCATGTCTGGGAAGCAGAGTTCAGACCTCAGTGGTTGGCATGAATCTTTCATGTGATCTACAGTTCTCAGTCTGGAAATCAGCTTATGGAGACTTTGAGTCCAGCCCCAAGGATACAGCCACAGGAGCCTGGAGCCAGGGTGGGCCCTGCATGTGGGTGCTCAGTCTGGGCTCTGTCTGTATAAAGTTACAGGCCTCTAAACCCAAAGTCACGGACACCAAAGTCTGTACTCAGAGAGGCTTGGGATTTTCTGCATAGGCAGCCAGGAATGGGCATGACATTGTTCAGTCTTCTCAAACAAAGTGTCTTCGGGCTATTCTCCCATGCTGGGGACGGCCACCTGCTTTTGTGGCTTTTGGATTTTTAGACCTGGTCTAATTTTTATATTAATACGTTATATAAAATAACACAGAATAGACTTCTCTTTTTCTAGAAGATGCTTTCTGGCATTTAGATGTGTTCTTATAACCACCACAGTGAGCTGATTTAAGGCTCACTAACAGCTGCTAAAGTCCCTGATGGACTGAACCCCCATTTGTCTCTGTGTCTGATGTTCCATAATACATGCAATAGAGAGGACACTTTGAAGTTACTTTGAGTCCTGGCAAATCAAAAAACCTCTTTGGACTAAGCTTACCAAGGTGGGTCAAGCAGGAGAGGAGAGTGGTAAATTTAACTCCTTTTTGAGATTAGACACCCAGGAGGGTGCAGCTTTCATACCCAGACACCTTTGGTGAAGCCACTGCAGGATGCTGCAGGAGGGTGAGATGGGAGATAGATGCTCAGGCCATTACATCCGACTCCCTGAGCAGCTGTGTGTCTGGCTTTTCCGCAGTGGTCAATATCACGGGTGTTATTTTTTCTGGAAGGTCATCTCCAGGATTAGAAATTGTTTAAGGATTGGGATACTGTGGCTCCCGACAAACAGCTACCCATTTCCTTCTGAGCCCTCCTAGCCTTGTGCCCTTTGCCTGCTCTTCCATGGGACAGTAGTTGCTTCCTTTACTTTTCCTCAGTTGCCCCATTACCCCATTAAAAAGGTCCATTCTGCTGATTCAAGTGATCTAACGACGGATCAGTTAACCCTTACTCAAGTTACTAAAACATGAAAGCTGCTTTTAAAAAAAAAATACTGCTAGCATGTGACCACATACACACACGTACACACACACACACACACACACACACACACACAACTCCTGTGGCTGTTTAGCTTTACATGGACTAGACTCCATGCAGGGCAGCTATTCTAAGCTCAGGAATTCACTGTCTGTGCTTGGAAGCAGTGGTATCTCCAAAAATGTCTGACCTTCCCTGCGGCAGCTGGCCCTCTTGCATGCAGGTCAAGTCCACTCTCCTTGCAGCACTGCCACTGCCGGCCCTTGGGGCGAGCCCCCTTTGAGTCATTTTGAAGGAGGACCTTCCTTTCCCCAGAGCATGGGCCTGTCTAAGCAGAGAGGAGCTTGCAGCCTGCTCTCCCCGCTCACTGGAAATCTGTAGGACCAGGAAGGAGGAGGGGTGGAGCGCCCAAGAGGGGCCTGATCAGCCTTTGAGCGTCTGCCCTATCACCTCCCTGAGCCCCCTGCTGGTCTTGCCCAAGAACCATGGACTTGCTATTTTTCATTCTGATGAACGACGGAGCCGAAATGTCTTCCAACTTGACAAAACACAAAATTTAGGTGCTGAGAGAGATACTTCAATTTCAAGCTTAAAGATTACTTTGGGTCCCCCAGGACTCAGAAGCAATTTAGAGCTGACACCCCGAACAAGAGCAAGGTTAGAAGATTAAGACCAACTGCTGTTTGGATAAATGGCTCGTAATTGCCCATATCCGCAATTAGATACTGGCACAGAATTCCTTTTCCGCTACCTTTTTCCTCTCCTGTGTCCCGTCAGGCCTGATTCGGTAGGAGCCCACCTTGGTTTTCTTCTGTCGAGCCTTGTTGATGTCATGTTCCACCTCATCCATCAGGGCCCTGCATGCTAAACAAGACAGATGGTGTGGTCAGGGGAGGGGAGCAGAATGGGTGGAGGAAGCGCCTGCTGCACCCCTGGGCACAGAGCTCCTGCGGCCAATGATGTGCATGGGCTCTGGCTGAGAGACAGAGGATCCCTGCTCTGTAGTTCCCAAGACCAAGCTGCCCTGGATTCTTTATGCCCCTTTTGTACACTGGTCCTTTTGGTTTTCTTTATTAAAAAAAAAAAAAAGATGTTTCTATTTCATGTGTATATGTGTATGTCTGTGCACAGTGTGCATGCCTGGTGTGCATGGAGGCCATTGGACTGATGGATTTGCTGGGCGCTGGGAATCAAACTTAGGCCTTATATAGCTTTCTATCATTGTATTCTGTCTGTTTCAATTGACAAACGACATCCTTACTAAAGCAAAGCAAAGAGACATTCCCCTGAATTTAGGAAGCCATCTTTCCTCTTAACAGCTGGAACCAAACCTGAGTTCTCTGCATGAGCAGCAAGGGCTTTTGATTACCGGACCATCTCTCCAGCCCTGCTATTCTGGCCTTCCAAGCCATATGCTGTCCCTTGCACATAGATGGCACTGTAGTAACTGAGGGACGTTGCTAGTGCTGGCAGTTCATCAGATAACCCAGAGCCCCTCTGGTGGTTTGGCTTTGGCCTAAGCAGCCACTTACATCGCAGGAAAGCATTGCTCTAAGTTGCCCCCTGCTCTTAAAAGTACCTAGCTGTACTATAAGTAGTTGGTTTGTATGAGATGGTTAAAAAGGCCAAAGATAAAGGTTTCCTTTTTTTTCTTCCTTTTTTTTTTTTGTCTATGAAGTTGCTGTTTATTTTTTTTTGGCCTGTTTGATGTATGTGTGAAACAATGTCCAACAATAAACCGGAATTTTATTTTGCTGAGTTGTTCTAAAAAAAAAAAAAAAAGTCCATCTCCGTGAGCTCCGAAACACACTTCTTAGGGGCTCTCTGGATGATCTCCCCCACTTAAAATCTTTCTCCCTTCCTCTCAGTGCTCAGCATCCAGCTTGAGACAGATGAGTTGTTACTGTAATAAAGCCTTTGGTGCCTCCACACCAACCGCCTCAGCTGGACTGGAAGCCAACTCCGGACTCCTTGTCCCTACCTATCTATGGACAAGAGGTCGGCGCCACAGAAGCAGCTCTGGGGATGCTGAAGAAATGCAACAGGAAAAACCCAGGTCCCAAGTACTTTGTGCAGACAGAGCTGCGTGCCAGCCTAGATGGTTCACCAGGCTGGTGTGTGACTCAGAAGCCGTCTTTTTCACCCTGAATCTCTACCCTGGAGTCTCTTTGCTGGAGCAGTGTAACCTCACACTCCCAGAACTGGCTTTTGGCAATGGAGATCTGACCCTGGGTTAGGTGCTCTTCTGATCGCGCAGGTGCCACAGGCTGGGCTAACAAGCCAAGGATGGATCGTGTATGGAGGTAGCTGGTGGCAGTGTGTTTGCTTCTTTCCTGTCACTTTCTAGGCAGAGGTTGAGATGGTTCTATAGTGGCATGGGTGCTGCCCTGCGGCAATGCTGGAGCCTCCCTCTCTGTGGTCCATCCAGCTCAGCAGCTCTGAGCTACCCTCAGCCACAGACTTGGAACTAAGGTATTAGTGTCATGCAAGCCCGGCTACCATCTTGAGCCTGCCAATGACAGCCAGGTCAGAATGGGCTGTTGTCAGTCATTATTACCATTACTGGACCAGTATACAGTCATACCGCCCAATCTCATCTGGTCTCAGAAGCTAAGCAGGGTTGGGCCTGGTTAGTAAGTGGATGGGAGACTGTTACTGGCTGGTAAATCCTGTGCAGTTAGCCTGAGGCTTCCAGTGGAATGGCTAGGGTTTCTCCTCAACCATGGTCCATGAGGATGGAAGGTTTGCTTGGCCGTGGTCACAGATGTAACTGGCCATGATTCAGTCGGTACTATGTTGACATAGCCTGTGAGACCGAGAGGCTGTCCTGGGCTACTTACACTCCTAGGTCATGGAATGCAAGCATGCCTCCCAGTGACACATGCCAGCTCTACAACTGTTTGTTCTGGAAACTTCCAGAAGGGCCAGCTCACCCTTGGTCCTTCTTTTCCTACTACTAGAGTGAAGTTGCTGGCTGAAGCTGGTCTTAGGCAGTGAGGAACAGGAAACAATGAGATGCCCAGTGATGAACTGTGAGGCCAGCGCCTCCCAGTGGGCTTCCATATCCCTCATGGAGGGTAAAAGAGCAGGGGAGAGCAGGGATGGTAGAACAAGAATAAAGGATGGGTTTGCACGCCCCTGGCTCTCCCAGGAAGGACTGTGGTTGTGTCTGGAAGCTTTTCAGCCCCAAGTCTCAGGTCATGGTCACCCTCCCTAGGGTAGGCTGTGAACTGGCAAGGCAGGACAGGAATGCTGGCTGTTGAGGCCAAGGGGATCACTGTGGTGTCCACTGTGGGGTGCAGAGCTATCACTGGCCAAATGTTCCTCTCCTAGCCCATCTTGCTCCTTTTCCTCCCCTCCCAGCGACTAAGCAGAGTACTTACTTCTCTTGTGTGTGACCTACTCACTAAACCAAATCCTAGGATCGGGACCTCAGCGTTACTTCTCTGTCTAGGCTCAGCCAGTGTGGGGCTGGAGCATTGAGGAGCTACCCAGAAAACAAAACCTCCAGAGGGAGGACCCACAGCCATGGTTTGGGGGAGCTTCCTCAGGGCCAAGAAGACACCATCAGGTTCCGGAAAGGACAGGATGGGTGGGAGGGGTACCCCTGACACTGCCACACTATCCTCTACCTCCCCAAGGAGGAACGGCTCTTTGAGAAAAGATCATTTTAAATTTCTGCCCCAGGTCACAGAACATGTTAAAGGAGAGTCACATCAGCGACCTGGGCTCCATATTTCAAGTCCAGCATTAATTTAAATGTTAATCTGAAATCTTCACATAAGCCACTGGAGTTTAGAGTTTATTAAAGCAGACGGCAGGAGTGGAGCCTCATGGGGGCACTGGCGGGTCACATTGCCTGCCAGAGGGCAAGCTCCCCCGCCCAGCTGGGTCTCCCCATTCTTTCCACACTGCAGCTCCTCCTCTCTCCCTGCCTTCCTCTTTCTCCATCAGAGGAAGATTTGAAAATGGGGACAGGAAATTCAGGTGAGCTCCTGGTACTCAGGTGCTGGGCCATCTCTAGACATCCACAAGCACAGACCCTGTCTATGCATCCCCTCAGCCTGGACTGGATACGTCGGAAGAATTTACACAGAAGAACGGGCAGGTGCTGCCTTCCAGGAGCGGCTTGCTCTTTGGTGCTGCTACTTTCTGGAAGCAAAGGAATCTGGTGCTTGACACTGGCTATTGTCAAGGTACA
This sequence comes from Alexandromys fortis, assembly GCF_014885135.2. Classification (NCBI taxonomy): domain Eukaryota; kingdom Metazoa; phylum Chordata; class Mammalia; order Rodentia; family Cricetidae; genus Alexandromys; species Alexandromys fortis. The sequence continues at coordinate 1,115,654 of NW_026068056.1, forward strand.
AAGAAAGTCAGTGAGCATAAATCACTGCCCTACATTGCAGGAGTGCTTGTCTGCCTGTGAGCTCAGTTCCAGAAGGAAGCCAGACAGTGAGAGGCATCCAAGGGTACCATTGGTACCCACGACACCTGACCCGTCTGGAGACAGGACCCGTGGAACTTCCTGAAGCCCTCTAGGACAAGAAGCATGGGTTGAGGAGACTACAAACCTCTGCATGATCAATTACTTTTAAATTGACATGTGATGTCCCAACATGTATTGCAAGCTCCACTCCTTTGCAGACATTTAAATAATGGATGGCCTAGCCTGGGTCAATTTCTGTGACAAGAGACACCTGAGCCTTCACTTAGGCTGAGATTACATCTCACTGGGTGGAGGATCACAGCTCACAGTGCAAACACTTAGGGCTCTGCAACTTGGAGTGAGAAAAGCCACTGTCTTAGTTTGGGTTTCTATTGCTGTGAAGAGACACTGTGACCAAGGTAACTCTTAGAAAGGAAACATTTAATTGGGACTGGCTTACAGTTTCAGAGATTTGGTCCATTGTCATCATGGCAGGAAGCCTGGTGGCGTACAGGCAGACAAGGTGCTGGAGAAGGAGCTGGGAGTTCTACTTCTTGATCCACAGCAGGTAAAGAGTATGCCACTGAGCCTGGGCTTGAGCTTCTGAGACCTTAAAGCCCTCCCCCACAGTGACACACTTCCTCCAACAGAGCCACATCTACTCCATCAAGGCCACACCTCCTAAAAGTGCCTTGCCATTCCCAGTAGACCAAGCATTCAAGCGCATGGGCCTGTGGGGATCATTCCTATTCAAACCACCATAGCCACCTTCATTCCTCCATTGATAGGCTTACAGGTAACAGAGCTCTGGCATCTTTCAGAAAAGAGGAATTACATACCAGGAGAATGGGGTGGATGGCGCAGGTCAGAAAACAGGATTCACACACACTTAGCCTCTCCTCCACCGAGGGATATTGAAGTGTCTGTTTTGTCAGTCCTGGGTCTAGCAATACCTGCGACCTGCCTTGATGTGCATAGTGGAATGATACTGTGCAAAGTGTGGAGCCCAAGAACCCCCAAAGCCCCTCTGAGCCTCACCACGGCCATCTTAGAGAGACCTGGCCACTGCATAAGGAGTCACACTGGTTACCTCATCGTGAAAGGTTGCCAGGGTCCCAGCCACATAGATGCACTGCACACACAGGCACAGAAGATGCTTCGGAACAGACTGTGGAAGCGAGCTGATGTCTAATGTCTGAGTTTAGGATAGGTAACACAGACAGGTGGGCGGGTTCCCATGGAGAAAAGGAGAAGACCTTAAAAAGCCACAGAGCCCCAAGAACCAGGCATTGCTGACTAGTTGAGTTAGAGGAATCATATATGCAAATGCCATGATGGAAAAGTACAAAGTGAGATGGAGGGACGAGAAAAACAAAACAAAGACAAAACCAGGATCCCAGATCCCTGGAGAGGAAGAGAAACTGTGTGCTATGTGCTGAGGCGGCAGGATGGGTTGGGGCAAGTTGTCTGCATTCTGAGCTAAGAGTGACCACTCTTCTGATTTAGTGGCCCTTCAGATTTGTATGCTTCTAGATCATTTAGGCCATAGTCAGGAAGATGGAGGAGGGAGGGTCTGGGTGTATACAGGTGAGTAGCTGACTTTTGAGCTGCTGCAACCATCCAGGTGAGAGATGACAGATTATAGCTTCATTTACAGCCATGATTAACATGAATGCTAAGAACCCAAAGAATTTGAGAGCACATTAGGAGGTAAAAATCAAAAGCACTGGTGATGGGGGAGGATGCTCAGGGCAGGGCAGTCACAGGGGCTGCCTCCCAGGAACCATTGCCTCCCACTTTCTCCTGTGAGTCAACACTGCTCGCTCTATTGTTGGCCTCTAACTGCACCCTGACCAGCTACTGGTATGGGATGAGTGTGCAGCGTATCCATGGAGATGGGATGTGAAGGAAAAAGCTGCTGGAGGTCTTCTGGAAGCTTCTTCTCTTGACAAAACAGAGACCTGTAGGAGCATCTTAGAGCCAGGGCAGAACAGGGAGAGGGAAGTAGCTGGAGCTCTGGAGACTCGCTGAGACCTTGGTGGGCTCCTGACTTCTTTTTTTTTAACATTTATTTATTTATTTATTTATTTATTTATTTATTTATTTATTTATTATGTATACAGTATTCTGTCTGTATGTATGCCTGCAGGCCAGGAGAGGGCACCAGACCTCATTACAGATGGTTGTGAGCCACCATGTAGTTGCTGGGAATTGAACTCAGGACCTTTGGAAGAGCAGGCAATACTCTTAACCGCTGAGCCATCTCTCCAGCCCTGGGCTCCTGACTTCTAAGGTTTAACCTATCCCCCTGGTGCTGAAGCCATTTTGTTCAGAAGGATGTGGCTTGTTTGTGAAGCCTGTGGTCTTCCGAAGGACAGTGGTGTTCTAGGACTGTGGTAAATGTTGCAGATGGGACTTGACAACAGAAGTCTCTCTCATGGTTCTGGAGGCTGACGGTGGGATGAGGGGTCAAGGACAAGGCAATGCCTCCCAGGGCTTCCTTTCTCAGCAGCCTGGCAACAATGTGTCTCTCCATGGCCATCCCTGTGTCGGCAAGGCCTACATTAACCTTGTGTTTAAAGGGCCTGTCTCCCAAAACAGCCATGGGGGTAGTTAAGGTAGTCAATAGACTAGCCATTCCCCGTTGCTTGCATCAGCCCCTTGGTGCCCAGCTGGTCCACATCTTGGCAATGCTCTTGTCTTGCCCTGCAGGATACTGGGTATCATCCATAGTTCCAGGCCTCAGATTCTCCGGCCCCTGCATCTGGGTCTCCCAAGCCTGTCTACTTGTCACTTTAAAGGAATGTATTCCATTTCTGAAGGCCTGTTGCCTTAACCAGAGCCATCCTGTGGCCTGACCTCACCTTGTCCCCCACATGGAAACAGTCAGGATGCTGGCTGAGGCAGGCTGTGACCCGCCCTCCAGGGCAAGCGAAGGCCTGGCCCATCCTCCAAAGCTCTTGACTGCTCATTAGCTGGACAAGATCAGGGCTCAGCTAGCAAGTGCATGTCTAGCCAGAGAGCAGCATCCCGCTCTGCGAGGGTCGGGCACTGGGCAGAGATTCAGGAGGCAGCAGGTGGGGGGAGGTCTGCAACGATGAGGCTCTACCAGCTGGTGCAGACAAAACTGAAGCCCGGGGCTCCTGCAAGTAGCAGCAGGCCTTGCATCCCCCATCCCATCACCACGGCAACCCGGCCAAGGGAGGGGCTCCCTACTGAGTTTTAACCCAAATTATATTTTCCATGTCTAAAATCAGAGCCACTGTAAGGCAAGAACTCATTTTCACAACTTTAAGATGCTCTTGCTGAGAGACAAAGATGAGGGATGAACGCTGGGAAGGACAAAAAAAAAAAAAAAAACCGACAGAATGCCGCTTTAAAACAAACTGCATGGAGTCAGGATGTTCCTACCCTTGCTTCTGGGAAGACAGAAGATTGGCATTAGGGTGAGGAGGCCACTTTTGGGGGAACTCTCCAGTTTCAGTATCATTCTGTTTACCACAAGCCATACCATCTTCCATGTTCAGGATGAGGCCCTGTGTTCCTAAGGACACAGAGAGCCCTGATTAGAAAATGCTGTTTGCTTTGGTAGAAATATGGACAGATGCACAGCGGGAAGACTTTGGGTGCTAATATCAAAGAAAGCCATCATGCCTAGCCTCCAGGTGGCTGGAAATGCACTGAGCCCAGTCAGACAACACCACACAGACCTTGTTTCCATACTTTTTTTTATTGGTCAGTCTTAGTTTGAGGGACTTGACTTCACATTCCCTGCATGCTGAATCCTTTGTGCAAAATATGTGATTACTTAAAGAAAACTCTGGACCTAGATGTGATCTGGACCTGCGCATGCTTGTGATCCCAAGCTCAAGTGGGCCACATGAGACTACGCACCTCCCCAACAAACAATGAGAGGGAGGAAGAAAGTGAAGGGGAGGAAAGGCGAGACTAGAAAAAGCCACAGGCTGTGTATTGCTTTGCTTTTTCACAAGACACAGGCAGGTGCTTTCATGTTATTTCCCACCCCATGGGGCTTGCAGGTCCTGTGGGTCTGTGTCAGGGAAAAGAAAGCATTATGTAATCAGAGGTGCTCTGGGGAGGCTACACCCTAACACTCTTGGGGGAGCTGGAGGCCACATGTAACAATAGCAGCTACTGGCCTTCTCTGTTCCCTGTGTGCTCAGCAGCCTAGGTGAGTCCCATGGTCTGTGTCTCACTCTGTGAGGGCCAAAGGTTTAAAAGCTAGTTGAACTTCCTAACCTGGCTGTCATCTTCTCTGAGGCCCTTCTGAAGCATGTGAGTAGGTGACTGAGGGGCAGAGTGGGCGAGTGGAAGCTCTTCCAGGTATAGCCACAAAAGGGCCCTGACAATCAGACTCTCTTCTGAGACCCTTTGAGACTCCAATCACAGCCATATTCAGAAAAAGGATCTGGTGGAGCCTGTAATCCCAGAACTCAAGAGGCTGAAGCAGGGGGATCCACGTCAGTTGGGCTACACAGTGAGGTCAAGGTTAACCTGGAGTACATAACAAGAACTTGTCTCAAAAAACTAAGACGAAATAGTCTATGTGTGTCTGGCAGTGGGGGAACCTGCTTTTCATCCCAACACTTGGGAGGCAGAGCCAGATCTCTGTGAGTTTGAGCCAGCCTGGTCTACAAAGCGAGCTCCAGGACAGTCAGAGCTGTTACACAGAGAAAATTTGTCTTGAAAACAATAAGAAGAAAACAAAAACAACAACCAAAAGTCTAGTTGTAGCAAGACTCTGAAATGCAAAGTTCACGTGAGTTCTGACTAAGTGAGCAACCACTTAGGCCAGCTTTGTCTGGTGCCTGGTGAGTCGGACACCTCCGCCGATGGATGTCACTATGACTGAACCCCTGTGATCACATCCAAGAGTACTGGACCTATTCCAGCGGACTCAGAAACCTGTGCTGCCCAGGAAGAAAAATGATGTCTCAATAAAGCCAGTTCCCAAGTACGTTCCAAAGAAGAGCTTGGCTCCCAGCCTGCACAGCTCAGTCTGGGTAGAGTTTGGCGAGACAGGCAGTTAGTGCTGGGCGTTTTGAGAGCAGAGGCCTATACCCCGCTAGTGCAGCTTGACTTCCTCATGGGAGAGCACCCATCTCTGCTCCAATGCTTCAGCTCTAACAAGGGCCCAGGGTGTCTCTCTGTCGTGGCAGGGACACAGGCAAGACTGGTGATCACCTGGGCTTGTTTCGACACACAGCTCAGTTTCCCATTGGGTCCTACCAGAAAACACTGAAGACCCCTAATTCGCCAGCCACAGGCACAGAAGCACCCACAGTAGCAACCAAGGCCCATCTAGCTCCCATGTCCCCACACCTAGTCCCCAAGTTTTCAGATATGGAGAAGGAAATGTGGTCAACTCAGACTCCACCGTCTGGGGAGGACTAGGAGGTGGCCTTGCAGGAGGAGTTACAACATGGCAGGGCACTCTCTCTGCTTCCTGCTTGAGGTTCAAGAAGTGATCTCTCAGCTTGCTGCTCTGGCTGCGCTTCCCTGCCTCGGTGGCAATGGATTCTTGTCCTTCTGGAACTATAGGCCAAATAAACCCTTCCGTCTATCAGTTGCCTTAGCTATGGTGTTGCATGACCTAATACACATGGGAACCCAAAGGCAAGGGGGCTGGCTGTGATATGGGTCTATAGAACAGTGGAAAGTCCGGGTGGGGAGAGGTGAAGCCGTCCCATAGAAAAGGCCCAGATGAGGAGGTTGGACATCCGACACAGATGCAGTCCAGGCTGACTGCTGAAGGAGAGGAAGAAGAGAGGGACCCGGGGACACAAGGGTCATCTGGTCAGTGCAGTCAAGTCAGAAACCCCAATGGAAAAGTAAGGAGGCAGAGTCCCTGAGCCGTCTGGCCTTTCTCTGGAAGTGCTCTGTGGCATGAGTCCATCCATACACCCCCTTGTCACTGTGGGTAGGTCTTAGCTCGTGTTTCCAAAAGTCACCCCCCTTCCGTGAATGCTGTCCATTCCCTAATTCAGAATGAACTTGTTCAAATGTTTTTAGTGTAATGAAAACATTAGCTCTGGTCTCAGCGGGGCGGTTGTCACTAAATCAATAGCCTGTGCTGTCCATTATGCTGAGGGCTGAGGGGCTGAGGTCTGGCAGCAATGTGAGGCAGAAGAGCCCGCTCCAAGTGACAGACAGGTGGGAAGATATGGAAAGCTGCTGTCTGCGAGCTGCTGAAACCCCATGAAAGGAGGCCAAGGTGGCGGGTGGCCCACACAGTACAGACGTCCTCAGGACAGTGGGATCGGCCTTGGAGATGACCTGTTAGACCACATCGGCACTGTGAGCCCTGCCCATGGGCAAGCACAGACCTTGGCACTGTCTATAAGAGCTGGTACCTGCTGGATTCTCACGCCATGCTCCCTCTACCTCTTCTCCCACAGACTCACAGACCACAGGGAGAGCTGGTGAGGCTGATGGAGGAATCCAGAGCCTGAGGACTGGAAGCATGGGTTTCTAGCATGCTCAAACCACCAAACCGCTCCCAGAACCCACATTTGCTTGTTTTTTTCTTCCCTTTCCTTTCTAATTTTTTTATTTAAACACACACACACACACACACACACAGAGAGAGAGAGAGAGAGAGAGAGAGAGAGAGAGAGAGAGAGAGAGAGAAAACATGTACATGTACCAAGGCACGCATGTGGAGATCAGAGGACAACCTTCAGTGGCCTGCTCTTGTCTTCCCCTTAGAGAGACAGGATCTCTCTTGTCCTTTTGCCACCTCCATCTTGCCACAGAAGAGCTGGTATTACAAATACACACCCTGGATCCAGCTTTTTACACAAGTTTCTGGGGTCAACGTCAGGTCATCAGGCTGAGATTTGAGCTGTCTCCCTGGGTCACGATCTAGTTCTCTGAGAAGGCATTGATTACTAAGAGAAGACAAGTTCAAAACAAAAACCATTCCAGGCCTGTTGTCATCATCAGACCCACCATATGTGCATGTACATGCGCATGCATCCACACACAACCATCATGACCCAAAGACACATATACATAAACAATCACATGATTCAAAGACACACACACTCATCTACATATAACTCATATGGCCCAAACACACACATAGAGTTCACATGGCCCAAAGATATACACACACATATGTGCATATACATGCACACACATTGCACATACCCTTTCATACAACTTCTCTAAGAGCAGCATCTGGGATGGAACCAAGTTCTCCACAGCAAGGGCAGGGCACAGAAAAAATGAGTCAGAGATAGCAGGGCTGTGTCTGGGTGAGCTCAGGCACTACATGGCTGCAGGCCCTACAGAAATGGCTTGGGGATGCTGTGAATATCTGCCGTCTATGCCAGAGTGGGAAGCAATCGGGCTGAGGGGGCAGAACAAGTCAGAAGGGGAGAGGCACAGGCAAGTGCGAGCACAGGACACTGGCCAGCTGATGGCGGGTAAAGAGCGCACAGGCGAGGGTCAGCAGTGTCAGGATACGAAACCCACGAAGAGAACTCACCACATCTTTACCTACATAAGGTTATGAAAAACCGCAAGGAAGGAAGGCCAGCTGGAAGTGAGCTCAAACCCAATGGCAGTAAAGTGTGACACATGCCATTTATGTACCCGCACTATGGAGTGCACAAGGAGTGACCTTGATGGGAACTGTGGACTCTGGCTGTTGATGCTGTGCCAGATTCACCCATTGCAGCTAATGGACCACATGGGGGATGATGGTGGTGAGACGGTAGGGGGCTGTAGGGTGCTGATGAGGCAGGAGCTGTGGGGAGGCTGGGGGTGAGGGTGGGGATGCTGTGCCCTGTGCCCAGCCCCATGCTGGATACATTCAGAACTCATCAGCATCTCAAAATGCTCAAAGCATCCCCAACACATGTCTACTTAAAATCCACACCAAGGCTGGAAACCCTATTGCACACTGCATACAGCTCAGTGGGGGGAGAGAAGGCAGGCACATGAATTCTTATCCCATCCCCTCAGCCCTCTGAGCTCCTGCCTCTTCTTGCCAGCCCCAGGGATCCATGTTCTCTATGTCAGCTGCCCCCTCTTTCCCTGTGGATGACTTGGAAAGTGGCCCTCTAGGCTTCCTCAGGCAGCCACCTTCAAAGGCAACTCCCTCTAGGGGCCCCCAGCACACCCCTACAGGAGCTGGCCCTGGGCTGGGCCTCCTATTTGCATGAGAGCTTTATGAAATCAGTGACTTGCATCAGAATAAAGACATACACCAGTGTGGGGTCTGTGCAGAGGGGCTGTTTGACATGGTAGGTTCTCTGTCTCCTCCCTGATGGATTCTGCCCAAGGGGACTGCAGTGCCGTGTCGAGGGTGGGACGGAAGGGCTCAGCTGACTCTGAGAAGGAGAGGATGGCTCTAGGAAGGGTGCAACATAGCCCCTTCTCATCACTACCCTTCAACACTCCTCTTCAGCCTCACCCCACCCCACACCCCTGCCAGTTCCCGCTGGATAGACCAGTGGTTCTCAACCTGTGGGTCGCACAAACTTCTAGCTCCAAAAATATTTGGATTGTGATTCACAATAGTAGTAAATTCCGGTTATGAAGTAGCAGAGAAAATAATGTTATAGTCAGGGGTCACCACAACATGAGGAACTATATTAAAGGGTCACAATTTTAGGAAGGTTGAGAACCACTGATACAGGCCATCTCCTTGGACTCTGCTCCTCTGTCAATTCTGTGCTCAGCTCCCTGCGACCCGCACTTGGTGCTTTTGCAACTGTCCCAATCCTGGTCCTAGAGCCAGGCTAGATGCCAACATCATGTCATGGAACAGGTTTAACTTCTCAGAAAGAGGCAGTTTGACTAGGCTGTCCCAAACCCAAGTGGAGATTGCAGAGCCCCAGAAACAGACAACAGAGCCTTCTACTCAAGACCCAAGCGTCAATGAACCCAGAGCCAACCAGAAGCATTTGGCTGCACCTCGGTCCCCAGGTTCCCCTCTCCTCCGCAGATGGCATTCCCCTACCAACGGGGCAGTCCAAGGGCAGGGATTGTGTTCGGGGGGAGGGGATTATCGCCTTCCTGCCTGCGTCTCCTACAGCTTCTATCAACTAGAGGTGCTTGCTGTGGATGTCAGAGCTGAGATAAGGTCTGTCCTGTCTTTTGTCCTCCAATAACTGGAGCCACCTGTGAACCCTGTGGACCCAAGGGGTAGACTGACATCCAAACGCACAGCAGTGCTTTTTAAGCCAAGCGTCACCTCCTGGTTCCTGGAACTAGCAGCCCATCAAATTACCCAGTGCTGACCGGCACCTGCCTCTGTCTCCAGTCACACTGGGGCTCCAGCCTACCCCAGACAAGGCTGGCAGAGGCAAGGGACCCTCCTTGTTCACACAGATTCACACAGAAGCCACATCAGGACAGCTGGAATGCCAGAACAGCAAGCAGCAAGCTATGCACTCCAAGACTGCGCCAGCAGCCACAGAGCAGGAACCTCAGAGGGCTTCTCCTGAGTACCCAAGACACAGGAGTGATGGCGAAAGGAACCTGTCCAGCGGCCTGTCTCCCACAGATTAGGAGCAAGCTGTGTACCCCAGAAGCCTGGAGCTGAGACACCCTACACCCCACCCCCAGCACTCACCTCCACAACGCACATTGGGTTCCTCAGAGTCCTGGGCCAATGTGGGCCACAGCAGCAGGGCCAGCAAGGCCGTGGGCAGCAGGGCAAGACCCATGTCTCTCCAAAGATGCCCACAGGTGCAGAAGCAGGGAAAGGGCACACAAAGGTCCCTAAGCAACTTTGGCTTCAGGAGACCTGCGCATCCTGCCCCGCCCTTCCCACCGGCCTTCCTCTGGGCCACAACCCTGGTGCTGGCCCCGCCCCCGTGCTTGAGATGAGTCCCTGGGTGCCTCTCTGCCCTCCGCAAGTGCTGCACCTGGCTCCACTCCAGGCCTGCAGCTGTCTCTCTCAATCCAGCTAGCCGCGGTCCAGACTTAGCCCTCCCCTAGATCTTCACTTTAACCCTGCTGTTGTCCTTACTCCCATCTCGGCACTCACTCAATGCAACATCACCCTTCATTCCCCAACCTTGTCCATCTGAGGTCCCAATCTGCCCACCCCAGCCCCTCTTTGCTGAGGTCTGGGTTCCCAGCACAAAGCCAGGATGAAAATCTTTACCCTGCAGGTAAAGATCAGGGCCTCTTTGGATCTGAGAAACTCCTGTAGTGGTTTCTACAGCAGCAACAGCAGTGGGCCTTCTCGCTGGACTCCTGTCTGGGTCCTTACCCACCTTTCTCTACCCTTTCCCACCCTGCTCACTCTTCTTCTTCCCTTCCTCCATCCCCTCACAACTGCCCTCCCACCGCTCCTCCCGCAGCCTCCCTGGACTCTCTCCTGACCTTGTCCTTGATCCTGTCAGCTCCTGACAGGTACTGATCAACTACCGCCTTGTTAGACTAGAACCCTGCCTTAAAAATCATTCGGGCAAGACGCTGGAGACGTGGTTCAGATGATAGAGGGCTTGCCTATCAGGCATGAAGCCCTGGCTTCAGTCCCCAGCACTACATGGACTAGACGTGCTAGTGCACACCTGTATCCCAGCGTGCAGGAGGTGGAAGCAATTGAAAGTCATCCTCAGCTACATAGGAGATCCCGTCTCACAACAAACAAACAACAAACCCCAAAATACCCAGGCAGGTCTCCTGCTTCAAAAACAGAACAGCAGCTGTGACCAACCAAGACTGCCATCTTCCACAGCCTCTTCTTGGCTCCTGGGGGCAGGGACTAGCCCACTGTGTGTAAGGCAGAGCTCACTGGGGACCTCCTTGAGTGCCTGGAGCCCAGCCCCTCCCTACTGCCCCGCCGCCAGCAGGGAGAACTGCTCTTGCTTTTACAGCAGTTTCAAGCGCTTAGTCCTCCAGGCTCAAAAAAGTAAGTGTAGGTCAAACCCCTTGCCTTCTGTTTACCGGCTTCTGCTGTGAGCCTGGTCAGGGTCTTCTGCGGTACTGGCCACTAATTCTCTCCTAACCCCAAGCACAAAGGAAACTGAGCCACAGGGAGCTTTGTACACACAACTTTACTATGTATGGTGGCAGAACTTCATTTTTAATCACGGTGCCACTCTGCCAGTCACTTTGCTGCTGGAAGTCGCCAGTGAGATATAAGCAGAAGGTATTGCATTAAATTAGGAAGACTGAATCCTTCTTGCTTCCTTTTAGAACAGTAGATTTGATGGCTGGAATGCCTGCAGGCAGGCATCTTCGAATCTGAGAGTCTCAAGATCAAAAATTTGGAGGTCTTATCTCTAATGACATCATAGAGCGTTTGCTCCAGCCATTGACTCAGTTTTGGACCTTCCCATAGCAATAAAAGAAAATTAATTTCTTCTTGGCTTGAGCCATTGTCATTTCAGGTATTCCCAGAAGCTGAGTGAATTTCCAGTCGAAAAGACAGAGTGGTGTGTATGTCCCTTCCTATAGGTTCGACAGCTGACATGATGACCTTGTGACCTGATAACTGGGACCAAGGGAAGAAGCTTGGAGGCCAGTAGACAGTGAGGAGCACGCAGACAGGAGAGTGGGCTATGGAGCACCAGGGGGCATGATCCCCAATAGCACAAAGTGGAGAGTGAACGGGTCTACAGCAGGCTGGCCAAAAGCCTTTCAGCATCTTCTCGCCTTCAGCTGTGTGCTGTGTGCATCTCTGGATCTCCAATAAGAAGCCAGTTTTATTTCCACCTGCAGGACCCACAATATACTATCTTAGTGAGGGTTTCTATGACTGTGATAAAACACCATGGTCAAAAGCAAGCTGGGGAGGAAAGGGCTCATTCCGGCTTACACTTCCACATTGTAGTCCATCATCGAAGGAAGTCAGGACAGGAACTCAAATAGCACAGAAATCTGGAGTCAGGAGCTGATGCAGAGTCCATGGAGGATGCTGCTTACTTGCTTGCTCATCACAACTTGCTCGGCCTGCAAGAACCCAGAACCACCAGTCAAGGGTTGACCCAACCCACAATGGGGTGGGCTCTTCCACATCATCACTAATTAAGAAAATGCCTTGCAACCAGATATTATGGAGGTATTTTCTGCAATGAGGTCACCTCTTTTCAGATAACTCTAGTTTGTATCAAGTTGACACTGGTCCATTCTGGAAAGTTGGTTGCCAGGCTCTGTAGTTATCCAGGCTCTGTCAGCCCCAGTCCCTCCTCAGTGCCAGGCTTCCAAGGTTGCATCATCTGCATCCTATGGATCTATACAGCTGCACGAGGGAGAGGATGGGAACGGTAGTGATGCTGATGGTGCTGATGGTGCTGATTTCAATGTGGTGATGAAAGGGATGATGGAGATAAAGATGGTGATGATGGTGATAATGACGCAGTCTGACCTCCCAATGGACCAGCCCCTTTTCTCTATTTACTAACAAAAGGACTTCTCAAAAGCCAACCTTGGTACCCAAGGAAGAAGAGGATGTCCACCACAAAGGGATTAGTCAACAAGGGAAGTGATGGGGATGTGCCTCAAGACAGATGGACTCCAGATGAATTCAGAAACAGCAGTTACAGGAGAATGCCTTTATACATATACACATGCTCAACACACACACACACAAACACACACGAGAGTAGGGATGAACAGTAGTTTTGTGTGTGTGTGTGTGTGTGTGTGTGTGTGTGTGCAGTGGAATTGCACTGGGTGCTAAAATGGTGAACATGTCTCTCCAGGGCTGGGGAGATGGCTCAGTGAGTAAAGGCCTGCTGCCAAGCCTGGTGACGTAAATTTGATCCCCAGACCCACATGATGAATGGACAGAATCAACCCCTAGAAGGTGTCCTCTGATCTCCATAGGCACACCCACAAACATATACATACATGCACACATAAATAAGTGTATACATGAACAAATAAATGTAATTTTAAAAAATACATTTCTTAAACACAGGACTCAAATGAGAATCAGGCTACAGCTGAGGATTCTAAGTGTTACAGTGTCTATCTGCAGAGATCTTTTATTCTGCACACACACTGCTCTGGCAGGGGTTAGGGATGGTGGGTGCACGAGGCATTTTTGTAGTCCTGTCAAATAGTGTTCACAACATAAATGTGCTCCTAGAAACAACGTATACCAAAAACAAAGTAAAAAAAAAAAAAAAAACCAAACAAGGATTGGAATAAAAAAAAACAGCAATGTTACAAATTGGGGAATGGAATAGGAGAGGACTTTTTTTTGTTGTTGTTGTTGTTGTTCCCAGCACCCCATGGCACCTGACCACTGCCTGTAACCCCAGTTCCAGGGAATTGGCTGCTCTGGTGTTGAATAAGAATGGCTCCCATGGGTTCATATATTCGGATGCTTAGTCACCAGGGAGTGGCACTATTTGAGAGAATTAGAAGGATTAAGAGGTGAGGCCTTGTTGAAGTAAGCAGTCACTGGGGTGGGCTTTGAGGTTTCAATTTCCATGCCCAGTCTAGAGTCTCTCTCAAGGCCTATGGATGAGGATGTAGTTTTTAGCTACTTTTCCAACTTCATGCATGCCACCACGATCCCTACCATGATAATGGACTCACCTCTGAAACTGAAAACAAATCCCCAATTAAATGCTTTCTTTTATAAGAGTTACCTTGGTCATCATTTCTCTTCACAAAAATAGAACAGTGACTAAAACAAAGGCCTTCTTCCAGCCTCTGCAGACACCAGGTACACGCCGGTATACGTACACACATGTGGGCCGCACAGACACCAGGCCCACACATGGTGTACATACATATATGTGGGCCAAACAACCTACACATAAAATTAGATTTTTAAAAAGAAAAACTAGAAATAAAACCTGGGGAACACAGTAAGACGGCAGGGTGCAAGGAAGCATAGTGTCTCTATGGGTGTGGGACCAGTGTGGGCTCTTAAATGGGCAGTGTCCAAAAGACCATCCAATGCAAATGCACTCGTCGGGCCACCCACCGGCTTTGCTTCCAGGAATGTGTGCCTCACATCCTTGTGTGGCAGTTTCAGGCTCATCACAGTCCGCGTCAGCCAAACAGGAAACAATTTACCTCAACAGCAAACAGGCGAGATTTGACGTGCAACAAACTACTGTGTGAGGAGGAGAAGGTATGTACTGCTAGAGACAGTCTCACACACGTAGGAGCTGGGGATGGAACCCAGGACCTGTGCATGTTGGTCAGATGCTCTTAAAATAGTTCTAGTGAGTGATTCCAGAGTCGGGGCTGTAGCTCAGTAGCAGAGGACTTGTGAGATGCTCAGGACAGGTACCCTCCCAAGCACTGCACATCTTGAGATCCCAGCACTTGGAAGCTGGAGACAGGGTGATTATAAGTTCAAGGCCATCCTCAGCTACCTAGGGAATTTGAGCTATGTGAGACTGTGGTTAAGAGAGTACGCTGCTGCTCTTGCAGTGGACCCGAGTTTGGTTCTGAGCACCTATGTCAGGTGGCTCACACCCACCTGTAACTCTAGCTCCAGAGGATTCGATGCCTTCTTCAGGCCTCACAGACACAGCACTCTTGCGCATTGTGCATCCTACCGCACAGACACACATGCATGCTGATAGTTCAAACTAAAAATGCATCTTGCTAGAAGAAAATCTGGAACAGCATTGTATCGAATAGCATGCCACCCTCTGCATAAAGCAAACTTCTTCTGGAGGGCATGAAGGCACATAATGGTACCTTATTCTTTGTTGATAAAAGCTAGCACCATTTGCCTACTGAGAAACCTTGCCTTAGTCCTTGGTCCTAGGAGGGCACTCTTAAGTGGCAGGGCCATCTTCCTTACTGGATGTAGCTGACTCCAGTGTCCTAAACCACAGTCCAGTCCTGGCAGCAGGAGCTTCAGGCAGGCTCTCATCCTGCCCTGCAGCATATAGACTGAGTCTCGGGCCCTTCACCTGGCCAGTCACCCCATCAGTCCTGCCTGGGAAACATCCTACACGGACTGGTTTCGGAGTGGGAAGCAGTGAAGGAAGAGGGGTATCGCTGGAGCCACTGTGCGGCTCTTTGTTGGAGCAGACCGCCTGTTTACAAGCACACCACACACAAGATGAAGCTGGTATAAAAAGGATATCTTTCACTTTGAGAGAGGCAAATCGGGGTTGTAATGAATCCACTGCTTTGAACCCATGGCCGAGGCTGACAACATACATTTGGGCTTCACCCAGACTTCTTTACTAGGGACACCGGTCAGTGTATTTGTTTGATTTTACCAGCCAGACTTGAGCTGGAAGACCTCTGACCTTGAAGTCAGGTGCACCCCAGTGTCTCCTGTCCAGGCCTCCTGCTCAGGTGGAAAAGATTCTTTCTTTTTTTTTTCCTTTACAGAGAGGCACAGAGGGCTGAGCATTTTAAAGCCGGAAGGGGCTCAAGCTCGCAGGGTAGGGACTTGGGACAATTTGTGGAGAAGGCAGGTGGGTCTCGGTTGTATTTCAAGATCACAGCTTTTCTGTGGTCAAATACAAGGCATTCTAAGACAATTGCCTGACACAGGGGGGTTACAGTTGACCCTTCCTACATATGGCTATGAGTTTTTGCCATGAACCCACCCAACTGATGCGAACCTTCAGCCCGGGAGCCATCCCCTAAGTATTCACGGTTTTCCCTCTTTGTCCTCCCCAACACCATGTTTACTTATTCCTGGTGCCATCCCCTGTTCCAGCACCCAGCAGGGGTAGACCTGTCCAGCCTCCATTAGGCCTTGGCTTCAAGGACTGCTGCCATGTTTGTGCTGGTTGGGACAGTGTGATGCAATGCTGTGGGGTGCAGAAAGGTAGGGTTCTTCAGATCTGGGAAGGCACACATCTCCCGGGTGTCACCCCAGGCCTTCCCCTGGCCATCAGGATGTACTATTTAGACCGGGGACACCCTAGGGTTTAAACATCCACCACCCCTTGCATTTCAGTCAATAGTGACTAAGCATCCACGCTTGGGGCCAGGCAGGGCCCTGAGCTCTGAGATAAGCACTGGCCTCGTCCTTGTCACTGTCTGGCCACCAGACAGGCAAATGAGTTGGGGCCTGTCTCCGGTATCTACTACATGCAGCTCCTTCCACGGCTGCAGTGAGGAAGAGGCTCCAGGGTGGGTGTACCGCTCTGCAGGTAGCTTCCTTGGCAAGGCTGGGCACTTCCTATAGGAATATATCATGGTTTCTATGTGAACTGCCCCCTCCCAGGCTCATGTGTTTCCAGTGTTCCCCAGCTGCTGGTATTGGCATAGGATGTGTGATTTTTAAGAAGTGGAGCCATGCTACAGGAAGCGGGTCACTAGGAGAGGGCCTTGAGGCTTTCTAGCTCCACCCTACTTGCTGTGCAGCCCCTGGGTCCTGAGTGTAGGCGCAATGTGCACAGCCAGCCTCCTGTTCTGCATCCGCTGCCATCGTAGTCTCTGTCCCTCCGGAACTGTGAGCCAAGGTATCTCTCCTTTCCTCTAAATTGCTTTGGTCAGCGTGTTTTATCACACAACAGGAAAGTAACTAAGACAGGCTGTCCATGTGGGAGCAACTTGCCCTCTGGACTCAGTTTCCAAATCTGTAAACTGGACTGTTGCAGGATGGCGGTCCAAGAAAGCTTGCTACAAAATGATACTTGCCCTTCATTCGGCTGAGGTTGCTCACCTAACTCACCTAGGGGAAGCTGGTCAGAAGGAAGCATGGCTGGAAGCAAGCTAAAGCCCGCAAATGCCTGTCTGACAACAGTGGACCTGGAGAATCCAGGGGTCAGTGAGGTCACAGGTCCAGGCTCAGGAGGACTCAGGAAGGGAAGTTCTTCCTACACTTGATGGCCTTGACAGACTGCACGACAGAGCCTTTAAGTGCGGGAAGGGCTGCGACCTTTGGACATTTGACATGATGTCACCTACAGAGTTCCTGCTCTGCAGCTGAACAATTGAGCTATATACACATGCACACACATTTACATATACAAACACATCCACTCATATGTACACACCCAGAATCCACATCCACACACACACAAACATATAAATATACAAACACATACATACAAAATCACAAAACGCTGTGTGCATGTGTGCGTGTGCGTATGTAATGGCTCAGCAGGTTCTTTATGCCAAGCCTGATAGCCTAAGCTCTACCTCCAGGACCCACATGATGGAAATATAAAATGAACCTCCAAGTACAAGCACATACACTCTTTCACACACATGGTAAATTTTCAAATAAAAAAATTAAAGTCTCAGTGTTTTAAGTAAGTTCAGAGCTTAGTGGTGGGCTGAATTTATAGCTACGGTTGACTGCATGAGGCCAAAGCCTAGACACTATCTTTGTTCAGAACAGGCATCCTGCATGGGTGCTATGCAGCTCAAGGTCTGGCCCATCTTCCAGCAGACCTCTCTGAAGCCTCTTACAAATACGAGGCACAGAGATGTTACCAGCTCAAGGCCACACCATTTAATAACCCAGAGCTGGGTCTGAGCCACCTGCAGAAGCCAGTGTGCCTGGGCGTGGTGAAAGAAGCAAGCAGAAGGACAGTGTGTCTAAGGCAGAGACGAGGGTGTCTGCTTTTCCACACAGACCAGCAGCCAGAGGCTGTTAGGCTGCAGGTTCCTAGGTACTGGGACAGACTGTCCAACTGCCCTGCATTCCTGGAAACTATGGGGGGGAACTGAGGTGGGGAGTGAAACTGAGCCTCTGAGATTCTGAGGACAAAGAAACCTCTACACTCAGCAGTCCTTCCCTGCTAAAATGGTTAGATCCCCTTTGAAATAGAGGCGATGAGGCTATTAACACAGCAATTGACATTAAAGGATCTGTGGTCAGGTGGTATGGTACCCTCCAGGCAAAAAAGAATGAATAAGAGAAAAAGCCAATAACCTGGGCCCTCTGGCTGGGGAACAGCCTCGTTTAGCAGGAGAAGCCTTTTCCTTTCCTTGAATTGTTTTGTCTCTTTTACTTAGAGCCCAAACCTCCTGGGCAGGGTCACATGACCTTCCTGCCCTAAGCATAACCAGCAATAATGGCTTGTAACCATGTGAGGGTCTAAATAGACTCCAGACACCAGGGAAGGTGGAAGTGGATAAGTGACTTCCTGTCCCTGAGCAAAGTGGGTGCCACCTGGAACAGCAAAGGGCAGTGGGTGTATCCCCAGCACACTTCCGGCAGGGCCCAGGAGGCAGCAGAGCCTGGGTATTAGTGTGGCTGAGAAGTTGAGGAGGGAGCACCCCCCTCATACAGTAGCTAGAGAGAAGCCTCAACTCCTCCTCCTCTCCTGTTTTCTTTATTCCCTTTGGTGGATCCTCCTGAGGAAGCTGGGAAGAGATATTTCATGGGCTGACTCCTGCTAAAGGGTAGAGAAGAGTGTAGAGACAAAAAGGCCCCAAATTAAAGCAAACATCTCCACACTGGGGCATTCAGACCCTGACTGCATGGAGCCCTGACCTGAGACATGTGATGTCTGACATGAACATTTAGAGCCCACCTTCTAATGACCCCAGAGATTTAGGTTCCAGAAAGACAAAGAGTGCTTGAAAAGTCAGGAAAGTCAGCCTGTCCCTCAGGTACAGATCCATGAGATATTGGAAATTGATATGACAGTTTCTCATAAAATTGGGACTCAATCTACCTCTACCTCAAGACCCAGATACACAAATCTTGGACAAATACCCAAAGAATGCTCAAACATACCACAAGGACACTTGCTCTACTTTGTTCATAGTAGAATTATTTGTAATAGCCAGAACCTGGAAGCAACCTAGATGCCCCTCAACTGAAGAACGGATAACGTAAATGTGGTACTTTACTTTATTGCAGAAAAAAACAATGACATCATCAAAGAAAATCATCCTGAATGAGGTAACCCAGACCCAGAAAGACAAATGAGTACATGGTGTGTACTCACTCCTAAGTGGATAGGATAACCAACCTCAGTCCACAGCCCCAGGGAGGCTAGGTAACAAGGAAGGCCCAAAGAGGGAGACATGGATTTCCCTGGGAAGGAGAAATGGAAGAGATTTCCTGGGTAAATTGGGGACAGGGAAAAGGAAATGGGGGGATTTGAACCTGAGGGATCGTGTTGGGCAGGTTAGGGGCAGGATGGAGTGGGGGAGAGTAATGAAAGATGACTTGGTAGAGGGGGCCATTTGGGGATTAGGAAGAGACCTGGTGCCAGGAAAACTCCTAGAAACCAGCAAGGATGACCCAACTAAGACTCCCAGCAGTAGCGGAGAGGGCGCCTGAACTGGCCTTCTCCTGTAATAGGATTGGTGCCTACCCTAATTGTCATCTGAGAGCCTTCTTCTAGTAACTGATGGAAGCAGATGCAGAGATCCACAGTTAAGCACTGAAGGGAGAGAGGAGGGATTATATGAGCATGGGGGGGAGGTAAAGGGGGAGTCAAGATCATGACAAGGGAATCAACAGAAAAAGCAGACCTGAGCTCATAGGAGTCCACAGACTGGAGTGACCTGGGCCCTCTACATGTGTGTGGCAGTTGTATAGCTTGACCTGTTTGTGGGACTCCTGCAGTGGAGTCAGGACCTGTCCCTGGCACTTAAGCTGGCTTTTGAGAATCTACTCCCCATGCTGGGTTGCCTTGCTCAGCCTTGATGCAGGGGAAGGGGCTTGATCCTGCCTCAACTTAACATGCCATGCTTTGTTGACTCCCATGAGAGGCCTGTTCCTTTCTGAACAGAGATGGAGGGGAGTAGATGCGAAGTGGGGGGAGGGAATGGGAGGAGAGGAGGGAGGGGAAACTGTGGTCAGTATGTAAAATAAATGAAAAAATTTAATAATAATAAAAAAGATTGACGTTCCAGTCAGCTGCTACAAAAGATTTCCATCTGTTCTTAGGGAGTTGGAGCATGAAGCCACAGTGGACTTAATAAACATAATTAACAATGGACCTAATAAACTTTCTGGTTATGTGTTTTTGGTAAGGTCATTTACAGCCAATATGTTGCCAGCCCATCACCATTACAAGACAGGCAGGAGCCTTTCTAGACTTTGTATAGGAAGAAGCAGGATTAGGGCAGATCATGAGGGAATAGCCAAGGGTGCATGGAGACCTCAGCTGTGCAGGGCTGGGGAGACTGGGTAGAGAGTGACCCCAACCCCTAGCATCTATCTGCTTTCCGGGCTTCTCAGGGACAAGATGCATCACTCCAGGCAGAAAACAACTTCTTGTGCAAACTGAGTAATTCCAGGCGGAATACAGACACTGTTCTTGAAGATCTGGGCAGGGCTCTGGGCCACTTATAGGTCCCCACTGGCGGTGGCACCTGGAGAGCATGGCAACTAGAAAGGCTGAACTTAAATTAGATGACCTCGGTGGAGGGACAGAGGCAGTTACTACCAATCCCATGTCCCCTGGCCTCAGGAGCTCTCAGGCCAAGCTTAACTAGCATGGTGGCACAGGGTGGTGCCTGCCCATCAGAGGTCCTGGATGGGCCTTTTCACGGATTCCCGGAAGCATGCCCCAGCACAAAGTTCAGCGCAGCACATATGGGCACCTGAGAGTGACGGCGCCTAAGCAAATCTGCAACCACCTTCCCATCTCTAAGCAGGAAAGGTGGCTTCCAGCCATCCTGGCACTAAAGCCACAGAAACAAAATTTGAAAAAAAAAAAAAAAAAGGGGGGGGGGAATGTGCTCTTGCTTCATCACCCAGGTGACTCGTCATGGATTTGGGCTCCTGGACTGCAGCATTTCTGACCTTGGGACCTGCAATTCTGACAAAACAAATTAACTGCTAAGCCTCTCTAACGACCATCGGGCTTCCCCCAGCAGAGGGGCCATGATCAGATGAGACCTCAATTCCAAGTGCGGTTGTAATCGGAGGTTGGAGCCATCTGTGCCATGCTGCCCGAGGCACTGCAAGGCTGTGCTTAACCAGCTCACGCCAGGAAAATAATGTTTGCATGGATTGTAAACAATATTGTATTTGCATTTTGCATGCTTTTTTTTGAGTTTCCTCTGAAAACAGTTGACAGTGTGTGGTTTTTATTCTGTATGCCATCACAGGTTTATGAGGTGGGGAACCATGGGGCAGTACAGTGGACACTGCTTTCTGGGCTCTAGCTGTAGCCAGGCCACATGGAGGCTGGGAGCCCATTGGTAGGCGGCTCTAAATGGATGGTTTTCTAAGCTATATACAGGTTGAGTATAGATGTTTCCACATACATAGGGATTCCTAATTCAGAGCCCCGAGAACACTATATCAACTTTGCATGTATATCAAACATATACAGTGTAGACAGTTCCAAAGATCAAGTGGCTCTGTGGACACCACCGGAGAGCGCAGCTTGGACCCCACCTCCTGTCCCAGTGCTTGCTCTCAGAGGCAATATGAAAACTTTCTGACTGGGTTCCTCCATTATTGAGGCCACCTTTCTAAATATATAGATGCATACTGCTATTTTGTGGCATTTTGAGGTCAGGTGTTCCCCTGACTTCCTCGCTTAGGTTAAGGTTAGTGTGGTAGTGGCTGGATCACATACACAGCTGGGCACACACTCCCTGAGGCAGCCTGCTGCTGTTCTTCCCTGTGACTAGCATCCAGCTGAGGATGGTGGGGCTATTAGGATGGTAGAGTGTGCTGCCCCTCTTGACTGCATTTGGCCGTCCTGAAGCTAATGAAAAGGCCCGCCTTGCCATTTGTTCTGTTCTCTAGTCCCACCTAAAATTCACAGCTGACTTCTCTGAAGAACACTTGACTGAATGAACTGGGACATCATTGGGTCTTCTGTGTCCTGGACTCCATGTCCCTGTTTTGGTTTATTCCTCTCTTGAAGGGTAAAGGGATCTCCAGAACCTACCTCTAGCTCAGGACCAAGCAGAGAAAGTCTATTATGCTCCATTCTCAATCTTGTCCATCTGCCTCTGGTTTCCCAGGTCTGCATTTGTGTCAGAGCTCTTTGAAGTCTCCCTACTCCCACCCAAGGCTTCTCTACGATATTCTTGCCTCAGTGCCTCAGCCAAATGCAGAGAAGTTGGCCCAGTCCCTTGCATGATAGACAGTCCTCTGCTCTCTTCCTTGCATGGTTTCAAGTCTTTGGGGCTGGAGTCTATAGTCAGACTTTAAATTTTTGGGCTGCCAGGTTACAAAAGAAATGGCACAGAGACATATTACTAATTATGAAAGCTTGGCCTTAGCTTGGACTTGTTTCTAACAAGCTCTTATATTAAATTAACTCATAATTGACAAGGGTTAATTTCTGTTCTGTTCTTTTATGAGGCTTAGTTACCTTTATTCTGTATTGCCCACCCTGCTGCCTGCCTCTCCATCTGACTGCTGACTCTACCTTTCTTCTTCCCAGAGCTCTCTCTGCCCAGAAGTCCCTCCTATACCTCCTGCCTAGCTATTGGCCATTTAACTTTTTTTAAGATTTATTTATTTATTATGTATACAACATCCCTTCCATGTATGCTCGCATGCCAGAAGAGGACACCAGATCTCATTATAGATGGTTATGAGCCACCATGTGGTTGCTAGGAATTGAACTCAGGACCTTTGGAAGAGCAGTCAGTGCTCTTAACCTATGAGCCATCTCTCCAGCCCGGACATTTAACTTTTTATTAAAACAATCACAGTAATATATCTTCATGTAGTATAAAGGAATATTCCACAACATTCCACCTTTTTAAATAAAAAGGAAAGGTTTTAACTAACACAGTAAAACTTTATACAATGAGAACAATTATCACATTGATAATGTCCAGTCCATCTGCATTTGACATATTCTATCCTATCTTGATGAATTCAAAGTTTTGTACTTAATTTACTTTCTATCATGGCTAAGAGAAACTGTAACTATATCTATCTAGTCTTCAACCCCATCAGAGACCTGAGAAGGATACAATATTACCTGAGTAAACAGGGAGTGCAGAGCAAGCAACTTCCAAAACAACAGAAACATCTGGCTGCCTGGACAGGCACCTCAGGATTCCTTTGTAATGTTGAGGCGTCCATCTTCATCCTATGGGCCTAGAATATCTGATAGACTTCTGTGAAGCAGGAAGTTTTGGAGGACTTTTCTACCCTCTCTTGGCAAAGTTTGGAAATTTCTTTCTTTTGTGTCCTGCTTGTACAATTTAGACAGTATACTGTCAGCAATTGAGGCAATGCAGTTCCTTTGCCCAGTGGCTAGCTTTTGCCACAAAGAAAGCAAACTCCATATGGAAGTTCTTTGATGCCCAGCATTCTATTTTGAAGTAAGCTAGTGCTGCCAGGAGTAGACACACCTCATTGTTATGAAAAGCCTTATGCTATTAAAACATTAAAATGACTTATTCTTAGGTCTCTGAAGTGTTTTAAGACCATATATCTATTTAAAATGTTGACCTTGAAAATATACCTAACATGATTATAACTTTGATTGTTATAGATGGCTAACCACTTCCCTGTATTTCTATATTGTTCTAATTAACTTTCAAGGACTAGAACTTCACATTACATCTTAAAATGAGCTGTATAGGTACAATATCTTAAACAAAAAATAGAAATATATAAACAGTATAACAAAAATAACCTTAAATTTCTATCAATATACAAAAGTAAATATACATACAAATATACATACAAAAAAGTAAATTTACATACAAATGTAAAATATTTGAGACTAGTAGTTGTTTAAAAGTAGACGCAACAATCTACCCTTTATCCTATCATTTCTATACTATATCTTCCTTTTCCTTTTCAAAATGAGATTCCTGAATCTAATCTCCCTTGTTTAGCTTTCTCCTTGACCATGACCAGTAACAACTTGTAACCAACCCCCCAAGTAATGGCAGACATTCAATGAATGACCAAAAACCATCCACTCCATCTCTTGGGAACGTGGGTGCCATGTTTTCTAGACTGCTTCCTATTGTCTAGGGGTGATGACATCTTTGATGGACCATGAGAAAATTAGGATAATGGTAAAATCCTCAAAAAACTAGCCATAACATTTGTTGTCCAGTATCTCTGCAATGGGACATTACAAGGCTTATCTGTAATCCTGGCTGGAACAGTCTGTGAGGCTGGACTATCTCAGTCAGCAGCCTTGACGCTGTTCTGGATGCAGAACTCTGAGGAAACTGCAACAGAGGCACTCTCAGAGTATGAATCACCTGGCCCAACTGTTTTCCTTGTTGTCTGGTACCCTTACTCTAAAAACACATAAACTTTCAAAAGGAACATACATACCTGCACTAACACAAGCATGGACTGTGTGCTGTACAGAATCCAAAGATCATTTTTAGTTTTATGTTTGAGCAGGTAAAATACACATCACCTGTCTTGTAGTTTTTCTAGGTTTATTTTTTTTAATGTCTGTAGCCAGGACTTTCAGAGGGTCTTCCCCAATCAAACCTGATCTCTATCAACCTTGAATGAATACACAACCTTTTGTTTTCAGTGAAAACAAAAGCATAACCTCTTCCCCAAAGCAATTTATTTTCTGACTTATATTTTAGAAGCAAGGCACTCCCAAGGATCCTAGGCTGGTTAAATTCAGCAGTCCCTTTTACAATTCAGTGTCTCTTAACAGCTGTCATTCTTTGTTCATTAGCATTCAAAAAATTAAAAATCAAGAAAACACCATAAAGGATCCAGATTCTTTGTAAATTTTCCATCTTTATGTGGCTTATCCTTCTTATATTATTCTCCCTTTAAAATCTTTATTATTTATAAACTATTCATTTTTTACTACCTATACCCATTTTATTTTCTTAAATCTATGCATATTTTTAAAACACACTGTAACCTGTTTTTGTTTTGTTTTGTTTTATGTCTGGATCTGTCTTTACTGAGCATCTGCAGCATTCTCTGATTGTAGGAGACAAATCTTTTTTAAAAAACATTTATTTATTTGTTATGTATACAATATTCTGTCTGTGTGTATGCCTGCAGGCCAGAAGAGGGCACCAGACACCATTACAGATGGTTGTGAGCCACCATGTGGTTGCTGGGAATTGAATTCAGGACCTTTGGAAGAGCAGGCAATGCTCTTAACCTCTGAGCCATCTCTCCAGCCCAGGAGACAAATCTTAAACTGCTATGTCAGCTGCTACATGGCTCAGCTTAGTGCATGGCATTGGTGGCTATCTCCACTCCGCAGGCAGCAGGTAGTAGCTATCTCTCTGCATACTGCCAAGCCTTTCCAAGAGGTTGTGGTCACTAGGAAGCCACATTTGACTCTGTGTTCTGACTTTTTTTTTTTCTTTTTAAGCTTTCTCAGGCCTATGTGGATACACGCAGCCCCACATTGAGCAGCATATGGAGCCAGACTTTCCTTTTGGGCTGCCTCTGTAGTAGGTTGTTCTTGCTCTTTGAGGGGGCCTGCCACCCAGCTCCCAAGTAAACACACATGGATGCTTATTTTTACTTATAAACGCAGGACTTTAGCTTGCCTTCTTGTTTCTAGCCAGCTTTTTTAAAACTTAAATTAACTCTTCTATCTTTTGCCCCTGGGCTTTTTCATTTTCTTATTTCTCTATATCTTACTTTCCTTCTTACTCAATGGCTGGGTGGCTGGTCCCTAGCTTGTTTCTCTCCTTGTTCTCTTGCTCCTCCTCCCAGATTTCTTCTTCTATTTATATTCTCTGCCTGACAACTCTTCCTGTCTCTTCTCCTGCCTTACTATTGGTCGTTCAACGCTTTATTAGACCGTCAGGTGTTTTAGACAAAGAATCACAGCTTCACAGAGTTAAACAAATGCAACATAAACAAAAGTAACACAGCTTAAAATAATATTCCCCAATAGCGCTCTGTCAGATGTGTGATTCTTTTCCCTTTCTGTAGGTTGTCACGTTGTCTGAATGATGATCTTTTGCTGTGCAAATGCATTTCAGTTCCATGAGGTCCCGTTTGCTAATTGTTGATCTTAGTGCTTGTGCTAATGGCCGTATTCTTTTCCTGTGGCCTATGAATTGAAGACTATTGCCTACTTTTTTTTCTAGAGCTCCAGTGCATCTTGCCTCATATTAAGTTTTTTATCCATTTGGAGCTGTGTTTTAAGTAGGATGATAAGTATGGATCTATTTGCATTCTTCTACTGTGCAGCTGTCCAGTGTGATCAGCACCATTTGTTGAACATGCTGTCTTTTTTCTGTTGTGTGTGTTCGGCTTCTTTACCAAAAGTCATGTGTCAATAGGTGTGTGGATTTATGTCTGGGTCTTGAATTCAATTCCATTGATTAACATGTTTATTTTTGTGCCAATACTATGCTGTTTTTATTACTATACCTCTGTAGTACAATTGGAAATCAGGGATGATGGTGATACCTCCAGCAGACCACTTATCATTCAGGATTAATTTAGCTATCAGTGTGTGTGTGTGTGTTTCTATATGAAGCTGAAAATTGTTCTTTCAAGATCTATGAAGAATTGTGTTGGAATTTTGATGGAGATTTCATTGAATCTGAAGGTTGCTTTTGGTAGGATGATGAGAATTTCTCCATCACTCATACAATGACAAGGGAAAGCATTTATGGATTCTGTTACATGTTGGCTTGAAACTTGACACATCAATCTAATCAGTAAAATTTTGTTTTAAATACATTTCACCAAATTTCTTAAACATTTACTTTGCATGTCTATCTGTATATGTGTGGTGGATATATTTATATCATGGCATGTGTGTGGAGGTCTGAAGATTAATTTATAGGAATCAGTTCTCTCCTTCCACCATGTGGGTTTCAGGTTCAAACTCATTGAACTATATCCCCGCCTCCCAAGAAAAGGTTTTTGAGAACTATTGTTTGAAATCCTGATGTTAAGCTTCTCCTAAAAAGCAACTGTTGAGAAGCAGAAGCCAGGGCACTCTACTGTTGAAATTGGAGCGGCAGGGCTGCGTCCCCAGCACCCCAGCCGCCTGGCTAGCTTATGCCTGAAATAACAACACACAAACTGTATTCTTTTAAACACTGCTTGCCCATTATATCCAGCCTCTTCTCGGCTAACTCCCGCACCTGGACTAGCCCATTTCTAATAATCTGTGTAAGCACCCCAAGGTGCGTTTACCAGGAAGATTCTAGCCTACGTCCATCCTGGGTTGGAGCTGCCTGGGAGAGCGGAGCCTGGCGTCTCTGCTCCAGAGAGCAGAGCTGTCGGGTCTCTCTGGGAGCAGAGCAGAGTCTGAGCTCACTTCCTCTTCCTCCCAGCATCCTATTCTGTTTACTCCTCCCACCTATGTTTTAACCTATCAGGGCCAAGGAGTTTCTTTATTGCTTAACCAATGAAATCAACAGATTGATATATGACACTCCCACATTACTCTACCACGAAGGCCATGGCACACCCGCTCTTTCTCCTAGCATGAAAAGAGCAGCCGGAACCTGGAAACAACCTAGATGCCCCTCAATTGAAGAATGGATGAAGAAAGTATGGAATATATACATATTAGAGTACTACTCAGCAGTAAAAAACAAGGACTTCTTGAAGTTTGCAGGCAAATGGATGGAAATAGAAAACACTATCCTGAGTGAGGTAAGCCAGACCCAAAAAGAGGAACATGGGATGTTCTCACTCATATTTGGTTTCTAGCCATAAATAAAGGACATTGAGCCTACAATTCGGGTTCTTAGAGAAGCTAAATAAGAAGGAGAACCCAAAGAAAAACATATAGGCATTCTCCTGAATATTAACCTTCATCGGGCGATGAAAGGAGACAGAGACAGAGACCCACATTGGAGCACCGGACTGAAATCTCAAGGTCCAAATCAGGAGCAGAAAGAGAGCGAACATGAGCAAGGAACTCAGGACCGCGAGGGGTGCACCCACACACTGAGACAATGGAGATGCTCTATCGGGAACTCACCAAGGCCAGCTGCCCTGGGTCTGAAAAAGCCTGGGTTAAAACCGGTCTCACTGAACATAGCGGACAATGAGGACTACTGAGACATCAAGAACAATGGCAATGGGTCTTTGATCCTACTGCATGTAGTGGCTTTGTGGGAGCCTAGGCAGTTTGGATGCTCACCTTACGAGACCTGGATGGAGGAGGGTTTTCCTTGGACTTCCCACGGGACGGAGAACCCTGATTGCTCTTTGGGCTGACGAGGGAGGGGGAATGGATTGGGGGAGGGGGAGGGAAAGGGGAGGCGGAGGTGGGGAAGAGACTGAAATATTTAATAAATAAATAAATAAAGAAAGAAAAAAAATAAAAAATAAAAAAAAAAGAAAAGAGCAGCCGGAAACATGTTCGCAAATGCTTTGGAAGGCATTTTCTTCACAGAGGTACCGCAAAGGGTACCATTCCGTTCCTCAGGAAGCACTGGAGTTCTGTAGCTCACAGAAGTCTCAACATTTGTATCCCCCAGGAGAGCAGCCGGCGGAGGTGGGGGTTGAGGGGGCGAGGAGGCAAAAAGCAAACTCTTTAAAAATAGCCACTCATTTCACATCAGGAGCTTGGCAGAGGGCTGGACCTTTTCAGTCCTTCAAAGTGCCAAACAGTTGTGGGGCATGCCCTCCTAAGGCCAGCTAACCCCCAGCATGAAGTCTCCTTAAGGCAAACCAAATCCCTGGTGCCAGAGTAGAATGAATACCTAGCTCAGCTAAAAAAGGAAACCCAAAGATATTAGGTGCTGGTCCAGCGAGATGACCTAGCCAGTAGAGGCACTTGCTGTCATGCCTGACTGAGTTAAATCCCCAGAACCTACCTTGTGGGAAGAGAAAACTGCTGTCACAGCTGTCCTCTGACTGCCAAGGCACAAGCACCCACACACATATAATGCACGCATGTGCGCACACACACACAAATATAATAAGATAGACATAAAGGTGCTAGCTAGAAGAGGGGCGCTAACAGGAATGTGTCCGCTCTGAGGGTTCTACTTGCAGCCTTCCCTACTTTTATTGCTCAGTGTTTATGACCCCAGAACTTACACATTGGCATCCTTCCCTTCAAGGTCTGTTATGAGGAGCTGATGTGTTCAGGAGGTCATGATGAACGCGATTCCAGAGAGTTGACTTTTCCCAGCCATCATGTGAGGACATGGCTAGATGTAGCAGCTAGGAAGCAGGAAGTGTCTGTCCCTTGCCAGACCCCAATGTGCTGATCTTGGGCTTCCATCTTCCAGAACTGTGAGTGGAGGGATGTCTTGCTGAGAAGCCCCCAGTCAGGTGCTTTCTCATAGCTGCCGCAAAGGCCTCATGGCTTCCCTCCTCCCCTCTCCATGGTCCTGGGGTATTGTGGGATATTTGATCACACTGTGGCACCCTGATGCTGTGCTAATAAAGTTAACCTTGAATCAGGGGGCCAACTTGGTGACTAGCTGACCAGAATTAGCCGGGAATATAGATAGAGAATATGCACAGGAAGGAGAAGGGAGGAGCTTAGAGATGGCATGGTCTCTTCAATCTGGGAAGTGTGGAGAGGTCAATTGGTCACTCCTCCGCTGCTTCTTTGATATCTCAGGTTTTCACCCCAATATTTGACTCCTGAGTCTTTACTGAAAGTAGTACAACTTAGACAGTCCCATCACTGAGGCAGAATAGAAAGGCAGGAAAACTCACAGGGACATGGGAAGGGAAGGAGCCTCTCACCGCCGTCCAACAAAGCCTCTAGTTAAGAATTCCCAAAACAGTTAGCAACTGCTAAGGACCTTCCTTCCGTCACCTCAGAAAGCCTGTGCTCCTCTAGCCCCCGCAGCAGGGCATGCGAGCCCTTACAGGGAAAGCACGTGCTCTAGACCCCGTGCAGCATGAGTGCCACCTGGCTCCACCTTGTCAGCTGCAAGGTCATCCAAGGGACTTCTGGGAGGAGCCCACTACGACCATTTATCATAAAGAGAAAGGGGGAAAGGGCTTCTTCACAGCAATATGAGATGGAAGAGAGCCGCCGAAATGGCGCTTGTCTGCTGCAAGACAGCTGAGGCTGTCCTTGAGGAGCCTGGCCAGTCCCGGGCATGTCTGGCTTTCTGGGACCCTTCCTTGAGAAGTGCATACACTCACTTGGTGTAACGGCGTAAGCGAATGCAGACAGATTGTCAAAATATAGACAGCTTTAATGGAGGAATAGACTTACAGAACCACTGTTCCCGCGGAGACCAGGAAAGCAGAAGAGAGCGCTGGGAGCACGCTCACCAATTTTATAGGAGAACTTTAGCCTGAGGCGAACACGCCCCCTAAGGGGTGGGACTTATCCCTACAACTTGGCTATGTCTTATTCGTTCTCCTAACTGCTGTGCTTGAAATCTCTTTGAAAGAAAGCCCTTAGCTAAACTGACTCTTTGAAGATCCCACAACCATGTTCTCAGTGTGTTTTCTTCAGCACCTTTCTGCTTTTAATAAAAACTGCAACCCTACTTCACACTGGCTAGCCTTAAAACTCTTTTCTGTGTCAAAGGAATCCTGTGTCTCCCTTAGTTACAGTTCCTAAAAGATCAAGTGAAGTACTTGGGCTGCTAAAGGTGACAGTGTGGAGCTCTGCCTCCATCCCTCACTGCTGACAGTCCCACTGTTCCCTGGCTACTCAGAAACTGAGTGAGGCTCCTAGATTGCCAGGAGGCTGGGGACCCCTGGAGAAGCCTGTGCTTGGCTCCTAGGAGGAAGGACACATTCAAACAGTGATTACTAGTTGAATATGATGGTGCACGCTGTCCTCCCAGCCCTTGGGCAGCTGGGAAAGGAGAGCAAGTTCAAGTTTAGTCTGGGCAACATACTGAGACTGTCTTGAAACAAAACAAAAATCACAGTTACTAAAAGACAAAGAAAATCCAGTCAAAACCTCAGGCTTAAGAGTTGCAAAGCGTTTTCTTTGAGACCTCTGCATGCAAACAGAGGCCTGTAAAGGAAGCGCTGGCACAGCGCCTCTCACGGGATCCCCACACCCTGTACTACCACCAAAGCCACAGTTCTTTCATGTGTTCTAAAGCACGTTATCGGAGCTTTAAAGACCATCTGCTGCCTGCAGAAAAAAGGAGTTCTTTCGCAGTATCTTTTCATAGCTCTGTTCTTTGCTCCAAGCAGATCAATACGCTAAGGGGTGTTTAGGGAAACAGGCGCTGCTCATTCTACCAGAGGGAGCTTCAGGCAGCAGCAGAAAGCGAAGCTGTTCTAGAATTGTCCAGACACCCTTCTGCATCCAAACACAAGTACAAATTCATTTACTGCATGTCCTGGTTTGCCTCGGTTACGGTGATAAAACATAGATGAAGAACAGCTTGGGGAAAGGAAAGGGTTATCTGGCTAACAAGTTCCCATCACAGTTCATCATTGAGGGAGGTTAGGGAAAGGATCCGAGGCAGGAACTGAAGCAGAGGCCATCGAGGAATGTTGCTTACTGGCTTCTCCCTATGGCTTGCTCGGCCTGCTTTCTTACACAGCTCAGGGCCATCAGCCCAGGGTTGGCTCCACCCACAGTGAACTGGGCCTTTCCACATTAATCACTAATCAAGAAAATTAAAGGCATTTTCTTATTTGAGGTTCCCTCTTCCCAGATGAATCTAACTTTTGTCAAATTGATATAAAACTAACCAGGATAGTTTAGATCCCAGAGATGATGCTTCTGCAGTTGGCACGGCTTTCTATTTCTTCACTCCTGTTCTCTAGAAGGAGGGGAAAATTCTTTGTGATGACCAAAGCAGATAGGATGCCTGAGATCACTCATTCTTGTATAACCCTTGACCACCAACCTGTCTCTTCCGGCTCATGGTATCTTTTCAGTTTCATTCTCTGTCCCTACATGAGCAGTAGAATCAGGGCCCATGTGGAATCACACGAGGAGGCAGAGGCTTTGAGTAGGTGCAATGTGTCTTTGCTGGGCTCAGCACACTGCTCAGGTTAAGTGGGGGGAGCACGGCCTTGTGGGATTGACTCCTCCTGCACCGGGAACTCCTAAACATCACAAGCGGGATCACACAGTGAACGCCAAAGTTCTGCCAACTCGGTCATTCCAAAGTTCACTGCAGTAATTGATTTATTCTTGTGATGGAACTGGAGGAATTCTTATCACCCATTTCCTCCTTATAAGAGTCCAAACATACCTAAATATGATTCACCAAAGTTCAACTTGGGGACCAATTTGTTTATTGGGTTAGCTTACAAAACATGGGCAAGGGGGTACAGGAGCACTGGTAACTCCTAGCTGCTGCACCATCAGAAGTTCTAATCAACACTCAAGACAACTCCCTCACAGCTGCATGGAGAGTGCCCCCTGCCTGTGTCTGTGCGCTCTAGCTCCTCTTGGGACCAGAAGGCACATGCAATTAGGGCAGAGTTACATGTAATTGGCATAGGTCCAGCCGGGATCTCAGCTGAGGGTCCAATGATCCTTCCGCACCTCCTATGAGGGGCCATAAACAGTAAACAAGCCCTATCTTTGGGGTCTTGTGCAAGCATTAAGCTGTCCTGGTGACAGTGATGGCTGTTATGGTCTGAGAATGGTGCTATATGACAGGGACCCAGAGCCTGGCCAAGCACAGCAGGTGTCTTGTGCTGAGCTCTGTCTATAAGTGAAAGTTTCTGGAAAGAACTGCATCTCATACTGGACCTTCTGCGAAAACTCATCCAAACTGCAGTGCTATGGAGACACTGGGATGTTGCAGAGCGAGAGCCTAATTTAGACTTTATCGCGGGCTAACTGTTAGCCCCTTAATTCCGTGACCACCTCGGTGCCTGACCTAACATATCTGACTAATAAGTGAAAGATTTGGGGATGTGCCAACAGATACAACACTTCCATAAACCAAAGGCTAAGGCTATCCTCTACTGTCGTTGAGGCCTGCAGTGGGGCTATTAGTCTGATTTGCTTTACTCTACCCTCCTGATGTTCCCACCAATATATTCGAGAGTTATATTTGTTCTGTCACTGTAAAAAAGCTTCATGAAACTGTTACCATGTTGGACCGTGAAATCTGGGTACCACAAATCTGTATTCCTAGGTCACGGTCACTTTAATTCCAGAATAAACTATCTCTTCCTGCTTGAGGTGAGAGTGGTGTTTTTGCCTTGGTCTTTTCCTTTTCAACACTCATTTGAGGGATTGAGAACTTGTATCTAGAAGAGCAGGCTTAGCTTCACCATTAGGTTAGGAGCGCAGGTGTTCAAACAGGTGTTGTTCTCCATTGCAAATCATGTCTGGTCCACAAACTTTTGCTTTGCCAGGCATATTGCATAAAGTGGCCCAAGCGAATTTGCTCTGCTCTGACAGGTCAGCCCTCGGGCCCTTCCAGCATGAAATCATTGGGAAATACTATTCCTGCCTAAAGAGGCAGGAGGGGGTGGGGGAGGAATGGGTACCTCCTACCAACACTAAAAGGTAAGTGGCTGAGCGCAAGTCTTAGGCAGAAACTAATGTCTTCTCTGGCTTGGTTTTCCCTTTGTCTAATCCAAACAAAATCTGCACAAAAGAATCAAAGAGGACACAGGATTGGTGAGGTTTTGCATTTCAAACTAGTTTTTCAATACTGGGACTGCACTGGAGAAATGGTGAGGTGAGCTATGGAAAGCCTGTCGGCTGGGCTCTTTTAAATGGATGAGGTGAGCTATGGACAGCCTGTCGGCTGGGCTCTTTTAAATGAAGAAAAAGCTGGGGATACACACACAAGTAAAAAGCACTCCAAAAACATCCTTGAAGAGATGATCAATTTTTTTGTTGTTGTTAAAACAACATCGATTCTTTTTAGTGTGGGGTTGGGGCACGTGTGCACCAAGGTGAGCATTTGGAGGTCAGAATGCCTCTTGTGTGTGAGTTGGTTCTCTACTTCCGCCATCCAGGTGCCAGGGCTTGGCAGGCAGCAAGGCCTTAACCTGATGAGTTATCTTAATGGACCCTTCAGAATGTTTTGATTTTAAATTACTCACCTTATAAGATTGGGCTTTGAAAATCTTATACTGGGAGACGGGGAGCCGACGATATGGTTCAGCTGGAAAAAACTCTAGCACCCAAGGCAGACGACCTGAGTTTGATCTCTGAACTCAGGGTAGAAGGTGAGAACTGGCTTCTGATAGTTGTCCTTTGGAGCATTTACTGAACTGTTAATCCATAGAGCAGGCTGTATAGAATTTATGTTCAAAAGATTTAAAACAGGTGGGGTGTGGTATGGGGGCACATGCCTATAATCACATCACTTGGGAGGCTGGGGCGAGTGGATCATACACTGAAGGATGGCTCAAGCTACAATAACAAGACTGGTCGTAAACAAGGCAATTATGTTGAAACAGGCTTATCCCCTAACACAGTTTCATTTCCACCCAAATTCCCAAACTGGTTCTTTCTCCAGAGCTGCTCACATGCAGTGCCAATGCTTGTCAGCAGGTGGCGCTAGGAAGCTCAAGCAGGCCAGCAAACAGATGAGAAAGCCAAGTAAGTGGTGGTCCTGCTCCTACCATACAGTAAGGGAACCTCCAAAATGCAGACTACATCCTCCTGATTTCTTTCTGTTTAGATATATTTGACATCCCATCTTTTGTTAACATATTTGTATCTGAGACAATTCTTTGTACACCGCCACACTGCCTTAGCTCAGGGTATCAATCACAGGTTAGGAAGATCCTACAGAAACATTATGTATGTCTTAATTGTCTTGGAAGCTTGGCAGGGTAATTGAAGAATTCAAAGGTCAAAAAAAATCTACTTTGTCTTTCTTATTTTTCAAAAAACAGGAGTCCAGCAACAGGAAGATTGATAGGAATACATTTTTCTTGTCTCTTCCACATGTTGTATTATGTAGTCGAGATGTCAAGCTGACATGACTTTGTTATGTCTTCTGTCTGATAGAAAACATGCTTTAGTACGCCTACTAATAGAGACGCTAACTTATAAAGAAAAGTGATGACTGGAGAAACCGAGAAAGAGACGGAAGGTCGACCCTGGGGAAAGCGTTTCTCCCGATGGGGAAAGTCAGTCCCAAGATGCCACGCCACACTGAAATAATCATCCACGCTGAGGGTCTGCACAAAGGGCCAAATGTGAGAGAAGACCGATGAGACACTCCTTTAGGGGAGAAAGAAGACAAGGTTCTATTAATATTGTTCGTAGCTGTGGATGCATCATAACTTTTTAGAATCTAACCTTGGGAACAAGGCTGAAATTTAGAGACACGGGGACAGTTGTTTACCATGGGCAGTGGTATGTAGCCCAGGTTGGCCAAATCTCCTTCCCAAGTGCTGGGATTACATATGTGAGTTAGCAAGTCCAGCAAGCCGAACTGTAAAATATTTAGGACAGGGTCTCACCATGTATCTCCGACACCTCCCCCACAGCCACCATGTATACTTGGTGAGTAAGCTAAAGCCTCTGCCTGTCATCTGCGAGCACATGAGCAAGCTGTCTCCAGGGGTGAGTTCAGGAACTCTTCACGTTCTTCTACTTATCTAGGTTCACTAATTCTAGGCATTGCCTACGTTTGTTTTAGTAATAAAAACCACCAGGAAACTTCATTTAAGTCTGACTTACTTAGTCAGTTCCAGACCAGGGCTACATAGTGAGATCCTGTCTTATAGAAAAGAATCATGTTACAGCTGGGCTTGGGGCTTACACCCATAATTCCAGCACTTGGGAGAAAGGTGAAGGAGGGGACCATCAGTTTGGCCAACCTGGGCTACATAGTGAGTTCCAGGTTAGTCTGAGTTATAATATGAAACTTGATCTCAAAAGTTTTACTGAGGGGCTGGAGAAGTGGCTCAGGTTAAGAGCACTATCAGTTCTTCCAGAAGACCTGACTTCTATTTCCAGTATCCACATGGCATCTCACAACCTTATGACACTCCAGTTTCAGGAGATCCTGATGCCCTCTCTGGCCCACAGGGGCACCAGACACTCATGTGTTACACAGACAAATTCATTTAAAAATTTACTGAGTGTTTGATGCATGTGCTCATTGATTTTGCCAACTTGACACAAACTTAGGCATATCTGGAACAAGGAAATCTTAGTTGAGAAAATGCTCCTATCTGCCTGGACTGTAGGCAAGTCTAGAGGGCATTTTCTTGATGGATGATTTATGTGGAAGGACCCAGCTCGCTGGGCAGTGCCACTCCTGGGCAGATGGTCCTTAATGGTCCAAGCAATCTGAGTAAGCAGTGTTCCTCCATGGCCTTTACTTTAGTTCCTGCTTCCAGGTTCCTGCATTGAGTTTCTGGCTTCCCTCAGTGATGGAGAGTTAGAAACTAAAAACCCATTTCCTCCCCTAGCTGCTTTTGGTCATGGTGTTTTATCACAACAATACAAACCCTACCTAAGACAACTGTTGTGGGATAATCTTTTTTGTACACTGTAGAGACATTGTCTTTGCCAAGGCATCTTCTGATTGGTTTACTAAAGAACTAAATGGCCAATAGCTAGGCAGGAGAGAATAGGTGGGAGTTATGAGGTGAGAGAGGAACTGGAGATGAATTTAGGCTTGTGAGAGACACCATCGAGACACGGAGCAAGTCGGACATACAAAATTAAAGAAAGGTAAAAAGCCACATGACAGAACATAGATTTAAGTTATGAGTTAGTTGGGAACAAGCCTAGGCTAAAGGCCAAGCTTTCATAGTTAATAATATTTCTTCATGTCATTGTTTGGGGGCTGATAATCCCCAAGAGAAAGTACTACAGACAACCATGTCACTATAATAAGAGACTAAATATAAAAGAATATGTATTCTATATACAGTATGAAAAAAATTAAATGATATGATACAGGTACTGGCAGTTTTGTGTGTCAACTTGACACAAGCTAGAGTCATCAGAGAGGAAGGAGCCTCAGTTGAGGAAATGTCCCCATGAGATCCAGCCATAATGCCTTTTCTCAATTAGTGACCAATGGGGGAGGGCCCAGCCAATTGAGGGTTTGTGGTCCTGGTTCGACAAAAAAGAAGGTTGAGCAAACCAGGGGAAGGAAGCCAGTAAGCAGCACCCCTTCATGGTCTTTACATGCTCTTGGCTCCAAGTTTCAGCCATGCTTGAGTTCTTGTCCTGACTTCTTCCAATGAAGGGCTATGATCTGGAAGTGTGAACCAAATAAACTTCCTTTTTGGTCATGGTGTTTCATCGCAGCAATAGAAACCTTAACTAAGACAACTCACATTAATAAAGGAGATACCTAGATCTCATATTGCTGAGTCCCTCTCTGGGCAGTGGTGTCTGTGGGTTGAATGTATCCCCTCATAAATTCAGATGTTCAAAAAGACTGGACAATGTGGAAGGATTAAGAGACATGCCTTATGAGAGATTAGGTCTCAAGGGCTCCTCCCATTGTGGATGGGACTGGGATCCTGATAGGAACACCTTTGACTGACTCTTGTCCTTCTCCCCAAGATGTGAGGACAGACAGCCTCTCCCTCCAGAAATGCAGCCACACGGTACCACTTAGAAGCAGAGTGTGGTCCTCATCGGACCCTGAACCTACTGATGCCTTTACCTTAGACTTTGAGCTTCCAGTGCTGTAAGTAATAAACTTCCGCTCTTTATAAATTAACCAGTCAATGGTACTTGGTTACAGTAGCACAAAGGGACCAAGATAAAGGTCAGGTTCATTCTTCTCAACACTTCATGTTTTCTATAATGAGCCTTCATTACCTTTAGTATCAGGAAACTATTTTTAATGAAAAAAATAAACTAGAACTCATGTCACAATCAAAATTAACTGAAAATAGATTAGAGACTTAGATGTAAAAACTAAATTACAAAATTTGTAGAAGAAATCTTTGCCTTGTATCAACCAAAAATTAATTAGACAAAAACTAGAAGTCAAAAGGGAAAACTGGTAGACAGACTTCATCTGAACTACAGACTTATTATCTCTTTGAAAGACAGTTACAAATTTGAAGAGAAATTGGGTATGGTGGTGTATGCCTTTAATCACAGCACTCTAGAGGCAGAAAGAGTCAGGTGTATCTTTGATCTTGAGGCTAGTCTGGTCTATATAACAAGTTCAAGACAGACTAGGGCCACCTACACACACAAAAAAAAAAACATATGTATATCGAGTAATATTACTTTAACTAGGCAAAGATATGCTGCACTTGTTTATGCTGTATTTGTTAACTATGTAAAGATGTGTTGCTGTTTCACCTTGCCTGCCTACGGCACCTGATTGGTCTAATAAAAGGCTGAACAGCCAATAGCTAGGTAATAGAGGGATAGGTGGGACTAGTGGGCAGAGAGAATAGGTAAGAGGAGAAATTTAGGCTTGGGAATGAGGGAGAAAAAGAGGGAGACACCTGGGGCCAGTCAGCTACCAGCCAGCCAGACACAGAGGAAACAGGAGAGTAAGATATACAGAAGGAAAGAAGAAAACATAGATGAAGAGAAACAGGTTAAGTTATAAGAGCTAACAATGAACAAGCCTTAGCTAAGGTAGAGCATTCATAACTGAGACTAAGTCTCTGTGTTAAGATTTGAGGATTGGTGGTCTGAGAAAGTTTGCTATACACGTCACCAACTGGAGACTGATCTGTGTATTGGGAGTTGGAGAGCTTCACGGCACATTCACGGTAGTCAAAGAATTCATTTATGGGCGTGGGTTCTCTCCTCCCCAAGTGGTTCTAGAGATCAAACTCAGGTCATCAGACTTGGTGGCAAGTGCCTTTAGCCTCTGAACCATCTTACTAACCTTTTATTTTTGAGACAGGATTTCCCCTCTGTAACTAGTTTGTCCAACTTGAAGCAGTCTTCTGAGCAAACTGAGTGCTGGGATGCCATCTAGTCTAACAAAACTTGACCTCTTGTTTTCTACTCCCATACTGAGGATTGGACCCAGGGCAAAAAGGTAGTCAAGCATTCTACCCCTGAGCTACACCCTAGCTCTTGTTTCTAATCCATCTTCTTTTTGTTTTTTCTAATTTTTTGAGACAGGGTTTCTCCGTAGCTTTTAGTTCCTGTCCTGGAACTAGCTCTTGTAGACCAGGCTGGCCTCGAACTCACAGAGATCCGCCTGCCTCTGCCTCCCGAGTGCTGGGATTAAAGGTGTGCGCCACCACCGCCCGGCTTCTACTCCATCTTCTTAATCCCTAATCCTTCACACAGAGCACTCCCTCCTCTCCCAGATTAATTTACAGGGATTATTTCAGTGAGTGAAGCCTCCATCCACACAGGTCAAGCCACTTCATCTTCAATTTTTTTCCCAAATGAGGTACCAGCATCTCTCACTTGAATCACTGTTTTCTTGTCCTAACGGGTTCATTCAATGCCTCTTCTTCCCTTGTACTCTGTTCTCTGACATAATTTTATTGTGTATGGGGGAAGGGAACATGCAGTTGTACATGTGTGCCTGTAGAGGCCAGAAGACAACTTCAACTGTTACTGCCAGGGTTTCTGTTAGCTTCCTTTGAGGCAGGATCTCTTATTGGTCTAGAGCTGTGTGAACAATTAGACTAGAGTGACTAGCCATTGAGTCCCGGGTATCCTGTCTCTCCCTAATCAGCATTGGGATGACAGATGTGTACCTGGCATTTTATGTGTGTTCTTGGGATTGAACTCTGGTCCTTATGCTTTCAAGGCAAGTTTTTTAACAACCGAGCCATCTCTTACACATGGTTAGCCTGTAGTGGTGCAGACCCATACTCCCAGTGCTTCAAGAAGCTGAGGTAAGAGACTGTGGGTTATAGAACAATCTGGTTTGTATAGCAACATCCTATAAAATACAATGCATACAGTAAAATAAAAGCCTGTATTCCTAGCACTCAGGAAGGTGAAGACAGGAGGATCAAAGTTGAAGACTGTCCCCATTCACATAGCAGGTTCTAAGCCATCCTGGGCTCTGTCAGACCCAGTCTCCAAAACATAAACAGGAACCCTACTGTAATTGTTGGGATAATATTTCGATCCTGCAGTTTGAGACTGAAGTATGGCAGAAAGTGCTGGTAATTCCTATTCCTTCTAACTTTAGATCTTCCATGATAAATTAGGTGTAGTCAAATGAATTCTTCATGTTTTAATATGCATGTAAGACTTTGATGGGGGAAAAGAGTTTATTAAAAAAAGACAAACATGGCCGGGCGGTGGTGGCACACGCCTTTAATCCCAGCACTCGGGAGGCAGAGGCAGGCGGATCTCTGTGAGTTCGAGACCAGCCTGGTCTACAAGAGCTAGTTCCAGGACAGGCTCCAAAACCATAGAGAAACCCTGTCTCGAAAAACCAAAAAAAAAAAAAAAAAAAAAAAAAAAAAAAAAAAAAAAAAAAGACAAACATGTCAGCATCTGAGAAGCAGAGACAAGTGGATTTCTGAGTTAGAGGCTAGTCTACATAAAGAATTCCAGGCTAGCCAGAGCTACTCAATGAAACCCTGTCTCAAAAACTAAATAAAAGTAAAATTTAAAAAGTGAGAAAAAACAAACCACATAAGCCTATGTCCATCACATAAAAACATTCTCAAAACTTGGTAAGAGAAGAAAATCCACCTAAAAATGGGCAAAAGGTTTGAACAGGTGTCACCAAAAAAAAGTATGTGGAAGGCAGAGCAGAGTAAAACATAGTGTCCTTAAATGTCATTAGGGACATTCACATTAAAGCCACAGTGCAACACCAACCACTACACATCTATTTTAATAGCAGAATCAATTGTTTTTACAAAGTGAAAGCCCCAAGTGCTGAGGAGAGCCTGGGACACCGGTATCTCATGAGCTGCTAGTGACCATGGGGGATATGGCCTTACTTTGAAAACCAGCAGGCAGTTCCTTGTG
Organism: Alexandromys fortis; assembly: GCF_014885135.2. Taxonomy (NCBI): domain Eukaryota; kingdom Metazoa; phylum Chordata; class Mammalia; order Rodentia; family Cricetidae; genus Alexandromys; species Alexandromys fortis. The sequence continues at coordinate 1,156,243 of NW_026068056.1, forward strand.
GGTGACCCCAGGCTTCTCATGTCACCCAGAAATGTCACTTATAAGTGTCTACTTATCTGCTTGAGAAAAACAAAAACATGACTATGTCTTTCTTCCTCCCTCCTTTTCCTTTTCCTCCTCCTCTGCTTATTTTTTTTTTTAAAGACAGGGTCCCACACTGGCCTTGAGTTTACTCTGTAACTCAAATGGACTCCAAGTCAAACCAATCAATCCTATTTTAGCCTTCTGAGCGCTGAAATGACAAGTATGTATTGTGTGATATTTTACTCTTGTTTTTTTGAGGGGCCCGCCACCCAGATCCCAAATCAATCACAAGGGGGCCTATTATTACTTATGAATACCTGGCTTTAGCTTGGCTTGTTTCTTGCCAGCTTTTTTTTTAAAAGATTTATTTATTTATTATGTATACAACATTCTGCCTCCACGTATGCCTGCACGCCAGAGGAGGGCGCCAGATCTCAGTACAGATGGTTGTGAGCCACCATGTGGTTGCTGGGAATTGAACTCTGGACCTCTGGAAGAGCAGTCAGTGCTCTTAACCTCTGAGCCATCTCTCCAGCCCCCTTGCCAGCTTTTCTTAACCCAAATACCTTTTGCCCCTGGACTTTTATCTTTCTCTATTCTATATTTCTCTATCCTATATTCTCTATTCTATTTCTATACCTTCCTTTGCTTCTTTCTCCCTGGCTTGCTGTGTGTAGTGGGGTGACTGACCCCTGATGTCCTCCTCTCCGTGTTCTCTTGCTGCTTGCCTTCCTCTCAGATTTCTCCTCCTACCCTCTCTGCCTGCCAGCCTCGCCTATCCTTGCTCCTGCCTCGCTATTGGCCATTCATCTCTTTATTAGGGCCATCAGGTGTTTCAGACAGGCACCGTAACACAGCTTCACAGAGTTAAACAAATGCAGCGAAATCAGAAGTCACACACCTGAAAATAATACCCCCCCCACAGGCATGTGCTTCCATGCCTTTTGTGTAGCACCTTCTTATCTCCCAAAGACAGCTGGTGAGTAGATAAGGAGAGGAGGGTTCACGGCTGCAGTGGAATACTGCTTGGTAACAAGAAGGGGGGGGGGACACAAACACACCCCGCAGTGGGGAAATTCCAGATGCACTGGTATCTGAGGAAGACTGCACAGGGCAAGATTCCATTTCTAAGACTTTCTAGAAAAGGCAACAAAACCCACACAGTGGATTGGAAGGGATGAGCACTGAGGAACAGGAAGGTGTGAACTGCAGCTCTTGGTACATCCCAGCTGAGGTGGGGTTTTAGCACTTACACTTTAGCAGGACTTAGACTTAGACCAGACTTAAACAACGCTGAATTTCTCTTTCATTTCATTGAGTTTTCACAGTTGTTATAAAGAAAAGGTATTCTGGAGCTGTGTGGGGATGGTTGTTCACCAATACAGCTGTTCTGGATGCTACTGCACTGCGCACTTAGAAATGGCCAAATGATGCATTTTATGCTGTGTGGGTCCCACTTCAGTGGCCCAGTTCCTTAACTGCTTGCTCTTCTGGCATTTACATATGTGGAGCAGCTGCTGGCAAAGCTGGTGTGTCTGACACACCATGTGTACCCTCCCCACCTGACTCACTTCTTGTCAATCATCAGGAGGCCTAGGAGGGAAGCCCTGCTTCTTGCCCTTGGCCTGACTCATGTCTTGCTGTTTCCATTGTTTCTGTAAAGTGAGGCATCTAGGCAGCCGTAGATATTGTGTCTTCTTATCAGAGGTACGGGCCTAAGTGACTGTGGACACAGTGCTGTGATTAAATGACACAGAGCATAAAAGGACCCTGGATCCAGCTGGCAGAGTTTTCATTAGCCAAATCTATGGTTCTTACGACAAAATAAACCATGAGAAGAGGAAAGTTATACCTCACAGAATTGGAAAAAGAAGCCATGGTTCCATGCTGATAAAAAGCAATTACTGAAGACATGAATTAATAGGGAAGACACACACACACACACACACACACACACACACACACACAGAGAAGCCTCACAATCTATAAACACAGGAGCACGGGCTTTAGGCAGCGCTGTTCGATGCTTGTTATAATAACCATCAATTCAGTCAGGAATCACTAGTGTTAACAAACCTCCTTCAGGGCCCTTTATCAGGAGCCGGACAATCATGTGGTCTCAGTGACTCTACACAAGATGTGTGTTACATGGAGAGTGACAACTCCCAGGTGAGAAACAGGCCAATGCCACCTCACCATGGAATCCCAGCCATCATCCCTAGGACTGTGCCTTGCCTATTGGTGATCAATGAGGACGCGGCTCATCCTGTGGCGTCACTACCAGCCTAAACCTATACCAAGCCAGATACATAGAGAAACATCCTGCCAAGTCCTTTGCCAGTATTCTCAGAAGGAGGCAAGGACACAAACAACAGAGCAGGATGGGAGATGTCTCAGCTTAAATGAGATATAGGAACTTGACTTTTATGTTTGGTTGTGAGTCATCTCTCCAGCCCAGGAACCTGATTTTTAAATGCAGCTTCTGACCTTGGGCCAGAAAAGTGCATGGAGTTTTCCACATTGCTGTGTTAGGCTCTAGTCCACCTTTTCCATTTTATGAGTATGTCACAGTCTACTTCTTCCTCTTCCTCCATCCCCCTCTTCCTTCTCTGTAGAAAGAGGCCTCTTGTTTGTTCCCAGCCACCAGACCCGAATAATCACACAGAAACTGTATTAATTGCAACACTGTTTTGGTCAATAGCTTAGACATATTCCTGGCTAACTTTTGTATCTTAAATTGACCCATTTCTATTAATCTGTGTATCAGCACGAGGCTGTGGCCTATTGGTAAAGTTCTGGTTGGCAGCTGGCATCTTTTTCCTTCAGCATCTGCATGGCATCTCTCTGACTCCCCCTACTTTCTCTCTGTATCTCTGTTCAGATTTTCTCGCCTGGCTTTACTCTACTAAGCTATTGGCTGAAACAGATTCTTTAATAACCAATGGTAATAAGACATATTCACAACATACAGAAAGGAATCCCACATCACTTCTCCTCCCTACTTTCCTTTCTCCTCCCCCTACTGTATTTGTTTCTTCTCTTCTTCCTCCCACATCTTTCTTTCTACTTCCTCATCTTCTTTCTCCTTCAAATTTCATTTTATATGTGTTTTTATTTGGAAATTTTGTTGATTTTGTTCCTATGACCAATGCTGCAAAAATAACTGGTTCATATCTTATGTGCACGATTCTCTAGATGATACGACTGTATAGAGAATACTCATTTGATATTGTGAAGTCACTTTCCACAGTGGCTCCTCTATAGTGTTTCCAGCACCATGAACACTCTCACTGGCCCTAGTTGAATGCCTCTACTTTGACTGGTTTGAAATGTGAATAATTTTACCTCTTATGTAGTATGAAGTGTAGCAGCTTTTCATATTGCTGTTAGCCACTGAGTTTTTTCATCTGTAATCTGTCTTTCCTTTGCCTATTTTCCTATTGGTCTATTTGTGTGTTTTTAGTAAGAGACTTGTAATATGTAGGACACAAATTATTAGTTGAGTGTGCTACAAATATCTTTTTTTGGTATATGGCTTGTATTTTCACATTTTAAAATATGTGTATATGTGTGTGTCCTTGTCTGTATGCGAGTACAAGTGTCCAAGAAAGCCAAATGTGTCAGATCTCTGAACAGCTAATGTTACAGATTACTAGTTGTGAGCCATCCAGCAAGAATGCTGGGGACAAAACCTCTGTCCCTTATGAGAAAAGTACATGTTCTTGGCTGGGAGCCATCTCTCCAGCCTCATGTTTTCCCACTTTAAATGTGTACAGGTACAGAGCAGCTTCTGTGTCTGCATGTGTGGACATGTATGGGTGCATGTGGAGGCCTGAGGACAACCTCCAGAGTGTTCAGTGTCATTCCCTGGGAGCTAGCCACATTGTTCTTTGAGACAGGGTCTCTCACTGAGACCTGGGACTCACTAAGTAGGCTAGGTCATTCCCTGGGAGCTAGCCACATTGTTTTTTGAGACAGGGTCTCTCACTGAGACCTGGGACTCACTAAGTAGGCTAGGCCAGCTGGTCAGTGAGTCCCAATATCTGTCTTCTTTCTCTTCAGTGCTGGGGTTACAGGCACATGCCACTATCCTGGCCTTTCTGCACTGGTTCCTCACTTGCAAAGCAAGCACTTTGCTGAGTGAGCTATCTCCCTAGCTCTCTACTCACTCTTGATTTTATCCTATTAGGGTTTGTTTTGAGAGATATGTATAACAGGCTGGCCTCAATCTCATTATGTAGCCAAGGGTATCCTTGAACTTCTGCTCTTCCATCTTCGAGTGTTAGGGTTACAGTTGTGGAATATGATGCCTATCTTATGGTGCACTGAGGTAGAACCCAGGGCTTCATTCATGTCTGCTCAAACACTCTATAATGGCACTATATCCCCAGGCCAGATTCAACTTCAAATGAACCCAACTAATCATTCCATCATTCTTTCTGCCTTTGCTCTGGCTTTTTTAAAAAAAAATTTACTTTTCTGGTGGCTTGGCACACATCTTTAATTCCAGCATTGGGAGGCAGAGGCTGGCAGATCTCTGTGACTTTGAGGCCAGCCCGGTCTACATAGTGAGTTCCAGAATAGTCAGGGCTATAGAGAGAGACCCCATCTCAAAAATAAATAAATAAATGAATGAATAAATGAATAAACAAATAAATAAATAAATAAATAAAATTTAAAAAATTTTTTCCTTCCTTTCTTCTTCAAAATAGGGTTGCATCTTGTATTATTGGTTGCATGGAATTTGCTATGTAGATCAAGCTGGCCCCAAGCTTTCAGCAATCCTACTGTCTTAGCCTCCCAAGTGTTGTGATTATAGGCATGTGCCATTACACTAAGCTTTTTATAGCTTGGTTTTTATTCAATATATTTTAAAGTATTTATTTTGCACATGATGGGGTGCACAGGTGTGGGCAGCTAGCAAGTACGATTTTCTTCTTCCACCATATAGGTCCAGGATATAAAAGTTAGGTCACCAGTTTCAGTGGCAAGGGCCTTGAGAAGCTGGCCATTTCTTCAACCACCCCCATATCAATTTAGAATTTCTCTTCCCTATCCACTGAGTTGATATAATTCTACTAATAGGGAGCTGTTTATCCAAACATTGATATTTCCACCCCTGCATTCCAAATCAGCAGCATGTTCCCTTTGATGATCCCAACAGTATCTGCTAATTGTCTAACCTGTTACCACTGGCTCTTTTGAGCAGCAATGCAATTTACAATTGTTTTCTAGCTCTGAGAAGAGGAAGTGGTTCCTGCTCCCTTGCAGTTTCTATTTGTTAACAATGATAAACTTCAGTCTGAAAATGTTCAATGGAAAATTCCAGAAGTTAGCAATTCGTATGCTTTAAATTGTACACATTTCTTTTTTTAAAACTAATAATTTTCTATTGCTATATAAATAATGCCATTCAAAATTTCCACTTCCCTCCCCCTCTCCCTCCAGTCCTAAGAGAGAGCAGGGTACTCTGCCCTGTGGGAAGTCCAAGGCCCTCCCCCTACATCCAGGCTTAGGAAGGTATGCATTCAAATAGAATAGGATCCCAAAAAGCCAGTACATGCAGTAGAGACAAATCCCAGTGTCATTATCATTGGCTTCTCAGTTGGCCGCAATCATCAGCCACATTCAGAGGGTCCAGTTTGATCCCATGCTTGTTCAGTCCCAGCCCAGCTGGATTTGGTGAGCTCCCATTAGATCAGGCACACTGTCTCAGTGGGTGGACCAACCACTTGTGGTCCTGACTTCCTTGCTCATATTCTCCCACCTTCTGCTCTTCAACTGAACCTTGGGAGCTCAGTCCAGTGCTCCGACGTGGGTCTCTGTCTCTATCTCCATCTGTTGCCAGACTAAGGTTCTATGGTGATATTCAAGATAGTCATCAGTCTGACTACGGGACAAGGCCAGTTCAGGCACCCTCTCCTCCACTGTCCACTAGCTGGGGATATCCCCGTGGATACCCGGGAACCCCTCTAGAGCCAAGCCTCTTGCCACCCCCAAAATGGTTCCCTTAATTAAGATATCTTCTTCCCTGTTCCCATATCTGTCCTTTCTCCATCTCAACCATCCCATTCCCCCACGCTCTCCCCAACCCTCCCATTCTCCCTTCTCCCTTCTCTTTTCTCTTTCTCCCTCTCCCTTTCCCCCCACTCCACCCCCATCCCCATGATCCCAACTTTTGCCTGATGATCTTGTCTGCTTCCAATTTCCAGGAGGATCTACATATGTTTTTCTTTGAGTTGACCTTATTACTTAGCTTCTCTAGAACTGCAAACTCAATGTCCTTTGTTTATGGCTAGAATCCATTTATGAGTGAGTACATACCATATTCATATTTTTGGGTCTGGGTTATCTCACTCAGGATAGTGTTTTCTATTTCCATTCATTTGCATGAAAAATTAAAGATGTCATTGTTTTTTACTGCTGAGTAGTACTTTAATATGTAGATGTGCCACACTTTCTTTATCCATTCTTCCATTGAGGGGCATCTAGGTTGTTTCCAGGTTCTGGCTATTACAAATAATGCTGCTATGAGCATAGCTGAACATGCTTTTGTAGTATAATTGGGCATCTTTTGGGTATGTTCCCAAGAGTGGTATTTGCTGGATCCTGAGGTAGGTTGACTCCCAATTTTCTGAGAAACCACCTCACTGATTTCCAAAGTGGTTGCACAAGTTTGCATTCCCACCAGCAATGGATGAGTGTTCCCCTTACTCCACATCCTCTCCAGCTTAGGCTATCATTCGTGTTTTTGATTTTAGCCAGTCTGACAGGTGTAAGATGGTGTATCAGAGTTGTTTTGATTTGCATTTCCCTGATAGCTAAGCAAGTTGAACATGTCCTTAAATATCTTTTGGCCATTTGAAATTCTTCTGTTGAGAATTCTCTGTTCAGTTTAGTACCCCATTTTTAATTGGGTTATTTAAAATTTATTGTTTAGTTTCTTGAGTTCTTTATATATTTTGGAGATCAGACCTTTGTCTGATGTGGGGTTGGTGAAGATCTTCTCCCATTCAGTAGGTTGCCTTTTTGTTTTAGTGACTGTGTCCTTTGCTTAGATCTCTAATCACACATCAAACCCCACATACTAATAGTAGGAGATTTCAACATTCCTCTCTCACCAATGGACAGGTCAACCAGACAGAAACTTAACAGAGAAATAAGAGAACTAACCAAATGGATTCAACAGACATCTATAGAACATTCCATCCAAACAGGAAAGAATATACCTTCTTCTCAGAATTTCATGGAACCGTCTCGAAAATTGATCACATATTTGGTAACAAAGCAAACATCCACAGATACAAAAAATTGGAGTAACCACCTGTATCTTATCGGATCACCATGGAGTAAAGTTAGAATTTAACAACAATTCTACCTCCAGAAAGCCTACAAACTTATGGAAACTGAACGGTCCCCTACTGAATCACCCCTGGGTCAAGGAAGAAATAAATAAAGAAATTAAAGTCTTCCTTGAATTCAACAAAAATGAAGACACAACATACCTAAGCCTATGGGACACTATGAAAGCAGTGCTAAGACGAAAGTTCACAACACTAAGTGCCCACATAAAGAAAATGGAGAAAGCTCACATTAGAGACTTAACAGCACACCTGAAAGCTTTAGGGGGAAAAAAAAAGAAGCAGATTTACCCAGGAGGAGTAGAAGACTGGAAATAATCAAACTGAGGGCTGAAATCAACAAAATAGAAACACAGAAAACAATCCAAATAATCAATGAAACAAAGAGCTGGTTCTTTGAGAAAATCAACAAGACTGACAAACCCCTATCCAAACTAATCAAAAGGCAGAGAGAGAACACTCAAATTAACAAGATCAGAAATGAAAAGGGGGACAAAACAACAGACACTGAGGAAATTCAGAGAATCATTAGGTCTTACTACAAAAGCCCGTATTCCACAAAATTGGAAAATGTAAATGAAATGGACATTTTTTAGATAAATACCATATACCAAAATTAAATCAAGACCACGTGAACAATTTAAATAGACCTATAAGTTGTGAGGAAATAGAAGCTGTCATCAAAAACCTCCCAACCAAAAAAAGCCCAGGACCAGATGGTTTTAGTGCAGAATTCTACCAGAACTTCCAAGAAGAGCTAATACCTATACTCCTTAATGTGTTCTGCATAATAAAACAGAAGAGTAATTGCCAAACTCTTTTTATGAAGTTACAGTTACCCTGATAGCAAAATCACACAAAGACTCAACCAAGAAAGAGAATTGCAGACCAATCTTACTCATGAACATCGATTCAATTGCACACATTTCTTAAGTGACAGAATCTCTTGGGGCAAGAATTATGCCTTGTCCAATGCATCCATGCACTATACCTACTGCTTGTCAATCACTTAGCCATGTCAGTTAAAGGTTGGCTATCACCATGATGTGTGTTCTACTCACCCTTGTTTTAATAATAGCCTGAGGTGAAAACTTTACTCAGCATATCCTTATAACTGTTTCATCATTAGTTACTGGTGCTCATCTTTTATTGTGCCTACCTTCTAAAATAAACTTTATCATAGGTATTTATATGGAAGAAGAGCTTACGGCATAGAAAGGTCATTACACTGGCACTTCACTTACCCACTGGGTGTCAGAAAATGAAGGGACTACTGGATATGTTCAAAGATAATGGCTAGATTTTCAAATTACAATAGAGTTTAATATTCTCAAAGCAAAACCCAGTCAGATGTGGTGGTGCTTGCCTGTAATCTAACAATTTGGGTGGTGGAGATGGGAGAATAAGGAGTTCAAGGTCATAGTCAACTACAGAGTTTGGAGCAGCCTAATCTGTCTCAAAAAATAAAATAAAACAACAACACAAAACAAAACCAGCACTGACTTAGGCCATATGCCCTTTGGCCTGGCTCATGCCACGCAAGCAGCTCCACTTCTTCAGCCCTGCTGTGCCCACAGAGTTGCTGCTGCGTTTGCGATGCCCATCTCTTCAACCACATTCAAACTCTTAGGCAGAGCTAACTCAAGCTGCTGTTAACCACGGTAGGCGTGCTGTGGAGAACGCTATAAACAGCAGCTGGCAGGTGGAATGCAAACAATGGTTGGCAAACGCTTTTTGACAGGGTTGTTTAGACTTCATGTCATGGACAAATATTTATCCACGGCTCAGGAGCCAGAAGTCCACCATCCTTCCTCTTCTGCTGGTGAAAGGCCCACTGTTTGACTTGTACTTTAGGAAATTGACTTTAAGGTTGCACAATACCTCTAGTCCCGGATCTTATTGCTGGCTATTGCTTCTCTTCCTTTGAGCCAGGGGATGCTCTGAGGGAAGGGCACAGCCACTGGAACTCTCAGGCATTGCCTTCCCAACTCTACTCTGTGAGAAGATGGTCTCCTACCACGGCTGTGGAGTGGAGGGTTCTGGGAAGGGTCCTCACTGGATTCATGCCCCCTCTGAAGAGAGGCTCTGCAGACACTAGGGTAGCAAAGGCAGGATTCTACCCAGGGCTCAGCTGCCCAAATTCTGCCCATTCTTCAGCTAGGCTTTTTGGCTCGACAAAGTCTCCCAGCTGTTCCTGCTAGTCACAAATTAGATGGGAGTTAAGAAGATGGCAATTACCCTGAAGAAGGGGGTGATCTCCTTCAGAGAGAGAATGATAACACAGTCACTACAGTCATTACACAGGATATGGATCCTGGTCTAGATTGTGGGGCCTTTGTTATCTATGATGCCAGTTTACTTACAAGCTACAAGGTGACAAAAGTCCCATTATTTCAAAACAAATGAGGTCATGTGATTCTTCCATTCTTAAAAGCTTTGCCAGTATATTTATCTGTCTTAAACTTTAGAAGCTACCAGAACTCTACAGCACACTCATTGGGTAGTCATGTATGATTATGTACCTTAGGAAACTTCAACCACTTTCTCTTAACTTGTTAAATGCTGTCTACAAGGCCGTTTAGTGATTCAGGGATTCTTGAGTATAAAGGGTCCTCTCTCTACTCAACATTCTTGATCCAAGGATCTAGGTTTTCAGGTGCTCATGGTCACCAAAAATGTAAATGGGTCAGGGCTCCAGTTCACGGTCTTACACCAATGAACATTAAAGTTGTACTCTTATGGGACTAAACAAAGTGAAATACAAGATTTACTAAGATATATTAAGGAACAGTAAGAAATTCAGGAAAAGTGAAACTCTGGAAAGTGAGAGAAGTAATTCCCAAGAGAAAGAAAAGCCACTGAGCTTCCCTACCTAGGGCCTTTTATAGAACATTAGCAAGAAATGGACAAAGGCTGAGGTAATCTTTCCTCAGGTTGGTTCTTTGGGGTCTCATGAGCCAAATCCATGAAGGTCCCCCTGGACCAACTAGAAATGATGACCATGCTCTGTCCAGACACCGCCCACCCAATTAAGGGTGGTGGAAGTGACCCTCTGTCTTGTCCAACTCTGACTTGTGCTTTGTTAGCTAGTGACCTTCATACCTCAGGCCTGGCAGGTGTCTGAAGCCCTTTGTTCTTACAGCTACAAGTAGTAGGTACAGTTGTTATTTGTCAATGTCTTGTCCGTAGGATGTCTGGCCTCTTTCCTGAGTAGGTGGAGGCATCTTGTTAGAAGCCACTCTTACTTAGAATTTAATTTGTTACAATTAGCTGGATTAGAAGTAGGGAATATATATATATATAGATATAGATATAGATATATATTATATATATATGTAATAGTGCCTAGCATATGTTCACTGAATGTGGTGGTTTGGATGAAAATATACCCCTATAGGCTTAGGGAGAGGTACTATTAGGTGTGGCCTTGTTGAAGTAGGTGTGGCCTTCTTGGAAGTGTGTCGATGGGAGTAAGCTTTGAGGTTTCTGTAGGGATAAGTCCCACCCCTTAGGGGGAGTGTTCGCCTCAGGCTAAAGTTTGCCTATAAATTTGGTGAGCGTGCTCCAGCCCTCGCTTCTGCTTTCCTGGTCTCCTCTGAACATTGGTTCTGTAAGTCTATTCCTCCATTAAAGCCGTCTATATTTTGACAATCTGTCTGCATTTGCTTACGCCGTTACATTTTGGCGTCCAACATCAGGCTATTTTGCCCCCGACTCAAGCGCATAGCCTGCTAGCTAACACAGCACGCTCCCGGGTGTTGTTTTCTTAGTTCGTGACTTGGGCCCCAGGGCTGAGTCCAAGATACACTCGGCCTTCAGGCCCATAATATCCAGAGAGGCAGGCGGATCTCTGTGAGTTCGAGGCCAACCTGGTCTATAAGAGCTAGTTCCAAGACAGGCTCCAAAACCACAGAGACCACCACCGGCAGGAACCAGTTGTTGCAGGTAAAAGAAAAAATTTTCTCTTATAATTAAAATATCTGAACATGTTACCATTCAAGAATTTAACAGTTTTTTTTAATTGTACCATGTGGGAGATTTTACAAGAGGTGTCTATCACCCCACCTCTATGGATCTTTCTGGGATTCGTAGTTTTCCTTGGCACTATATGGTTTGATAATAGAAATATGATAAAGTCTTTACGAGCAGAGGTTGCACGTTTAAAAACAATTGAGAATGACAACAATCTTCTCAAGAATCAGTTTGAAGTTCTCCAGGAGGAGAACAGATCTTTGTTTAACATGACTCGATCAACTGAGGAAAATTTAAAAAAGGTACAGACTGATATTAAGGAGAAATTCATTACTATGGAAGAGGGAACAGCTGATTTGGATCGTAAGCTCCAGTCCCTTTCTGTAGGAACTGAAACATTACAGGCTGATATTAAGGAGAAATTCATTACTATGGAAGAGGGAACAGCTGATTTGGATCGTAAGCTCCAGTCCCTTTCTGTAGGAACTGAAACATTAGTGGCTGATATTAAGGAGAAACTCATTACTATGGAAGAGGGAACAGCTGATTTGGGTTGTAAGCTTCAGTCCCTTTCTGTAGGAACTGAAATAGTAACTGAGAGAATCAAAACTGCTGAATGTGACTATCGGATTTTGTCTAAAGCTTATGACAGATTGGCAGAAAGATTGTCAATACAAGAAGGCACGGTTTATGCCATAAAAATTATGTCCAAAGATGAGAACTTATCTCTAATGGACAAACTTCATACTTTAGAATCCTCAATGAAGGCTTTGGAACATAATTCTGGACAGGAGATACAGACATTGCAGAAGGCAATGGTGAATAGAATTGAAAAGATTGAGGAATTTCTAAATTCTGATGAAGAAGAACAAACGGTAGAAAGGCAAATTTTAACTACATCTGTGGGTAAATCCCTCCGGGACAATTTCCACAAATCTCTACCTACAGCTCTACCTGCCTTTCCAGTAATAACAACAGAGAAGGTGATTGGTTCCAGAAACCCTAGGGTCATTAAGGAAGATACATGGGAGCATGTCCGTATGAATGATCTCAAAGAAATTAAACAGGCTGTCATGACTTTCGGGATGCATTCCTCTTTTGTTAAAGAGATGCTAAAGTCTTGGGCATCCACAAGCAGAGCTACGCCATTGGACTGGCTCCAGCTGAGCTCTGCAGTCCTTGAGAGTGGGCCGCACTTAAAATGGAAATGCTTGTTCAGGCAAGAGGCTAGACTTTTAGAACAGCAAGAAAAGGCGAAGGGAAGTGACATCTCCCTAGATAAAATTCTAGGTGAAGGACGCTTTTCTGACCCTCAGGAACAAGCTAATTTGGACGAAAACACACTCTCCATATGCACTACAGCAGCCTTAAGGGCTTGGGACAGGGTACAAGACCCAGGACAGAGAATGGAATCATTTGTCACAATTAAACAAGGTCTGAGAGAACCTTTTAGTGATTTTTTACAAAGACTTACTAAGGCTGTGCAAATAGGGATACCTGACCCTGACGCAAGACGTATAATGATTGAGTCTTTGGCTTATGAAAATGCAAATGTGGAATGCAAAAAGATTTTGGGGCCTTTAAGGTTCAGATCAGCACCCTTGGAAGAATGGGTCTTGCATACACTGGATGTTGATACATTTGATTATGGCACTGAAGCATGGGTAGAAGAAGCAATTTCCAATGGTAAAAGGAGACACCAGAATACCAAATGTTTTAATTGTGGCAAAATGGGTCATATGAAAAGGAATTGTAAACAACGGATCTTCAGAAATAATAATAATGCATCTTCTAGAAATAACAGAAATAGGAGGACTCAGCCTTCAGGTTTATGTAGAAGATGTGGAAAAGGTAGACATTGGACGAATGAATGCAGGTCTACAAGAGATAGACAAGGCAACCTGATACAGACGGGAAACGTGAGAGGGGGGGCCTCACAGGCCCCCATGGCAAACATGGTTCAGTCATTTCCAGTTTCTGCAGAGAACGTGCCTCGTCAGGACAATTAGGAAACCTCATGCCTACTGTTACAAACGATAATGAGCAGAAAGATGAGTTACGTGTGTTTTGGCAAACTTCTATAAATGATCAAAGACCTAAGCTGAGAGTGTGTGTAAATGGCATTTTTATTACTGGCCTGCTGGACACAGGTGCTGATGTAAGTATCATTACCCCAGAATCTTGGCATCCGTATTGGCCTCTTCAGAATGTAAATGTTCAGCTCCTGGGAATTGGAACCCTATCTCGAGTAAGACAGAGCACAAGATGGGTTGAATGTATAGGGCCTGAGGGACAAATAGGAAAATTAAGGCCATATGTAGCCAATATTGCAATGAATTTATGGGGTCGTGACCTATTACAACAATGGAATACCCAAATTAACATTCCTGCTACTTCTAGAGCCTATATTTCTGAGAATAATATTAAAAGATATTACAAACGGAGAAAACCGGCCATTCGGGCCATACAAGAACAAGTAATTGAAGCCCCTTCAGAGATACCAACAGCCTTGCCTCTAAAATGGTTGACTGAGAAACCAATATGGACAAAGCAATGGCCTCTAGCTGAGGAAAAGTTACAGGCTTTAGAACAGCTGGTACAAGAGCAATTAGATGCTGGACATATAGAAGAATCTACCAGCCCTTGGAATTCTCCTGTATTTGTGGTTAAGAAAAAATCAGGTAAATGGAGAATGGTGACAGATCTCAGAGCTATCAACAAGGTTATTCAACCTATGGGTCCTCTGCAATCTGGAATCCCTTTGCCCTCTTTATTACCAAAAGGATGGCCTCTTATAGTTATTGATTTAAAGGATTGTTTTTTCACCATACCTTTACAAAAAGAAGATAGAGAAAAATTTGCCTTCACGGTGCCTACTTACAACAATTCTCAACCTTCCAAGAGGTACCACTGGGCCGTCCTCCCCCAGGGTATGTTAAATAGCCCCTCCTTGTGCCAATATTTTGTGAACCAACCATTGCAAATAATACGCAAGAAATTTCCCAAATCTATAATATACCACTACATGGACGACATCTTGTTATCCGATTCAAACATGGATACCTTGAACAGACTGTTTGAAGAAATAAAGATACTTTTACCTAAATGGGGATTGCAAATTGCTCCTGAGAAGATACAGAAGGGAGATTCTGTTAATTATTTAGGTTATAAAATAGGTTTGCAAAAAATTAAGACACAAAAGGCACAAATTAGGAGAGATCGCCTACAGACTCTTAATGACTTTCAAAGACTGTTAGGAGACATTTCCAGTCTACGACCAGCTGTTGGGATAACACCTGATCTAATAATTCATTTGAACAAAACCTTGGAAGGTGATAAAGACTTAAACAGTCCCAGAGAATTAACAGCTGAAGCAGAAAAGGAACTGACAATAATTGAGGAAAAATTACAACAGGCACATGTGGACAGGGTGAATCCAGAGCTCGATTGTATTCTCGTCATATTACCATCCAAAATTTCTCCTACAGGAATTTTAATGCAGAGAGATGATATTATCTTGGAATGGATCTTTTTACCACATAAACCAAGTAAAAAACTGAAAACTTATGTGGAAAAAGTCTCTGAGTTAATTATAAAAGGCAAGCTGAGACTTCGTCAACTAGCAGGCATAGACCCAGCAGAAATTATAGTGCCTTTCACTGCTGATGAACTAAAGAAATTATGGGAAGATAATGAAACATGGCAAAGAGCTTGTGCTAATTTTTTGGGAGACATTAATAACAACTATCCAAAAAGCAAGAGGCTTAACTTCATAAAGAGAACTTCTTGGATCCTTCCTCGAATCGTCCGTGATGCTCCAATAACTGGAGCCCGTACATTCTATACTGATGCCAATAAAACAGGGAAGGCAGGTTACAAATCGGAAGACTTGGGTAAGGTGGAACAAAGTCCTTATGATTCTGTCCAGAAGGCAGAATTATATGCCATTCTTATGGTGCTAAGGGATTTTAGAGAACCTATTAATATAGTTACTGATTCACAATACGCAGAAAGAGTTATTTTACATATTGAAACTGCTGAATTTATACCTGATGATACAGAACTAACCTCATTGTTTATCCAGGTTCAAGATTTGATCAGGAACAGGCTTTGCCCTATGTACATAACACACATCCGATCCCATACGGGTCTGCCAGGTCCTCTAGCACAAGGTAATGCAGAAATTGATCAATTATTGATTGGTAGTGTGCTACAAGCCTCTGAATTTCATAAAAAACATCATGTTAATAGCAAAGGTTTGAAGAAAGAGTTTTCTATCACATGGCAACAAGCTAAGGAGATTGTAAAGAAATGCCCTACTTGCTCTTTCTATAACCAAACGCCACTGCCTGCAGGGGCTAATCCAAAGGGCACCCAAAGGAATGAAATCTGGCAGATGGATGTGTTTCACTTTGCAGAATTTGGCAAATTGAAGTATGTTCACCACACCATTGACACTTATTCAGGCTTTCAGTGGGCAACTGCTTTAAGTTCAGAAAAAGCTGATTCAGTAATCACTCATTTATTAGAAGTCATGGCTATCATGGGTATACCTACACAAATAAAGACAGATAATGGTCCTGCTTATGCCTCTAGGAAAATGAAACGGTTTTTTGACTATTACAATATCAAGCATGTTACAGGTATACCATACAATCCTACAGGTCAAGCAGTCATAGAAAGATCAAATCGAACTATAAAGGATATGTTGAATAAACAGAAAGGGGTGGAAAACACCCCCAGAAATAGGTTACATAATGCTTTGTTAACCTTGAATTTTCTTAACGCTAATGAGAAGGGGACAACGGCTGCAGAAAGACATTGGATAATGGAAAAGTCTACTGAACTAAATCAACCAGTTTATTTCAAGGATGTGCTGACCTCACAATGGAAGCCAGGAGATGTGCTGCGTTGGGGAAGGGGTTTTGCTCTTATCTCCACAGGTGAGGAACAATTGTGGATACCGTCAAAATTAATAAAGGTTCGGTATGAAGAAGAAAAGCCATTTGGAAAAGATAAATAACAATTCATTCACAAGGATGGCGAGCATACTGATGGTAAGGAATTCAGGTAGGTTGGGGGCAGGGTTTTTTTTTTTTTTTATCTCCACAGGAAAATACTGATCTTCAAAGAATTTAAGGGACCCTGAATATTTAATAACTGATGGATGGAAAATAGTTACGACCCACTAAGACTCAACAGTAACATGAGTAAGTATTGATTATATATATATTTTCTTTTTTCTCTTTGAACGCTTCTTTATAAATATGTAGAGCTGGTTTTGGAGTTGGACTATGGCTCAGTCCCTCTTCAATTCCAAGCCTGTTGATAAGAGATATCTCAGAGTTTCTGTCTCAGATCAGGAGCCATGAAATGGGACAGAATGAGGATAATTATATACTTGATAAACTTTCTTTGCTTTTCCTCATATCTGTGTCTTTCTTTATATGTCAGAATATGTCCTTGTTGTTAATGTTTAAATTTCCCATAACAAGCAACAAATTTCCCTACAGTAATTTTTGAAGTTTCCAGGATGAAGATGGGGCCCCACAACATCAACTCAACCTGGTTTTTATGACGTCATGAATATTTTTTTTCTTTTTCTCTTTTTTACGCGCTAATATGAGACCTGTTTTTTGGTACCAACTGCACAAGACAATTTCGAATGGTGCACATTTTTGACAACACTCTGGCCGGACCTTCTCAAAGTGCTCAGGGACTAGTTATAATTTTCTTAGGTCAAAGGTTAATTTGGGAATTTTACCATCATTTGCTTTCACAGGAGCCCCTAAGGAGAACATCGCCCCCATGTCAGCTTGAAGCAATCTTAGAGGACGACGTCCCCTCTCCCAACAGAGTTTGCCCTCAGGGTTAGGGACATCTTTTAGTGGTTGGTTTGGGGTTGAGGGGATGGGGAGATGTTTTATGGAATTAGGGGTATGTTCGAAAAAAAAAAAAGGGGGGGGGATTAACTGGTTTGATGGGATGATTGGTATTTGTGAGTTACTGTTTTTAGAAAATTGTATTGGTACTGTTTTCTGTATATTGACATATTGAATATTGAATGTGAGTGTTCCTACCTCTATTTTTGTATAAGAATATGCTTATATTGTATTGATACATCTACCATATCACAATGTACATTTCTACCTCTGATACTATTTATGTAATAACATTGTTTACATTTGATATGTAATGACATTGTTTACAGATGAAGATCATTGTCTTCATATATTGCACAGTTGTTTATTGTTTTAGTCTTTAAGTTAGATAGATATTGAGAATTATATAGATTAATAGTCATCTAAGTTTGTCATTTGTAATTAGACTAATCAGGTTCTTTAGATATATAGAGATTATACTCAGTATAGATAGATAATCTTCAACCTCTTTGGAGAGCTGTAGAATATGGCCTTTAATATAACTCAGAGTTTCGTGATAGTGAGACACAATTGCTCCTGGCAACACCGCTCTATTCCCGAGAGAACGTTGAGCACCAAAGACACTCCACTGGGAGCTTGTCTTCTTGGCAGAACTGGCCTTTGGGTTAAGAAAAGCCCATACCTCAACCACTGACAAAGATACAGAGCGTGCATCAATGGATACAACAGGACTGTCATATCCTGCCAAGACAGGGTAAGATAGTTTTGAAAAGTTCCTTGCCTTTAATAATGGTATGTCAGTTATGTTAGGCCTTAGCCAAAGTTGGTTGACTCAACATTGCAAACGAGACTTTGGGTGATTGCCCAGGTAGTCAGTTGTCTTTGTCAATTGTTACACATTTTGGATATATCTCGTTTGTTAAGTAATATTTATTCCCTTCTCGGATCTTTGATGGAGTTGAAGATTATATAATTGTAGTTACTCTCTACATTATTTAGACTCCTTGAGATAGAATGTTTAGCAAAACTTTTGATTCTCAATATTGTTTGTTATATTTATTATTTGTTATTATTGTATATAGTTGTATTTGGTTTAGTTCTGTCTTATTTAGACAAAAAGGGGAGATGTAGGGATAAGTCCCACCCCTTAGGGGGCGTGTTCGCCTCAGGCTAAAGTTTGCCTATAAATTTGGCGAGCGTGCTCCCAGCGCTCGCTTCTGCTTTCCTGGTCTCCGCGGGAACGGTGGTTCTGTAAGTCTATTCCTCCATTAAAGCTGTCTATATTTTGACAATCTGTCTGCATTCACTTATGCCGTTACAGGTTTCAAATGCTCAACCAATCTCTCTCTCTCTCTCTCTCTCTCTCTCTCTCTCTCTCTCTCTCTCTACTGTCTGCTGATCCAGGTGAAGAAACTCTCCACTACCTCTCCAGGACCATGTCTGCCTGCATGCTGCAGTGCTTCCTGCCATGATGATAATGGATCAAACTTTTGAACTGTAAGCCAGTCCCAATTAAATGTTCTTCTTTATAAGAGTTACTGTGGTCATAGTGTCTCTTCACAGCAATAAAACCCTAAGACACTGAGGGTGAGGGAATATCTCATGGAAGCTAGCTAGTTTCTGCCTGTATCTCATGAGGTCCACTTGACTATCTCATTATTATCTGCAAAGCTTCTCTGCTTCTCCTGGCCTCATCATTTTAACCCTAAATTCTTTCTTAATCCTGATGTCTGTTCTCACTGTAATGTATGAACAATCTGTGGTTTTCATCATGGGATCCATTCTCAGACTGCCTACTGACAACTGGCTCCTGTAAACAAAGACTCTGCTTTGGTTTCCCAGCCTCCCAGCCCTGCATAATCACACAGAAACTATATTAATTACAACACTGATTGGCCCATGGCCCAGGCATATTTCTACCTGGCTCTTGCATCTTAAATTAACCCATTTCTGTTAGTCTATAGACTAACATGGTCATGGTGTTATCTCATTTTCTACAGGTCTTGTTTCCTCAGCAGCTGGCTGGCGACTGCTTGACTCCACCTACTCTGTATCTCTGTTCGGATTTCCTGCCTGGCTTTACTCTGCTAAGCCTATGGCCGAAACAGCTTTATTCACCAACCAATAAAAGCAACACATATATAGGACATCCCACATGAGGCTCCTGCTTCATCAGCATCATAAAATGTACCCAAGGATAGCTCAGGGATGTTGTGGGAGTGACTTCATTAACAAAATGGTAAATTCTGCTTAAATTTTTTCTCTTGAGACAGGGTCTTGCTACACCATGCCTGGCTCATGCTGACTTTTTGGTTGGCGTAATCAATGACGAGGCTTATGTATCCAGTCAGTATTTGAGATGTTCACAGTATGGCTGTTAGAAGGATGGTGCCAGTTTGTAAGTGGAGCATATTGACTTTTTTTTTTAATCATTAGCTTCTTTCAATAAGAATGTTTCAGAACATGACCTCGCCGTTCACCCAGGACCCAACTGTTTTGGTATCAGCCCAGATCTCCAGGTAGATGCAAGGCTAGGACTCCCATGTGGAGAGGAATTTTTTTTTTCAAGACAAGGTTTCTCTGTAGTTTTGAAGCCTGTCTTAGAACTAGCTCTTGTAGAGAGCTTGTTATTATAAAATTACTGAATGGCATTAACACTAACATTAGGAATTGTGTAAAAGCAATTGAAATGTCTCTTCTGACCCTGAGACAGCCCAAGCTTGCAGCTGTGCACTGAGCCGACTGCACAGGATAAAAGGATAAAAAGAATTCCTCTCTCAGCTGGGTGGTAGCGCACGCCTTTAATCCCAGCACTTGGGAGGCAGAGGCAGGCAGATCTCTGTGAGTTTGAGGCCAGCCTGGTCTACAGAGCGAATTCCAGGACAGCAAGGGCTATGCAGAGAATCCCTGTTTCAGAAAAAGAAAATCAAATCTAAGAGTACAAAGGTGAACTAGTATCATTGTTCCTAGTACCTCTGGAATTTTGTCTCCTGGATCTCCCATGTAAACAGCAACAGAGGAAGAGTAAAGGCTTAGAGAGTTCAGCCAGGCTGTCCATAGTGCCTACAATAACTTATCCAAATTAATGCTCTGTTCTTTGATGTTAGAAAAAAAAATCTTACCAGAGTAGTACCAAATCATGTGTCACACAGTAAGTCAGCATGGACAGAGAACCTCATTCCTGTTTCACAAACCAATACAATCCGACTAGTGTTTTTGCCTTGTCTGTGTCTTAGCTCCTGTCATCTGGATGGGACTCTGCTGAGAAGTGTTGTTTGTGTGCTAGAAGGACTGGAATTGGGGTCTGGAGAGGTGGTTCAGTAGTTAAGATTACTTGCTGCTTTTGCAGAGCACCCAGGCTCAATGCCCAGTACCAACAGGGTGGCTCACAACCCTCTATGATTCTAGTTCCAGGGGATTCAACACTATCTTCAGGTTACTTTGGGAGCTGTACATGTGTGATACACAGATATACACACAGGTAAAAATTTATACCAATACAACAGAAAAGTAACTCTTTTACAAAAGAACTAGAATTTCCATTTCTCTGCAATTAATTTACCAATTATCAGCCTTGCTTGCAATGAGATGCACTTGCTGTTTCAGGGGTTATGAAGCCCATGACCTTGGCCTTGTATTAGCTTACCGTGGGCTGAACTTAGCAGGTGGTTCAGAACTGAGCCTGCCATTTCTGTGTGGATTTCGGTTTTCGTTTCTAAACACATTATTTAACTGACATGTTTTAGAAATCATCCAGTTTATATGAAGTTTTTCAGTCTTATCAGTCCACATTAGGATGATGTGGTTCTAACGGCTTTATAATGACTTGTTCTTAATAATGAGAGGACATAACCAAGCTAAGAAAAAAAATCAGAATAATAAGAGAGTCATTACAATTTAAAGTAATAACTGAGAAGTAAAAAGGAACGTGGATGGTGCAGTAGGCAGGGTTTTCTACAGAATGATTAAGTATGAGTGGGTGTGTGTGAGGGTGTATGTGTGTGTACACGTGTGTGTGTGCTCCTCCTTCCTCCACCTCCTATAGACATGTGCCACCATGCTCAGGTGAAGGGATTTTTATTAGACACAAAGGGCTGGATAGTCCAACAATGACTGTACTCTGGAGCACTTGAGAATCTTGCAAAAAGTTGGATTCCTCAGCAGTCTCCCTGAGAGTGTCTGGCATTGAGTCCACAGTGGGTGACTGTAAGAACTGGGGCATCATGTCAGCAGCAGTGACTGGTGTGCTTTTTTTAGGAAAGAAGCCAGGTTCCTGAGATACTACTTTTCCTCGTTATATCTGGCCTGTCCTCTGGACAGTGCAAGAAATGCCTCCTAGGTGATTCCAAATCCTGTCAAGCTGTGCCAGTGAGATGGCCCAGGGGATAAGAGCATCTGCTGCACAAGCCTGGCAACCTCAGTTCTGCCTCTAGAACCGACAGTGGAAGGGAAGAACTGACTCTCCTAATTGGCCTTCCCCTGGCTTCCATGTTTGTCAATAATAATAATAATAATAAATTAGCCATTAGCCATAGCGGATGAATGAGCATGAGATTCTTTGCAATAACTGCCATTGGAGGATTGCACACCTGATACCTTATGTATACAAGAACACATTGTGGAAAGTACTTGTGAGGGTTTCTCAGGCCACTTTTAGGAACAGGGTTCATCCTGGGGTTTGATA
This sequence comes from Alexandromys fortis, assembly GCF_014885135.2. Lineage (NCBI taxonomy): Eukaryota > Metazoa > Chordata > Mammalia > Rodentia > Cricetidae > Alexandromys > Alexandromys fortis. The sequence goes on from NW_026068056.1 coordinate 1,178,166, forward strand.
ATTTCCTGGAATAACTCATAGAACTCAAGAGAGCACTATACTTATGATTAGAGTTTAAGTATAGTAGGAAAAACGACAACAAAAGGATAAGGCCAGCCAAAGGAGAGCTCTAGACAGCCACAAGCTCCCCAAATACAAAGTCTCTGTGCTCTCTGAAGAAGGACTTTGCCAGCAGTGCAACTGCATGGTTATCCACTCTTTCATTCCATCCTGCTTTGGTTTTTGTCTTCTCCTTCCTCTGCCTTCCCATGTTAATTCAGTTGTGCTTGGATTACAGGTATGCACCATTACCCTCCATTTATGTGGTGCTGGGGCTTTGTGCATATTTAGGCAAGCAATCTACCAACTGAACTACATCTCCAGTCCCTAATTACTATTGTTGTTCTTAGTGACAGAGTCTTGCTGTGTAGCCCTAGTAGGCTTGCTACTCATGGCCATTCTCCTGCCTCAGACTTTCTAATACTGGAATTTTAGGCTTGTTGTACAATTGGCTTTGAAAGTGGATTCCAAATAACCCAACTTGTTAGCAATCTTTTTATTAGAAGGCAATTTACATTATGACTGGTAATAACCTGTTAATAGCCAGTTTCTATCATTTTAATGTTAATCCAGTCTCTAATCTTTTTAGTGTTTTCCCTTTCATTGATTTCTACTTATGGTGGTGGTCGTTCCTTTTCTGTTGTTCAATTTTCCTCCCTCCCCGTTTTGGTGACAAAAATTTGAAATGTATTCAGCATAACTCTTCTCGTCTCTTTCATTGCATTTAATGGTGCATATGAAAGAAAAGGTGAAAGTCAATATGCTGAATTCATCCTGCGAGCAACCTAAGGTCTTAGTAGAATTACCCTGGCCACAGCCTCCTGACTTCCAGTTGCTGTTTACTTGGTGCTTTATGCTTAACTGTTCCACAAATGGATACAAACAAAAGTCCACATTAGCTGTGATTTGGTTTTGTGCAGGAATACCACTCTCACATCAACTTTGCTTCCCTTGGCATTCATGATCTCAGATCTTGTACTGGGGCCACTTTCCTCCCTCTGAAGTACTTCCTTATAGCCTCTTATTCCGGACTTGTGGTTGCAAACGCTATTTTTTGTTCCTCCAAGTGTGTCTTTATTGTGTCCACGTGATTGAAGACAGCACTAAGGGGTTTTCAGCTTTCATCAAGAGCTCTAAAGATTCTCTTTCTGTTCTGGCTTCTATTTTTGTGACTGAAAAGGTCTTTTCTTAACTTATCTTCACAAGGAGATGACCAGATTGTTCTCCCTAACTACTAAAAATTTTTTATACTTAAATCTATTGAGGAGTAATTCGTATAGAATGAAATGTGCATTTTTGTGTTTGTGATAAGGGTTTCACTATGTAGCTCAAGCTAGCCTTGAACTTGAAATGCTCCTTCCTTAGCTCCTAAGTGTGAGGTTACAGTCATGCACCACCACATCTGGCTGAACATTTCCATATAATCATGATTGGATGAGCTTGGCAGTTTTATAGGTACTTGTGACTGATGACAATATAATATGTTTCATGATGACATCTCCCCCTTTATTCCTTTGCAACAACCTTCCTCACTTGTAACCCTAGCAACCAAGATCTGCTTCCTGTCACCACGGATGACTTAAATAAATGGATGTGTAGTATGTACTCTTTTGATATTTGGCTGTCGCTATGATAGCTGTGACCTCTACCTATGCTGTGTGCATTAGTGGTTTGGTCCAATGACTGCTAAGTGATGCTCCAATATATGTACAAATCACTGATTGCCAATACACTGGATAGAAGCCATTGCACATGGCAGTGTTGTCAAAAAATATTTCATGTGCATGTTTTCATTTCTCTTGGATAAAGAAAAGAATTGGTAAATTACAAGTTAAGGACACTCACCACCTTACTGGAAATGGACCCTAGTGTCACACACATGCCAAGCAACTGTTCTACAACTGAGCTATGGATCTCTAGCAAGTCTATTTTTACTTGAGAAAAAGGCTAAACTTTTTCACAAAGGAGCTTTAATATCTGCTATCAGTGCATGTGTTACAGTTGGCTACACCCAAAAAGCCTATTTTGTCTTTCTAGTTTTAAACATCCTTGTGAATGCATATTAGAATTTAAATGTGATATTAATTGATCACATTGACTAATGATACATTTTCATGTGCTTATTGGCCATATACCTTCTTCTATGAGGTGCCTGTTTATCTTTTTTTTTTCCTTCTCTATGTAGAACAGGCTGGTCTTAAACTTAGAGATCAGCCTGCCTTAATTCCTGAGTGCTGGAATGATCCACCATCATGCCCAGCTCTGTTTATCTTTTTCCATTTGAAAAGAGTGCATTGTTTGTGTTCTTGTAATATACTTTCTTCCTCCTCCTCCTGTTCTTGTAAAAGATTTTAAAAATGTGTATGTGTGAATATTTCTGTGTATGTGCACGAGTACAGATGCCTGCAGAGGCCAGAAGAGGGTATCCAATATCCTGAAACTGGAGTTCCAGGCAGTTGTAAGCCACCAACATGGGTTGTGGGAACCAAACGAGTCATTTGCAAGAGCAATACCTGCTCAAAACTGTTTAAGCTTCTCTCCAGCTCCTTAGCTCGATTTCTTGTCTTTATTTCTGTGCTTTGAGGCAGGCTCTTAGTTAGGTGACACACATAGTTCTTCCTTTGCTTGGTTAGATATCTTTTTTAATTAATAGCGGTCTTTTTAGAGCAGAAGTTTTAAGTTTTTAGAAAACCTACTTTTCAATTTTCTTCTACAGTTTACTTTTTTTTATTTCATTAAAAAATTTTAGTCAAGCGAGGGGTGCGTCCACCCACTGAGACGGTGTGAATGATCTAATGGGAGCTCACCAAGGCCAGCTGGACTGGGACTGATGAAGCATGTGATCAAACCGGACTCTCTGAATGTGGCTGACAACGGGAGCTGCCTGAGAAGCCAATGATATTGGCACTGGGTTTTGATTCTACTGCATGTACTGGCTTTTTGGGGGACTAGTTTGTTTGGATGCTCACCTTCCTAGACCTGGATGGAGGGGGAGGGCCTTGGACTTCCCACAGGACAGGGTACCCTGACTTCTCTTAGGACTGGAGAGGGAGGGGGAGTGAGAGTGGGGGGAGTGGGAGGGAAATGGGAGGAGGCGGAAATTTTTAATAATTAAATAATAAAAAAAAAGAAAAAAATTTAGTCAAACCAAATGCCATGAAGATTTTTCTCCTAGAGCACTAGTTCTCAACCTTCCTAATGCTGCAACTCTTTAATTCTTCATGTTTTGGTGACTCCCAACCATAAAATTATTTTTGTTGCTACTTCATAACTGCAATTTTGTTGTTGTGAATCATCATGTAAATATCGGTGCTTTCTGATGGTCTTAGACAACCCCTGTGAAAAGGTTGTTTGAGCTCCCAAAAGAGGTCATGACCCACAGGTTGAGAAACTCTGTTCAAGACTATTGCCACACCAGTGTTCATGTAAAGGTATATAATACACAGGCTGTTGATTGTTGTGGGGTTATCAAGAGGGTTGGGGTGGGGCTTTTCAGGATGGATATGTAGTCATTTTAAACCATCAATAGATGAGATTAAAGCTACATTTATTTTTTTGCACTGATACTGAGGACTGAATCCAGGTCTTACATATTCTAATTAAGTGATCTACTGACTAGCTAAGCCTCCAACCTTTGTACAGTTGCAGGCTTTGAGAAATGCACAGTCATGTATGGGAGGCCACAGAGCCAGTTCTTTATAATCTGTTTCTTATCACCTCACCACCTGACAACCACTGACTGGTTTTCCACTTCTACAGTCTTACTTTTCCAGAACACATATGAACTATGAAGTGCTCAGCCTTCTGAAGGTGTAGCAAAATGCATTTAAAATCCATCCACGTTGCTGTGTGAATCAACAGTTCATTCATCATTCTGGAGTTGTAGTCCATTACATGAACGTATCAATTCATCTAGTCACCTACTGAAGGAAGATTATTATTATTTCTGATACAGATAAGCCTGGTACAAGCACTCACATGCAAGTTATAAACACCCACACAGGTTTTTCTGTGAACACAAGTCTTTAGTTTTCTTGGGTAAATAAATAGGAGAGGCATTCTGAATTGTATAATAAGTGTACTTTAAAATATCTGCTGTCTGTATGCTCTGGCAGTGCATGGAAGCCAGAGAATAAGCTGTAGAAGTCAGTTCTTTCTTTCTTTCTTTCTTTCTACTATGTGAGTTCTGGGAATTAAACTCAGGTTGTCAGGTTTAGTGCATTTACTTGCTGGGGCATCTCACTGGTCAGATAAATGTACTTTTACTTTTTAAAGAACTGCCAGGCTTTCCCAAAGTAGCTGCAAAAATTTTTTTTACGTTCATTAGCAACTTTAAGGAGCGTTTATTTTGGGTTCAGCTTTGTGGGGGTGAGTACGGTCAACCTGGTTGCAGGGGCATCATGGCAGGAGTGATTCAGTGGAAGCTTGCTGCCTAACTTACTCATACCTTGGCTGATTAGAAATTAGAGGTTGGTCTGAATGAGGGTGGGCTATGACCTTCAAAGGCCTATCCCTACTGTCCTACTTCTGCCAACAAGGCTTCAACTTTAAAGGTTCCACATCCTTGAAATAGCACCTTCAGATGGAATCAAGTGTTTAAACACATGGGGTACATTTCACTTGCAAATTATGGTACTGGTTTCTGTGCAGAGATGGTTCCCAATTTCTCTAGTGGTAACGTTTATGAGATATGTGCTTTGGTTTGCTGGTAGTTATTTCCTTTGTCCACTCTTTACCTGGGTTTTGGCTTTTCTTCCTGCTGCATTCTTGACAGAATCAGCCTCTCATGACTTCCAACTGAATTCATCAGTTACTTGCACTAGGCTTTTCCTCCTAATTTTCTATTTTCTTGAGGCAAGGTTTAACTGTAAATTCCTAGCTGGCCTGGAACTTGCTATATAGACCAGGCTGGCCATTCACTTGACAATCTTCTGCCTCTGCCTCTCAGGGGCTGGTATTATAGGTGTGTGTCACCCTGCCCACATGCCCAGTCTTTGACACTTGTTTAAAAATCATCTGTCTTCTTTTGGTCGTAGGGATGAAGCCACAGCCTTACACATGCTAGACCAGTGCTTTATCACTGAGTCATACCCCTAGCCCTTTACCACTTGACATTTGTTATTTCCATGGAGGAAGAGGGGAGAGGGGAAGTCCACTGGTGATGGCCAGGCTTGATCATCTCAGGCAGCAGTCTTGAGGCTGTTCTCAATGTAGAACTCAGAGGAAACTCCAACAGAGGTCCTCTGAAATGTTGGATCATCTGGGCTATCCGCACTTTTTTTTTAATTTTTTTTTTTTTGGTTTTTCGAGACAGGGTTTCTCTGCGGCTTTGGAGCCTGTCCTGGAACTAGCTCTGTAGACCAGGCTGGTCTCGAACTCACAGAGATCCGCCTGCCTCTGCCTCCTGAGTGCTGGGATTAAAGGCGTGCACCACCATTGCCCGGCTGGGCTATCCGCTCTTATCAGAGATTTCTTAGGGGGTCTTCCTTAATCAAACCTAATTTTTATTAGCTCAGAATGAATCTACAGTCCCTCATTTCCTGTGGAAACAAAAGCAAAACCTGTTCTCCAAAGTAACATATCATTTGACTTAAATTTTGAGGTCATGGAATTTTCAAAATAGAGATGTTGGATTAATCCACAAGCAGCTATTGCTCTTTCCTCAGCCATCAAACAATTTAAAGACAACACAATCACAATAGCATACAGTACTCAGATTCTCTGTGTGTCTTTACGTGACTTTATTTTAAACTCTATTTTTATTTTCAATTTTTGGTTTTTTGAGACAGGGTTTCTTTGTGTATCTTTGGCTATCCTGAAACTCACTCTGTAGACCAACAAGGCAGTCCTTGAACTCAGGGAGATCTGCCTGCCTCTGCCTCCCAAGTGCTGGGATTAAAGGTGTGTGCCACCACACCCAACTACTCTCTCTCTCTCTCTCTCTCTCTCTCTCTCTCTCTCTCTCTCGGACTCTTTCCTTTTTCTTTTCTCTTTCAAGCCTACATATATTTTTAAACACACTGTAAAACATTTAGAGGTTTTTTTTGTCTGAATCTATCTTTACTGTATATCTTTCTTTCTTCTGATCACATGAGTCTTTAATTTGCTAAGCAATAGGGCTAGGATTCTTTAGTTTTGTGAGAGTCTAGCTTCATGGCAGAGGCACTGGCAGGAGCCATGTACACTGTCACAATTCTATGGAGTTTCAAGGCCCTGCCACCACTAAGAAGCATTATGTCTGCTATTTATCAACACCATCTAAGTGTTTTGTGGCTGGGCCTCTTAAATGAGCTGCAAGGTTTTTGCAGCTAAAGCTGAGTCAAGAAGCCTCTCTTAAATGAAACATGCTTTCCTTTAGCAAACAGAGCCCACCCGAGAAAATGCTGCTACCAAGAAATCATGCTTAACTCTGTTCTTTTGTGTCTAGAATTACTTCCCAAGTTCTCTCAGGTTTTATGTGGATGTAGTTGCTCGTGTTGGTGGCATTTGTAGATGGAGACTGCTTGTTTGTTTCCAGCCCCACCTCCCACCCCCAACCTGAAATATGTTGGCTGAGATGATCAGGCCTCAGAGAATATTCCAGTCGAGAACTGACAATAATCCTAAATTTTCTTTAGGTCCCCATAAGATTATCAGTGCTCCCAATCAGCAGGAAGTATCCTAGAAAACTATGCCAACATTCCCAAAAACTGCATTATGGATGTTTGTCTTTTTTTTTTTAGAGTGTTGGTTACAAGTTGTTATGCATAATGATCAGAAAAAAAGCTAAACAAAGGAGATTAGATTTAGAGTTCTAGTTTTGAAAAGAAAGGGGAAGTACTGTGGGACAGTTTTCTTGTACCCTGTAAAGATTTGTCACTTGTATTGGTTAATAAAGTGCTGATTGGTCAGTAGCCAGGCAGGAAGTATAGGCGGGGCAACCAGAACAGGAGAATTCTGGGAAGAGGTAAGGCTTAGGCTCAGTCTATAGCTGTCACCCAAATGGAAAGGAAGCAAGATGAGAATGCCTCACTGATAAAAGGTACCAAGGCATGTGGCTAACACAAACAAGTATTATGGGTTAATTTAAGATGTAGGAGTTAGTAAATAAGAAGCCTAAGCTACTGGCCAAGAAGTGCTGTAATTAATATAGTTTCTGTGTAATTATTTCGGGTCTGGGTAGGAAAGGAACAAATAGTTTCTGCTTACACAGGTGTCTCTAACCCAAGACATTCAGTTACTTGGTTACTTTGAAACCTAGACTCTCTTGGATCAAGGGAATGATACTTTTTCCCAATTGTAAACTCTGTCTGAGTGCTGGAATTAAAGGAGTGGGCCATTACTCTGCCCTCCCCCCCTGGCAATTATGAATCTTTTTAAAAAGTCTTTCTCAAGATAGCCACTGAAACCATCTTGTAAAAACCTGAGTTGAGCATCCCATCTTGCACAGTGCAATTAGTGACAGGTAACAAGGGGTTCAAGCTGTTTAGATATGAATTTATAAACGTGCTTTCTGACAGAAACTTAGTTACTCAATGAGGCGACTGGTTAGGCTTACTTTTATCGGGCAAAGACTTCATGAGGTTAAATTAAGTTGTTTTTTTTTTAAATTGTTTTCTTCTGGGGCTTTCTGTTTGCTTGTTTTTTGAGTCAAGGTTTCTCTGTAGCTATGGAGCCTGTCCTGGAACTAGCTTTTGTAGACCAGGCTGGTCTCAAACTCATAAATTGCCTCTGTCTCCTGAGTGCTGGGATTAAAGGCGTGTCACCACCCTGATCTTGTTTCTTAAATGAACATCATTTATCGACTGCTTATAAATTTATTTATCACCTCCAATATTTTATGAGGAAAAACTTAAGTTGAATTTTATAGGACACATTCTTTCAGCCCCCATGACTTCGAGTGACACTTGCCTCTCCGGGTCTGCAAAGCTCAAGTGACCGGCCTCCATCCCGGCCTCTCCAGGAGGGCACCTAAACTGCCCCTCGGCCTTGCTGGCTACCGTCTGCCCCGAAACCTCCTCTTCTAAGGCGTCGGGCCTGGGCGCTTCCTGGGATGGGAGGCTATGGTACCTAGCTACTGGCGCCCCAGGTCCCCACACCGCAACACACCTCAGCCCCTTTCCCTAAGCTCCACACGTTCACCGTCTCTGCAGGCTCGCGTTAACGTGAGTGCGCGTGCGCGCCGCCGGCGTTCCCGCGCCCCATCCCTGGTCGCGCGAAAGCCAGGCTCGTCCGTTACTGCCGGGGGCCGCGCTCTGGCTCCACTTGCGACGGCGGCCCGGCCGTCGTAAAGCGCCGCCGTGCCGACTGCTGCAAGGAGACTGAAGTCAGCCTCCGGTTTGACTTACGGCGTGAGGCCGTCCCCATTCCTCCCGCTGAGATCCTAGCGCTTCTCGCCCGGCGGAAGCCGTCTCCCTTAGCGCGCGCCGCCGTGCACTCCCGGGCGGCCGGGCTCCCGGGACCTGGGCGGCCGCCCGCCGCCAGCCGGCTCTTCCGCCCGCCTTCCTCCCGGCGTGCACCGCGGCGCGGCCATGTTGCCGTAGTGTTGTTTTCTTCCTGCGGAGGCGAGGGGCCGCTGCGAACCGCGACGCGCGGGCCTCGCCTCTGCTCGCTCGCGGGCGCCGGCCCTCGCCGCTCCCCCGCCTCCCCGGCCCGCACCAGCGCCGTCGGCCCGCCAGAGGCTCGGGGGACGGCTGAAGGCCGGTCCGGGGACCACCATGGCGGCCGCCTTGGGCGCGGGCGGAGGAGCAGGCGCTGGAGGTACGTGGGCCGCGGCTGGCGCCGTGGGCCGGGCAGCCTTTGTGTAGGGCCTTCGGGTCGCCCCGTCCCAGCCGGAGCCGTCCTGGGCCTGCCTGTGCCGATCGGGCCGGGAGCTCAGAGCGTTAGGCCCGCGGGGGCGCCGTGAGGTCGGCGGCAGGCCCGGGACGGGGTCGGGGGTCGGGCGGCCCTGGCCATTTCCAGTCTTCGTGCAAGATTCTCCCTGGGCAGCGGCAAGCAGCCCAGTCAGAATGCAAGAGACATTCCGCGGCTTATTTAAATAAACCCATTATCATCTGAGGAAATCATGAGTGCTTTGCTGTGTGCTTGAAAGAGATTAATACAGGGGTACAGAGGTTTAGTTACGGAACCAGTTTCTTGAGTAAACGTTTTGCAATCGTAAACGGTATGGAAAGACTAACCAGTTTTAAGTAAAGCCACATTTTGTCGAATGAGAGTGTCTTAGAATAATGTGAACAGTATTTAAAAATGACGTTTCAGGACTTGGATTAAAGGAGACCCTTGGATACTTGAACTATTCTGCATATTCCAGAGGCGTTTTGTGATGCTTCCAGGTGGGCGGGCATATTAAACCAACCCTGCTTAGGGATTCTGGCCCAAATACCAACGTATTTGTAAGATAAACGCAAAAATAAAACGGCAGAGGCTACATGCCAGAATGTCGTTTGTGGGGAGGATGTTGGGCGGTCTATGTCATTGTCAGCTTACATGGATAATTCTTTTTTTTAAAAATCATATGGATCTGAGGCTTTCTATTTAAATGTTTAAATACATTTTATCTGTCTTACTTGATCAGAGAAGGTAAAAATTAAAAGTTTTATATGTGAGTCGCAGTGTTATGGAAGCCCTTAGGTCAAAGCTGTTTTTATTGAATTTAATTTTCCATTTGCTTTTAACTAATGTGCGTTGTGATCTTCCAGACGCTTTGTGGAATATAAAGACATGCCACTGATGATATTTAGGGACTGTGTGCTTGTATGTTCTTTTAAGTTTCTCATTAAGAATTTTTAAGATAGTAAATACAGGTCAATAGCCATATAAACAAGATTTTGGGGCTATATATTAAGTTTTAGGCCAGAAACTTTAAGGGTTGTAATTTGAGAGGGCTAGGTAGGTTTTCCGGAAGTTTGGAATTTTTCTTTCTTTTTTTTTTTTTTTATGGAGCTAGCGTTCGCATTGCTTAGACCCGAGCGTTGTGTATGAGTTGGTCCCTGGTACTCACCAGCCCTGGCAGTCCTGGAACTGCCTGTGCTCCTCACTCCCATGTGCTCTGCTTATAGGGCTGTGTCCTGATTCAGCAGGTTCAGGCTCCTAAGGGAGAAGGCCTTACTGGAGAAATCCTTGACTTATATTTTTTCCCCATCTCTGAGCCTCCCTTTCCATCTAATAGTACTTGTGTTTTCTCTTGAACATTTAAATTAATCTGTAATTTTCAATTTTCCCCCTTTTGAATAACTTATAAGACCTGTGAGAAACATGTCTGCCTGCATTGCAGGCACTCTAAGTTCCTGGCCCATAGCATGTGTTCAACAAATACCTGACAAATGAATTAGAGATTGAAATGTTTCCTTAGTAAATCTGGAAAAAAATTTCTGTGTCCTTACTTTTGTCCATCAGATCCATGTTTGCTGTATAACCAACAAAACCATTACATTGGAAATATTTGCATTGTAGATAGTATCTTTATATCTAGATTGCTTACTTTATACCTCTAAATTAGCATATTACCCAGCGTAGTGGCTTTCTGGCTTTTTCTAGTTACAGCTCACATTGCCATTGACATCGTGATATAGTACTTGTACAAACTTGATGGCTAGTTCTAGTGGGCACTGTGTACCAAGCTCTCAGTTTCTGTTTCATTACATTAAAAGGTGGTGTACCTGGTTTGGGCTTTTAATCCCAACACATGGAAAATCGAGGTGGAGTTTGAGTCCAGCCTGGATTGCATAGTGAGAATCTTTCTTTGCCCTCTCCCTCAACAAAATCTGATTGTAGCGTAATCTGACTTCGTTATTAAACTAAATCCATTAAATATTCCAGAATTGTCAGTTAAAAATCATTTCGTGTATTGTAAGTAGTTGATGTTTTTTGGGGTCAGTTGGTGGGGGTGGTGATGGTGATATTTTCAGTGTTTATAATGGAGCCAGAAACTAATAGAATCTCTAGATGGCCAAAATAGATAATGACAGAAGTGCAGTTATGTCGGTGTGAAACTTGGGTGCTTATAGGTATACAGAATGCTCTTAACTTTAGTACTTCTGTAAAGATATTTGCTGTTGCAAGTAAGGGCGGGATAAGCATGAGGGCCTTGCTGGTAAAGACAATATACCTTACTGGTAAAGAGAATATTGGACATTGGAGGTTAGCATGAATGCAGAAGTAGGCTTTAAGGACACATATTGTAGAGCAAATATTACATTTCAAGATCTAGTGCTTACTTTGTAGTATAAAATACAAAATCAAAATGAAAAGTTGGAACATAAATTTTAGCAACATTCCTTCCAGCTGATTTGTATGTTAAGACCTAACAGTTCATAAAACAGTTCATGAACGTTATAATCAGTGTCTTGTCTCACAATGTGACAGTATTCTTGGACCTTAAATATACTAATTCTGTAGGTGAGGAAAATGAAATGTGCTTGTAAAAATTTTTTTTCTTGGGTTGATCTTACTGAAGAAAAAGATTGAATTAGGAATTTTCAGACATAACTACTAGTAGTAGAATAATGAGCCCAGCATCAACATTTTGATGTTCTTTGACTCAACAGAACTTACTTTTTTTTATTGTTTTTCGGCAGTCTTTCTGTATAGCCCTGGCTGTCCTCTATATGTGTCCTCATTATATAGAGCATACTCACCATGAACTCAACAGAGATCTCTGCCTCTGCCTTTAAGTGCTTGATCTATGACTTACATATGTCCCAGTACCAAATATGGCTCAAAATTGAATTTAATGGGTTGTCAAGATGGTTCACTGGGCAAAGGCACTTGATGCCAACTCTAACAATATGAGTTCCACTCCTGGAACTCACCTGGTGGAAGGAGAGAACTGACTCCCAAGTTGTTCTGTGGCTTCCTCATGTGTGTGGTGTCATGCACCCACAGTAAAGAAGTAAACTTAAAGAGTGAATCTAAGCATCTAACCTCTGAAACAGCCCAGCTCACTGTAAATGTGCTCAGAAGGCAGTATTGACAGCGCATGCTATCAGCGTGAGAGATGCTGAGAATTCCTAGTTCCTGACCATGCTCCCTTTGGGTAGGAGGTCTGTGGAATACATTAATTTCTGTGTGCTGATTGTTAGGTGGTGTGTGACAGCTTAATTTTCAGCATTTTTAAACCCCTTTTTTTAAAGATTAATTTTTTTATGTGTATGGATGTTTTGCCTGCATTTGTGAGGAGTCTTGAAGCCCTAGGGCATCAGACTTCCTAGAATTGAAGTTATGGACAGACTTATGTGAGCCACCATGTAAGTGCTATGAACTGAACCTGGATTTTCTAGAAGAGCAGCCCTTAATTGCTGAGTCATCTCTTTAGCTCCCTTTTAAAATGTTTCATCAAAAATTGGGGAGTGGAGAGGACTCTAGTGTTCTTGTTGTGTAGGCCTGCTAGTGGAAAAGGATCTTCAGGTTTGTTTCTCTGATATAAACTTGGGAAATTTTAAATTTTATTTATTTATGAGACAGTATATTGTGTAGCTCTGCCTGGCCTCTTGAAATCAGAGGTCTGCCTGCCTCTGCCTTCCAGGTACTGGCATTAAAGGCATGTGTGTCATCATGCCCAGTTATTTTTTAAGATTGCTTTTTAATTGTGTTTGTATGTATGTGTGCATGTGTGTGCGTGTGCGTGTGTGTGTGTGTGTGTGTGTGTGTGCGCGCGCATATGCATGGAACTGTAGGTGTCAATGAAGGCCAAAGGTTTTGGATCCCCCTGAAGCAAATTACAGGTGGTTGCAGGCTGCCCAGTGTGGGTAGTGAGAATCAAATTCCACTCCTCTGCATGAGCAATGAACTCTTAATTGCTAAACCATCTCTTCAGCCCCTCCAGCCTAATTAGCTTTTGAAGGATAGTTTATCAGATGCAGAATTTCTGCTTTGCAGTCTTTCCTCTTTTTTTTCTGCACGTTAAGTATTTCATCTTACTGCATTCTGGGCTTTGGCTTCTGATTAGAAATAGACAAATATAATCAAGGATCCATTGTATGTGAGGAGTCATTTCATGAGGATTTCAGATCCTTCTTTGGCTTTGGTTTTGAGAGAGTTTGGTCTTATGTATATGATTGTTGGTATGGATTTAAGTTATTCCTGCTGGAGTTCACTGAGTTCCTAGGGTGTGTAGGTTCATATCTTTCATCAAATTTGGAAATTTGGGGCCATTTCTTCAGATCTTTTTTACTTTGTCTTCTCTGTCATTCTTCAGTGCATGTTCTGATACTCTGGATGGCGTTTTTAGGTTCTCTTAGTCTTTCTTCAGTTTTATTTTAATAATTATTTTTCCTTTGGATTATAATTTTAGTACTTTTTTATGATTCAGTTTTGGGATTGAAAACAGGTCATATTGAATATTACAATGAGGTAGTCTGGGGAATTTTATTATGTATCTGTTCCCCTGGCTGCTTATTACTTGTGATTTGTCTGGTTTTTAAATAACTTTTCCAAACTGATTTCACAGAGACTGCTCTTTTTATCTAGTTACTTAAGTCTCCACCTGTCATCTTAGTGTTCAGCCAGCGAACTGACATATTTTCTTATATTCCTGGAAACTAAAATAATAAAAAGCGTACCCTGGTTTTTTAAATTGGCTGAAATAATTCAGTGTTCATTAGGCCATGCAGGACTCTGCCTTACTCCACCTCCTGCTTACCCAGAGCCCAGTCAGCAGCTAGAGATGTAAATCTGGATTCTCTCAGGTGTTGTCTGAGAGCTGAGAGTGTATCTGGACCTAGACACACATGAGGTGCTCTTTGAAACCTTTTCCTTACCCTCTGCCTCCTCTTTTCCAGGCGTTTTGGTGTGTGCACTGTTTCCTTTGTCTACAGTTGGTCACAGTTGCTTTGGACCACTACTGCCTAGATTGCTACTTTAGCTCTGAGCTCCAAGAGGGTAAAACAAAGGCAGCTTCTCCGTTTACCCCAGAGATCCAATGGGCAGGTCTCAGTGCATAGTCAGATGCTTTGAGGGTGTGAACCAGGCACTCTTAGCCTTAGAAAGCCCTTGGGACATTGTGTACCCTGTTGCTGCTGGACTGGGGAATGGGTTTGCTGTTCTGGTGAGGGAATTCACAGCACTCTGTGCTGCAGCTTAGCAGCTGTTTTCTTTTTTTAAGCTCCCAAGTTTTTGCAAGTTTTTTATTTTATTTTATTTTTATATTTTTAAAATAAGATTCCAAGGTTCAAGGAAGGTTGATTCTGGCAGTTTGTAGTTTTTGTCAGTTTAATGTTGCATCATTGGCCAGACAGGTTCAGCACTGTCTTTAGCAAGTTAGAAGAATTTTACAGTGACTATAAGGTGTGTTTGTCACTCCCCCATGTGTGTTATATATGTATTCATGTGAGTGTATACTTGTGTCATGTGTGTGGAGGACAGTGTTTAATGCATCACTCGCCACCTTTTTTGAGACAGAATCTCACTGAACATGGAACTCATCCACTTGACTGAGCTAGCTAGAGCTCCAGGGATTTCCCCGTCTATGCCCCATCCAATCCTAGCATTGGGGTTACAGATTCAAAAGCTTCTGGTCCAGTTTTATGTGGGTACCAGGGATCTGAACAAAGTCTTTATGTTTGTGTGGTAGACTTCATCATCTGAGACATCTTCCCAGTTCTTGAGTATAGTTTTTCAGATAGATATGGAAAATGACCACCTTAGAAGGTAATCCTGTGAACATGTAAGCTACTTTAAAGGGTGCTTTTTCGGTTGTGTGATTACAGATCAGCTCTGGCCTTGTAACTGGACTGCTGTCCTAGACAATAGTGCTGCATTCCGGTAAATATTTGCTTACAAAATGTGCTTTTGCTAAATTTATATAAACATGTATCAGCTGCTACTTGTCCCATGGCCAAAGTTCGCTGATTTGTAGATTGACAATTACTAGACCCCCTGCCTCAAGCTAACCCAGTGGTCTAAAAAACAAGGAGGAATTAATGAGAAGCGTAGGTAAAAGTGTGCTCATTGTAGGCGCCATTTATCATATGGTAGAAACCTCCCAGCAAGGGGCATTCAGGTTTGCTGAGGAGGAAGGGTGGTCCCTCGTTGAACGAATAGCTAGTGCAAGATTTAGACAAGAGTATCAAAATGGGGACGATAGTGTCCCCTTTTGTTTTATTGGACACTCCCTGTTCTTTTAACATGGTTTAAGCCGAGTTGTCTTTCCTTATTTGTGTTGTTCATAACTGGTATAAACTGGCATGACTGATACAAACTGGAACTTTAAAAAGAATTTTATCTGTAACCTGAAGAAATGGAAAATGAGTGGAGAAAACATAAGAACAGAGACAGGTTTCAGGGCACTTAGTTTGCTTCTAAAGATTTTGAGTTATAATTCTTCCACTGAATACAACACCTTCAAGATGTCTATGTTATAGCACAGGACAGAATCATCCCCCCCAACATGTGTACATGTATACATGTGTGCGGAGGCTAGAGGTCAATGTCAATGCCTTAGTTACTCTCCACCTTTATTTATTGGACAGAGCCTCTCACTGAAGTTGGAGCTCTTTGATTGACTAGACTGGCTGACTCTTAAGCTCTAGGGATCTAACAGGATGGATGCTGCTGGGTCTAGCTTTTTATGTCAGATGCTGGAGATCAAAAAATCAGGCCCTCATGCTTGTATGGCAAGTACTTTATACCCTGAGCCATCTCCCTAGTTACAGAATTTCCTTCCTTTTAAATAATTATATGATCCTCTGCTGTGTGTATAAAACACATTAAAAAGGCAAACTTTTTTTTCCCTGACTACTTGATTTTCCATCTTTTGTTACTATAAAGATACTGTTGTGAGCACTGATGCACAAATAACTTCAAGCCCTGTATTGTTTCTTTCAGGTATATGAGAATGGGTTGTCACACCAGTTACTGGTTTTGGAGCCCATTCTAATAAAATGACTTTATCTGGACTAGTTATATTTGCAAATTCTTTGCTGTTTCTAAATAAGGACACATACTGAGGTTCTAGCGATGAAGATTTTTTGATGGGCACTAATTGTTGTATGACGGAAGGAAATCTTAGACATAGTTTCTGGTTCCTATTCATGAAATTCTTAAAAATCTTGGAATTTTTTTTTATCTTTTTATGCTAATGAAGTGAGTGGAGAGGGGTTTTATAGCTGTGGGAATGGGAGTTGGTTGTTTGCAAAACTAACCATGTGTGTTTAAGGAGTTAGGACTTTAAGCTTCAACTCCTAACCTCCCAGGAATGCAATCCCAGTCATGCCCTTATGGTGGACACATCAGTGAATGGGAGGGTGGCATACTCTGGCTCTTCACTAACTCCTCACTCAGTTGTCTTTGTAAAATTAAAAGATAGCTTGACTTGTAAAATGTGATAATTTAAGCCATCACTCTGTAACATCACCACTTCCCTTTAATTTTGACAACCCCAGAGTTAGGACTCCATTCCACACACAGTACTGCTCCTGCTAAAGATGGTAAATGAGTCCAGGGTATCCACTGTGATGCTCAGGCAGACTCAGGTTTGCAGTTTAGTGGAATGGTTCACAGGGAAAGAGCTCTGTCGGGCTTCTTTTCATTCGCTGGATTGTGACTTTGGAGGAGTAGATGCTGTAGGTTCTGATGGTGTCCAGTTTGTCAGATCTTCCATTGGTTTTGGTTTTGCTGTTACACAAACAAATCTTTGCCTAGCACAAGAACAAAGATTTTCTTTTCCTGCTTTTGCAGAGTATTTATTCAGATTCACTTTGTTTAATTTTTATCATGGCCATGCATTGTTGGTGAGTCTTCCCTTGTATTGAGGTATTTAAAGATAACTTTGTTGGTTCACTGGGAGTAGGGATTTCAGTACCCACATTAAAGAAGGGATAGAATAAATAGTCTTTGCAGAAATGGTTTGGAAGTCATTTAATGGACGACAGCTGTCATGAGTAATGGGAGAGATGAATTGTTATTATACTGCTGCAGTATTTAAGACACATAGTTTTAAATGAAAAAAAAAAAATCAGTTTGTACAAAGAACCAGGAAAGTATGACATACAGGAGGAAAGGAAACAGGAACCACCCACTAGACGGCCCAGAAACACTTTGAAGTAACTGTCTTAAACACTCAGATCTCTTTAAGAAACCCTAGGCCACAAAAGCAGAAACCAGAACAAATGAACAAGCATGCACTAAAAGGATTTGGAGAACAGTGTGCTCAGAAATGGGACAGAGCAATAAAGATAAATTACAAAGAGGAAGCAAGGGACAGTTATAGAGCTGAAAAGTGTAATCTCTGAAATAATCTTTAGGAGGAGAATGAGCAACTGTGGAAGTCTGTGAGAATATCCAGTTAATGGCGAAGGGGTAAAAGCCAGGAGGATCTGTGGGATACCATGAAATGTATGTGCCTGAACACCTGCACACACCCAGGAGAGCTCAGGGAATGGCAGTCAAAGGCTAAGTACCTCCCAGATTCAGATGGAAGATATAAATCTGCATATCTAAATAGCACAAAGTTGGGTAGCTTGGTGAGAACTGATTTATAGTCAGGAGACTAGCAGGTCCCTAGGGAATCTGGATACCATACCCCTATAGTTTTCCAACAGTTTTCCACGGTACTTGTTTAGAAGCCTTATTTGGCCTTACACGTCTTTTCTCTTGTTTATGTCTTATCTACAAATCTCTTAACAAGGACACCAGCCATTGATTTAGCATTCTCTTAAAGTCCGGTATTATCTTCACTTGAAATCATTTCCATCTTGTTTCAAAAAACAGTGACAGGGAGTCATTTTCACACACCTTTTTGTAGCACATAATTCAATTACTGTGGATCTGCTAGCTACAGAGCTCTTGCTTGTGGTTTTCTGTGCATGTTATTCTCATCTCTGTGGAGGATAGCTTTACAGAACATAGGCACTCCCAGTTCTGTTATCCCACTGCAACCCCAGCTCCTAGTTCTGATGACAAGCCTCATTTTCGTGGTTACCTTACAATGATGAGGCCTCTTCAGCTTTCCAGATATTCTTATTGCTTTTGGCTTTGGGACATTTTAACTGGTATGTGTATCTCTTTTGATTGTGTGGTAAATTTGTTGTGCTTTTCTAGATATGAAAACTGATTTTTTAAAAAAAAATTAAATTTGGTAAATTTAAATTATATATTCAGATATTTTTCCTGCTTCTTTGTACCCTCTTTCTGGTATTTCTTTTGTGTGTCCATTCATTGGATAGTGATGGTCCAAATTTTCTTCAGTAGTGGTTATTTGATGTTATTTTCTATTTTGCCAGCTTGAATCTTTTTTTTATGATCCCTGTAAATGATTTTTTTTTTTTTGAGGCAGAGTCTTACAGTGCAATCCTGGATGTCCTAGAACTTCATATTTTTGGGTAGCCTCAAATTTATGGCAATTTATCTGCCTCAGTTTCTCAAGTCAGTACTAGTATTACATATGTGCTACCATGCCTGGTTGCTGGTTGCGCGTGCGTGTGTGCGCATGTACATATATGCTTACATATGTACCCGCAGCCCAGAGAATAATTTGTGAGAGTTGGTTCTTTACCTTCACCTTTATGTGTCTTTTTCTGCGGCCCAGTGACAAGCACCTTTACCCCTGCTGAGCCACCTTGCCAGCCCTCATTATTTTTAATTTCAAGATTTATTTGGTCTTGTGCTGGTTTGCTTCTTTATTTGTCCTTTGCTATGCCATTGCTACCTTACTTTTTTATTCTTCTGGTTTCATTTAGTTCAATGAAGAAATATATGTGATGGCTACTTAAATGTTTTTATGAACCTCTCACAAGTAGTTTCTGTTGCCTGCTTCCTCCCATCCCATACATGAAGGGTTATACCTTTTTGTTTTTTTGATGTCTGCTGTGTCATAAGACTTTTCCTGGGGAGAAGGAACACACACACACACACACACACACACACACACACACACACACACCAAACAAACAACAAACTACTTGCCTACTTACCCCAGATAAGAAACTCATAACAGACCAAAGTACAGATACCACCACCAAAGTCTAGCTTGGTGAACCACTGAGTTTTATAGGGGTTACTTAAAGGAATGTGGGTGAGAGGTTTCTTACAGAAGCAGAAATGACTCAAAGACAGCTGTATCACTAAAGCCCACCCCAGCCTGGGTGACAGTTCCCAAAAACTGAAGAGCCTGGAGCTTACTGCACAGTTTGCAGGCAGCTTTTTGTGTTGGAAAGTGTCTTTTCCAAGTGACTCAATTGGTCTAAACCTTTTCTGTATAGCTGGTCTGGTCTTTTCAGCTTGGCTAGTCTGATTGTCTGAGTGACTTTCAGTAGTCTTTATTGTTTACTCTTAGGAGGGAGGGGCCTGGTGAATCTGGTTAGTTTTAGGGACTTTCTGAAGCTATTTTGAATTACTTAGTTTTGGCTTAAGGATTTTTCTACAGGATGAACTATTTCATTTCAATCTTGAGGAAACTGCTATGCAACAATGTCTTGTGTCGTGTGACCCTATCCCCCTCCCCCCCGCTGATGATGGATATTTGACATTTGAGATAATACCTTGGAGTGACTGTGGGTACTGGTTTCCCTACTCCGTCTCTTTGGGTTTCTTACTGTTCTTTGCTTGTTGATTCCTTTGCTGACTGCCTATCACCTACCAGTGTTGAAAGCTTCTGTTTCCCTCTTCAGCAGGGATATCTGGGTTGAGTGTCCCACAGGTGGGGCTTGGTGTGGGAGAAAGTTTCCTTCCTCACTGGTATCCCCCTCAGTAGCAGGTAGATTGGGGTGGGATGAAAGATACCAGAAGTTCTATCCCCCAGTGAGAGAACCAGGAACAAGAAGCTCTGATTTTGGAGGAACAGTGAGTCTGCCATAACTATGAACAAACATGTAGTGAATTTCTGTAATATGTCTTTCATAGGTACTTGTTCTTAGAATCATCTCAGAGATTTTACAGTCTTTGGAGTCTGTCCAGACCAGGCTGCCCTCAGACTCACAGAGATCCACCTGTCTCTGCCTCTTGAGTGCTGGGATTAAAGGCATGCCCCCCCCCCCCCCCCGGGCACGTAGTCATATTTATAACAGGTTTTGTTTTTGTTTTTGTTTTGAGACATGGTCTCACTATATAGCCTGTAGACCAGGCTGACTTCATAAAGATCCACCTGCCTTTGCCTCCCAAATTCTGGGATTAAAAGTGTGCACCACTACACCAGCTTAAAACAGTTTTTAATCAGGTTCTCTCAGGAGTCCAGTCTGGTGATGGTTGATATGATTGATGGTTTTGTTAGAACCTTAGTAGTTGATTTTCCAGTCTGAACCAGAGAAATGCTCTAGGCAATAGGAATTTGTGTCACCTATCCAAGTGTTCTGGACTTGGATGGACTGCAACAAACCAACTGCTGCCTCTTTCTTTGCACCCTGTCCCCAACTTAAATTTCAGTTCTTAGTGTTTCCTAACAATAAAAATAACTACCAAGTGCCTCTCCTATTATAAAGATATATTGTCAAATTTAAACTTGCAGCAAATTTGTGAGGTAAAGAATAGGTTGTTGTTGTTGTTTTTGTTTGTTTATTTTTTACAAGAAAAGAAAAAAGAAGGGCTCTATTTCTGTTGTTCTTCTGAGCTATCTGGTGGCTTCTTGCCATGTAGAGATGTGAGCTGTGCTCTGTGTGTAAAATTTGCACTTAGGACTTCATATGAAGCAAAACACCCACTGCTGCCTTCTGTTCTGAGTCCATGCCTTAGCAGTCAAACTTTGGATATACCAGTAAAAAACAATACAATTAAAATTTTGCCCCTTATGGTTTGACAGTTTTTACTTTTTATAAAATGTGGCTAATAAATAGAAAACTTTTTACATAGTTTGTATTCTACTTCTGTTATTTAGAAAAATGTGAAGGCTGAGAAATTATTATAGGAGTTTAATTTTTTAATAAGTCATTTATTCCTTTTGTGAAGTAAAAGTTATAATTTAAAAATTGCTGTTTTCACCAAATTTTCATACCTAATATTCAACAAATTTTTGGATTGCTTTTATTTTATTTTAAAAAAACTAATGCTTCAGCATGGCTGAGGATTTATAATTGCTATATATAGAACTTCATATCTGGAGAGTTAAGCTGGATTCCTAAGGAAGCTAGTATCTTAATTGATTGTCTTGATTTAACAAAACTGATTTGAGTGGATTCTTTTTCACAGATGATGACTTTGACCAGTTTGACAAGCCTGGTGCAGAACGGTCCTGGAGAAGAAGAGCTGCAGATGAGGACTGGGACAGGTGTGTGCACCCTTGGACTGCCCTAGGGTGTCATTGTGATGCCTGTGATCATATGAGGGACACAGAGATCTTTACCAAAGATAGTGTGCTGGTCCTTTCATGCCTTGTCTTACGCCTTCTGGGCTGATGGGAGTTCTCTTCAGGCCTCACAAGTACCTGGTCCAAGCTTGTGTTGTAGGTAACTGAGGAGCATGAACTTGCTTTCCTCTCTGTTTATAGGACAACACCACAACCATTTGGATGTCTCAGTACCTTTTGCTGTATATCCTATCCAGTAGTTAGTGACTTTAAATTTTTTGCCATTTCAATATGTATTGATTTTTAATTTTGTTTTTCTACTAATAGTGTCAGTGAACATACCTGCTTAGTAGTCCACTCTTGCACACACATTTGCAAACAGTTGGTGTCAGCTCATTGTGGCGACTCCTTGGGGGGGAATCTCTACTTTTAGAGGAGGAGTGCAGGAGATGCACAGGCTAGCTGTGTTGGGTCCTGAGGCCAGTGCACAAAAAATATACTAGGGTTATGTACTAATTTTGTTTAAGAGCACATACCTATAGAAGTTTACAGAATGGTTTACAGTGGAGTCTTTCATGATCAACATTTGGCTAGCCTTCGCTGACTCATTCACTGCATCAGTCTGGATTCTAAAGAAAGGACTGTTAGGGTGTGAAAGAGATGTATCTTATTTATGAGGTAGAAGGGGGTGGGTATGTATGTATTGTATGGTTCTGACAAAGTTAAGTTTTTAACAATACAGTTGCCTGAAATTGATTACATCAGTTGATATTTAACTTATTCAGTCTTTCAGGCACACGTGAAAGTATAATATATAGTACATTGAACCCAGTGTACTGACACCCAACTTGAGAGATTATCAGTTTTTAATCTGTACAGTCTGCTAACCCATCAAATCAGTAGTTTCACCTGGAAGCACTTGAAATTATTTCTTAAAATACATAGTGTTTACACATACAGACATACTGAGTCCAAGAGAAATCCCTGACTATACATGCCTAGCTAATGTTCATATTTCCCATTACCTTTTATGTTTGCATTTGTGCCTGTGTCAGTGTATTTTAATACAGTGCAGGTACATGACTACTTTTCTATGGTTTGAATTTATATCCAGATAAAGGTCTGTATTTTAAAATAAAGTGTAGGTTTTTCCTGTTTGTGTTTTCTGTTACTATAGTGAAGTGCTTGGACAGTTAACATAGTAAGTTTTGTGTTTTGGCTCATAGTTTTGGGGGCTCCAGTTCAGGCCCATTAGCTTTGGGCCTCTGATAAGGAAGCGGCGCATGCCAAGAAAAACTATTCATATTATGAGCCAGGACCATACCCATATTCCACCATCCTCTGTGAACCTTCCTGGGACCTCACACTAGGCACTGTCTCCTTTGAGTCTCCCCAGCACCACCCTGGAGACCATGTCTTTAACTGAGTCATGGCCTTTGGAGACCATATATCAAAACTGAAGCCTTTAGTTCTTTGTGAGAGACAAAATGATATATTTTCTAGAATTTCTGCTTGACGGCTTATTTTTAGATAGCCTAACCCCTTGTGTTTTATGTAAATGCATATTTGTTCACATTGAAGTCTTAGTATAGAGAGTAAAGGTGTGTGGATGTCTCTTGAGTCTGTTATGTACCCACACTTCTGAAGAATTTAAAGTAGTCACAGTGTTTTTTTTTTTTTCCTGTAATATGTCTATTAACTAGGAAGTTCTTCCAAGGCACAGATTAGACCAGAGATTTTCACTTGCCCATTTCCAAAGTAATTACCTGTAACATCTTCCACTCCTGAGCATTGTTTTAGAATACTTTTAAGTCATAGACTCTTACGTCAGTTGTGTTTTATCTGCCGTAGTTATTCTCTTAGTGGTGGTCACATTGTCCTAATATTCCCTCAGTCAGAATTTATCCTGGTTGGCTCCTGAGTTTGTCTGATGTTAGGATTTGTAGTTTTTGGCAGTTTCCTTCCTTCCTATTGTGCTGGTTTGTCATGGTGTGAGGCAGCCTGGTTTTATTACTCTTGTCAGTATGGGTAGCAGTTGTCTGAAGGTGTAAGTCACAAACAATCCCACACCAGTTTGGAATTATGATTAATAAAATGGTTATTTATTTAAAGGGAAAAAAACTTACAGATCACCTTCCCAGACAAGAGCCCTCTTCGCAATCAGGAAAGGAGTCTAGTAGCCTGAAGTGGAGCCGGAAGCAAGAGAGAGAGAGAGAAAAGAGGGCTGCCACTGCTTTTTTAAAGAGAGAGACCAAGTCCCAGTGGGCTGGTATCTCAGCGGCTATTGGCTGAAGGAGCGGAAGGAGCTCCCACAGCAGTTGTCTCTGTGAACCAGCTTCTGTTCCCATGTGGTCTGCAGTAAGATGTTTGAATATTCAAGGTTCTGTGTTATACATGTTTTTGATAACTGTTCAAGCATAAAACACCTTCTGCTTGCTTGCATAATGCAGAAGAAGTTTGGAAGAGTGATTATTATGAAAACCTGCTCTCAAGTATCAGTGGAGATGTGTAAGAGGATACTGTGATGCTGGCTCAGCATCTAAGTTCAAGCAAGACTGAGAAGGTCTTAACTGAAAATTTAATGAATGTTTATTTGGGGAGCAGGCTTAGAGAATGAGGAGGACACCCAGATCATAAGTAGCTCCCACCCAGGCCCCAGGGAAAGGTATGTCTGCGCAGCCAGGAAAGCTATACTGGTGTTGGGGGGCTTTCCTTATACTACTCCCTTGGATTGGTGGTGTTGGAGGGGAGCTGATTTCTATCTTACGATTGATGACATTTCCCTAGGTCCTTTCCATTAGTTTGAATGAATTTAGAAGCCAGAGGTGGGGACAGCTTTTGTGAACCATTCCTGGAGGATATAGTCTAAGTCTAGAATGTGGGTAGGAGCCAGGAGGGCAGGAGACTGGGTTTTCAAGCAATGGCCATACTGTCATATGTAGCCAGGTGACTGACAACTAAATAAATATACAGTCATTAAGATTTGGTTTCTTCAACGCTGAGATTCCATCTTACACCTATAAGAATGGCCAAGATCAAAAACACTGATAACAACTTAGGCTGGAGAGGATGTGAGGTAAAGGGAACACTCCTCTATTGCTGGTGGGAATGAAATGATATTCCTTTGGATATCAGTATGGTGGTTTCTCAGAAAATTAGGAAACAACCTTCCTCAAGACCCGGAAATACCACTATTGGTATATACCCAAAGGGCGCTCAATCGTACCACAAAAACTATGCTCATAACAGCATTGTTTATTATAACCAGAACCTGGAAACAACCTAAATGTCTCTCAACTGAAGAATGGATAAGGAAAATGTGATACATTTATACAGTGGAATACTATACAGCAGAAAAAAATAATGACACCTTGAAATTTGCAGGCAAGTAGATGGATCTAGAAAATACCATATTGAATGAGGTACCCCAGATCTAGAAAGACAAATATCATATGTACTCACTCATAAAAGTGGCTTTTAGACATAAAGAAAAACCAGTCTACAATTTACAATCCCAGAAGACCCGGAGAGAGACATACATGGATCTAATGTACATGAGATGTAGAAGGCAAGATCTCCTGAGTAAATTGGGGGAGGATAGAAGAGGAGGGGAGAGGAAGGGAGGGGAGCAGAGAAAAATATGTACCTCAATAAAAACAATAAAAAAAATTGGTTTCTAATTTTCAAATTCTTTTACGTGTTAGCAAAAGTTGCATATTCTTTGTAATTTTTTTTAATGTAATTTTGAACACCTCTTATTACTGTCCCAATTAGTGTGACCTGGGAACATGGTATCACCTTCCATTTTCCATTACAAGCTATGGCATGGAGGAATATTCATTTTCAAAGAGGTACTTGCGTATTTTGGTCATGTAGAATCAGGTTCTCATTTAGGGCATTGGCTGGCAGCCTTTCTTCCTGCCTTCATAGGAGGAATGGAATACAGAAAATAATCAAATCCTAGATATTACTGGCTTTAAAATGTTGGAAGGACCTGTGAAGAAGTCAGAAAGGTGGATTTTGTTTGTTTGTTAGTTTGTTTTCAAGACAGTGTTTCTTTGTGTAGTCCTGGATATCCTGGAACTCTCTTTGTAGATCAGGCTGGCCTTGAGTTTAGAGATCCACCTGCCACTGCTTTGCAGTGCTGGGATTAAAGGTGCGCCACCCCTTCCAGCCAGAAAGGTGGATTTTTAACTCCTTGCCTTGCCTCTCTTTTGTGTGACCTTTGGCAGGTTATTTAAGGTCTTGTCCATATTTCTGTTTGTGAAGTGAGGGTATGAGACTCACTACAGGGTGACTTAGAGTAACTCAGAACCTAGCATGTGAACTGAATGGTTTGTCATGGTGTTTCTAGTTCTGAAAGGCCTTTTCTTTTACAGCTTCATCTCTGAATCCTTAGAGCTCCCAGTGTTGTGTTCAATACGCTAAAATAGTAAATTAGTGCTGGTGTTAATCTCAAAAATACTGTTTTGACATTTTTTCACTGCTTTGGGGGCCTAGATGTTATATATACATGCTATCACAATATGTACTGGTGCTTAGAATGTAGAAACAGAACTGCTTTGGGAACAAAGAGTACAAATGGAAATGGGGAGAAGAGGGAATACATTATATACCTGAATGAAAATGGCCCTATATAAACCCTGAATAATAAAAAAACATTTAAAAAATGCAATAGAAGGTATTTTAAGCGTCTTGAGATGGTAAAGGCATCCTCTGAGGCCTGAGGAAAACCTGGGCCTAGTCACTTCAGCACAAGAGCATGCTGGGAAACCTGGCAGGTGATCACTGTGATTTCCATATCACACTCCTTAGATACTGCTTATAATTTTATAACATAATTTAAAATTTATTTCTTTAAAAGACTTTTAAAAATTTTATGTGTGTGTGCCATGCAAGTGTAGTGCCATTGGAGGCCAAAAGGGAGTGTTTGATCTCCTAGAGCTGGAAGTGAAAGTGATTTTGAACTGTCTGACATAACTCTGCAAAATCAGGAAGTGCTATGAACTGCTGAGCTACTGCTTCAACTTAATTGTTTTAAATTGCTTTTGGTTTCTGCTAGTTTGATGAGTATCGGATGATTTCTTGTGTGTGTTTTTTTCCCGATTAATGATATTGAATACTTTTTCCTTTATATCATAAGTTTTTAAAGATTAGGAGAAAGATTAGGTGTTCCTTTGTATATATTTTATATTTTGCAGATTATTAAGTAGATACAGAGGGATTAAAATACTCTACTATGCTGCTAAGCTTCAGCTGAAGTCTAGTAAGCCACCTTCTGTGTTGAACCCGGCCTTAGGTGACAAAGACTTGTCCCTGTGTCCTTGAAGAATGTCTTTATTCATCCTGTAAAGAAAAGGAAGTGTAGTGTAGCAACCTGAAAGTTCCCACACCCTGGAACAGTTACTGGATTCCTGAGTGGCTTCTCCTTTTCTATGCTGTTAGGAGTGACACACTGCATTTCTCTTTCCCCAGTGAACTAGAAGATGATTTGCTTGGAGAAGACTTACTCTCTGGCAAAAAGGTAAGAATTAAGGTCGCTTAAAAGAATTATTTATTGTAAACACCATCACTTGTACATGGGATGAATTTCTAGAAACCTGAGCATGGACCAGAAGTTTGTAAATGGAATGATTGTTTTGTTGCTCTATCAAAATTGCCTTAGCACCTCACAGATGCTCAGCATGCATTCTGTCCTGGAGTTACTCCTCCAGCTCAGCAGAATGGCTGCTCATTAGTAGGTGCTGTGGATATTACCATGGGGAGCAGGCATTTTAGTTCCTACTGTGTCCAGTGCACTCTAGCAGGTATCATAATAGGGATATGATACCTATATATGATAGGGTATCATAAATGGGATAATAGTAGCATAAAAGATGTGCCTAAAGGAATGTAACAGTTATAGGTGTGATTGTGGTTCTAGACTGCACTTCTTGGGAGTATTCGCTAATAGCTTAAAGGTAAATTTGTCAAACTATATAACAGATCTGCATGTAAATACTGCTAGAAGTTCTCATGGAAACTTTTCTAGACCTTTTTGACGAAATACCTTGAAGTATTATCTTTAATATGTGTGTATCTGCCTAACATATACTTCTAATCTGTTTCATATATCATGTGAAAAGTAGAAATGGGAAACAAGGGCTGAAAGTGAGAGATTTATTTTTGTGTATGTGTGTGGGGGCTTACATGGTTGGGAATACTTGTATATACGTGTATCTGGGGAGGGGTCAGAAGTTGACACTCTTAATCTCTTAGTTACTCTTCTTTTTAATGAAGCTAGGTCTCTTGCTGAGTCTTAAACTAGCTGATTCAGCTAGTCTAGCTAGTCAGCTTTCCCCATCTGCCAAGCTGTTGGGTTATAGGTGGACCATTGTGCACACACAGTTTTTGCTTGTGTTCTGGGGTTCCGAACTATAACCCTTGCACTTGATTGGCAATTGCTGAAGTGCCTCCCAAGATACCCTAAAGTAAATTAACAGTTTTTGATTCACTAAATAGTTTCAGAACATTTTCTGTTTTCACTTAATATTCACATAATTATTTGAAAATGGTGTTTATGAATGTGTACAATGTTTATGTGTGAGAAAGAGGTTATACATATACTTGTATGTACTTATGTACATGTATGCATGTGGAGGCCAAAGATTGCTGCTGCATGTCTTGTTCAATTGCTTGCCACCTTATTTTTTGAAGCAGGTTTTCTCACTGAACCTGGAGATTACCATTTTAGCTAGACTGGCTAGCTAGTTAGGGAGCCCAAGGGATCATCTTCTTGACCTCTCTAGTGGTGGAATATGGGTTCATGCTGCTTCTACACCTGACTTTCACGTAGTGCTGGGAACTAAACTCGGGGCTTTATGCTTGTGTGGAGAGCACTTTGAGCCTTCTCCCCAGGTCCTCAACATAATTCTTTATACTTCATTTTCGAGTCTTAAAATTGTTAGGACTCATGTTCTCAAGAACTAAACTGAAACTTACTACATTTGCAGTTAAGACTATTTCAGACAATATAGTAGACTTGGACTGGGGAATCTATCCCTGTCCTGCTGTCTCTCTAACTGTTAACTATTAGGCCTCATCAGCAGTTTCTCTAGTAATTGAATGTGACTTGGGGTTCTTCCTCAGTCAAATTTCTCCACTGTGTTCTGCTTCTATTGATCATTAGCCTATGTGTCCCCTGGTTTTTTTTTTTTTTTTTTTTTTTTTTTTTTTTTTTTTTTTTTCGAGACAGGGTTTCTCTGTGGTTTTGGAGCCTGTCCTAGAACTAGCTCTTGTAGACCAGGCTGGTCTCGAACTCACAGAGATCCGCCTGCCTCTGCCTCCCAAGTGCTGGGATTAAAGGTGTGCGCCACC
This sequence comes from Alexandromys fortis, assembly GCF_014885135.2. Lineage (NCBI taxonomy): Eukaryota > Metazoa > Chordata > Mammalia > Rodentia > Cricetidae > Alexandromys > Alexandromys fortis. Next base: position 1,206,751 of record NW_026068056.1, read on the forward strand.
ACCGCCCGGCTCTTTTAAGTATTATTGATAAATACAAACACACATATATATGACCTGCTGAGTTTATATAGCTTATATATGTATATATGTTTAAGGCTTACCACTTGGGATTAAATAACCTATCAGGAGAGCTTGTCCTGTGATTCTCTCTCTTCAGCAGCCATTGCCCTTATTTGTTTTTCTAGGATGGGTCCTTGTGAGATATCCCTCATCCATGTTGGGATGCCAGCTGGTTATCATTGTGTGGGTCTTATTTAGATGACCATATTGTTAAGAATTTATAGGTGCAGCTTCCTGACATATAAGGAAGGTGCTGTCTGATTGCTAATTTCCTGGCTCTTACGTCTTTTTACCCTTCTCTTCCCAGTTGTTCCTTGAACCTTCAGTCTGTCTAGTCGTTGTGTTGTAGGTGTATCAATTGGAGAAGGGCATTCTACAGTCTTTCAGAAAACAACAATTTCAGTTTTCTGCATTTTGACCAGTTGTAGATTTCTGTAATGGTCTTTTTTAAGCTGCTAAAAGAATCATTCTTTCTGAGGTGAGAGTTGCATTTGCTTGTGAATATAAAAATAGGTTTTTGGAATGAAGTTGAGATTTATACTGTGTGCTGTGTGGTCTTGTGTTAACTTAATACAAACTAGAGTTATCAGAAAAAAATGGAACCTCCAATACGTTCATAAGATCCAGTTGTAAGACATTTTATTTTCTTAGTTAGTGATTGATGGGAGAGTGCCCAGCCCATGGTGGTTGGTGTCATCCCTGGATTAGTGGTCCTGGGCTCTATAAGAAAGGAGGCTGAGCAAGCCATGGGGAGCAAACCAGTAAGCAGTTCTCCTCCATGGCCCTTGATTGTATTTGATGATGAACTATCATGTGAAAGTGCAAAACCAAATAAACCCTTTCTTCCTCAACTTGCTTTTTGGCTGTGGTGTTTCATCACAGCAGTAGTAACCCTCGCTAAGACACACTGGTTTAGGAAAGTGGCAGTAGTAGGTCCTTCTCTAGGTCCATGACCTCACCAGCTGCAGACTAGTTGTCTAAGAATACAGTTTTCACCTGTGTGTTTCCTCTTGTTGAGTAGGCCTTTAGTCTAATTAAGTGGTTGTTGGTCACTTTTGAGGTATAAGTGCCATTTTTGTGCCCTTGGGTTTATCTTGCTGTGCTAGTCATTATTGTAATTTGTAGGCTAACTGGGTAGAATTTTTAATTACTTTTCTCCATTGGCAGTTTATATATATAGCACCTATTAGATACTGGAAGAACTATTCCTCAGGGAGTGGTTTTCCAAGGTCAGTCCTAGCTTGATTCCTTCAAGTTTTCTCTTCGAAGTATATAATGTTTTCAGCAATGGGATCTTACCATTAAATTTTGAGAGGCAACCAAGGGTGATAACAGCAGCATATATTGTTTGGCGAGTCTCTTTGGATCCCCAGGTTTCCCATGACTGGCAATATTAGATTTCATGGCTCTTGGAGGAGCATTATTACCCCTAGTGGAGTAATTTCATTCAAATTATTTATATATGTATATGTTTACTTGCTATATATGGATTTTTTTGTTTTTGTTTGTATGGGTTTTTTTGGAGACAGAGTCTCTCTATATAGGTCCTGACTGTTGTGGAACTTACTATGTAGACTAGGCTGGCTTCTAACTCAAAGAGCCTGTCTGTTTCCAACATACCCAGCAATACATGTGTGTTTTTAGGTAAGCATAAAATAATGTGTTTCTCTCTGGCTTTTTTATTCTCCCTCTTTCCTCCTTTTTCAATATTGTCCTCTTTTTCTCCCTTTGTAGATATAGTTGTCCCCCATTCCCATTTTCCCCTTCATAGCACTTGTGTCTACTATCCCCCTCTCTAGCACTGCCCCTCATCTGATCCCTTTTTCTTTGCTGGTTTCTCTGGCTACTCCAGGATATGTACTCACATTAAACTTGAGTGGAAACTCAAGGAAGAAGAGAGAATGGTATAGTTGATTCTGGTGGGGCTTTACCCAGCGTCATCAGATTTTAGTGAGAGGTGGTCTTGCTTCAAAGTTGCTCGCTCACTCCTTCCTGACTTAATTTGAAGAGTACTTCAGATATGTTGTTTTAATGTATAAATCTTAATGTGCTTAAGGATCTTCTTTGGCAGTCTGTTGTGGTAGTTCTTGTCTCAGGGTTTGGCATTTCAAGACTATATTGCCAAATTGCTTCCTGGAAATGTTTGATTAGCTTTTGTTCCTAATAACAGTGTGTCTTGGCATCTACCACCTTTCTTTCACACAGGTCTGATATTGCTTTTAAGAAAGAATCTTTGTCAGTGTGACTGATCTTAATGATTGCTTGTTGTTTAATTCATAATTATTTGATTTCTAGTAAAGATTGGACCTTTCTCAATGTATTTGTTTTGCAAGTTTATTGCTCTTGTTTGTGATGATACTGGGCGCCTGTAATCTGCTTTCCACTAGAACAGGTGGAAAGAGGTATGTCTTTGTAGTGACATGTAGGCCCTCGTGACAGTGGAGAGTGTCTAGGGCTGGGTTTTAATTGTGTTGAAAAGGCAAGGCTGCAAACTGAGGAAGAGGATAGGATGACTGAGGTGGAGCTAGGGTGCTAGTTTGTAAATCCTTCTTTCTTCTGTTTTACTATGGCGTCACCTTCATATCCAGACAGGAGTCTCTGTCATAAGTGCCAATGTTGGAGAATGTTTGAGGACCATTTTGTACCCATCTTTAAACCCCTGATACCCCGTGGAAAGTCCTCCTTCTTGGGAGTTTTGGAGGGAATGTTTTTCTATCTTCTTGGGAAGGTGAGGCAAAGGATTTCACAAGCAATCACTGCCATTCTTTGTTCTTCTTTATACCTGCAAGTATTATTTTCTTCTTGACAGTTTGAGCAGAATTCTCTCAACCTTTCTGCTTGCCTGAAAAATAGTTGGCTCCAGTTCAGTGGGATTTCCTGAAAGCCATCTCTGAGTTGCTGCTTTAGTGTTTCCCTTTGAGGATTAAAGCTTTTCCAGGGAAGTGGACAGAAAAGCTCAATCCTCAGAACTGAGGTTTGACAACTACTGGGACCTATCATAATATATATTTCATTTTTTTTTATCTATTTGTTTGCTTGTTTGATAATTACTACTTGAATGATTTTGAAACTGGTAGTTAGGAGTTTAAACACACAAATGCATACACATAAAGAATTTCCTTGAAGTTTAAATACATGTGTTCCTTTGCACACGCATGCACACACTCGCATATACCCAGAAATGACTCCTGCAATTTAAACATACAGCATACACATAGGCAAACATACAAATGTTTGACACACACTGAAGCAGCCTTTCTTGAAGTTCACTGAATTACTAATTTTTAAGCATTTCCTAAGGTTTTATTTGCTGAGATGGAGAGTAAACTTAGGTTTGTCCATAGCAGGCATGATTACTGTGTAGTATCTGCTTCACTCTCAGAACTGGCCCTTTTGGATGGCTGGTTGTATCACTAACAAACAGTAAATTTCTTTTGGATCTGTGAGTTACTGTGTTTTCTCATACAAATTCATCCTGCTGTGTTGGAAGCATGGCTTTGGGTAGCTTATTTAACTTCAGAAGTAGATGAGGCCTTTTGAACTAATAAATTTTCTTAGAATTATTTTTGACTATCAAAAGTACTGTAATAAAAAATACACAGTCAAGTTTAACTTATTCTGTAAGATGCGGATGCCAGACTGATTGTTCAGTTAAGGAGCAGAAAATCAAGTCAGTTTCTTCTCCTTTCCCAGAGAGAGAGAGAGAGAGAGAGAGAGAGAGAGAGAGAGAGAGATATTACTTGACTACCCTTTGGAAGGGTATGCCCCATTTAGACTTAGGAATGCTTTTAGTAGAGGATGGAAGTTGACCCATTCCCCAATCTAATATTGAGACATATTTAACCCAGGCTGGAATTTAGAACTCTAGCAAATCACTTTACTGTCTTTGCATATTAATTAGGTGTGTGACAATATTGAATTGAAAGAGCTGAGCTGTTACTTGTATTTTCATGTCATCTATATAGGGAAGCCAAAGATATTTTTTAATTGGTTTAATTTCCAGTCCTTAAAAGCAGCTTTTATAGGAATTGTATCTCTTGCATTATTTGAAAACTTCAGAATTTTATTTCTGTCATTGTTAGTCATTTTATGGCCATTTTTCTGGGTATTTTGGTGGGAAAACTGTTTAGCAGATACCTTTCTAGGTATGTATTACTTAATCTTTTTCTTTTATGTTAGAATTAGAATAAATTTGACCATTATACTTACTCCTTGATACTTGCTTGCCTGTGGCATTTAAAAATTGCTCAGGGATTAGCCAGTAGTCTGTATATGGGCTCTTTGGATTCTCTATGGCAATGCCAGACAATACAAACCTTCTGGGTTTCGAGAGGTCAAGCAGCAAGAGGTTAGAAACAACCCTCTCATGGTAAGCTTGTGCTTGGGAACAGGTCTTTTTATGGAAGCGACACGCATTAATTAGGTTTCTTGTTTTAATTAGAATCAGTCGGATTTGTCAGATGAAGAGCTGAACGATGATCTTCTACAGAGTGATAATGAAGATGAAGAAAATTTCAGGTGCTCAATATTAATTCATGAAAACTGGGCCATATTTAAGTAAATTGACATGTTTATAAACTTTATAACTATAATGAGTAATTGAACAATGTGGTATTGGACTTCTAACATACATTACATTCTGAGTGAGATATTGGTGTATTCTGATATGGAAATCATATAGATTGTTCCCATAAATAGGTCAGTGGCATAAAGTTACTTATGTTAGAGCAGTTTGTGAAGGCTCAGTGCTTTATGTGCATGGAGTGTAGTGGTCTCTCACTTCATGCAGGCGACTGCAGTTTGATGTTGCTCTCTTTATTTTCCTTTCAGACAGTTTTTATTGATGCCATTCTGGAAAGGTACTTGGAAATACTCAGAAAATTTTCCAAGTTTTAGGAAGAAACGAGAAAAATACACATACCTTTTTGGGTTATAAATATGATTGCAAAACATATGAAAAATGCCATAGATTTGAAACTTGTTTTCTCACATAGTTTGTGGCTAAAAGTATAGTTTTAAATTATTTTACCAGTGAGATGCATTTGCCAATTCTCTTCTTTGATATCATGAACTATATTTTGATCTTTTGAATGAAGTTAGCCTTAAAATGTATCTTTGGAGTTTGGCCAGAAGCTTGAAGTCTATGGTATGCTCTGTGTCTCTGTGTTGCTGTATAGGCTGCCTTTTTTTTTTTTTTAAATATTTTTGTTCAATTAAAAAAATTATTTTTCCTGTAGTGTTTTGCCTGAATGCATGTCTTTTTACTACTTGTCTGCCCTCTGAAGTCAGAAGAGGGCATCAGATCCTCTGAAAATGGAAGTACCAATGCTTGTGAGCCACCATGTGGGTGCTGGGAATAGAGAGTGAGTCCTCTGGAAGAACAAGCCAGTGTTCTTAACAGCTGAGCCATCTCTCCAGCTCCTGCATTTGTACTCTTACCTTGAAATGTTTGCCCTTTAGCAGTTAGTGGGTTTTGTGGCTTTAAGGCGGTGGGGAAGAGACAGAAATCTTTAATAAAGAAAAAAAAAAAAAGACCTTTTCCTGTCTTATGAAGAAATTGCCGATTTGTTTGGTTTAGGTTTCTCTGTAGCTTTTGGAGCCCGTCCCGGAACTAGCTCTCGTAGACCAGGCTGGCCTCGAACTCCCAGAGATCCGCCTGCCTCTGCCTCCTGAGTGCTGGGACTAAAGGTGTGCACCACCACCGCCCGGCTTGGTTTAGTTTTTGAGACAAGGATCATATGGTAGTGTTCTGTAACTCATGCCAGTCCTTCTTCCTCAGCCTCCTGAGTGCTGGGCTAATAGACATGAGCCACTACAGCTGGTGGTATATCATTTATTTATTTTTTTTTAATACAGTTGTGATTAGTATACATTTATTTGAATGTTGAGATGTACTTTGATACTGAGTTTTATGTTTTGGTTTTATTAGAGAAGACCTTACAATTTGCATAATCTTTTTAAAAGGAAACTAAATTTTTCTCAACATTCTAATGGTGGGTGCTGGAGAAACGACTAGGCAGTTAAGAACACTTACTGCTACTGCAGAGGAATCTGGATTTGTTTCCAGCTCCTAAATCAGGCCACCTGCAATCCCCTATAATTCCAGGGGAATTCTTGTGATCTATGGGCACCAGGCTACATGCAGTGCAAATACTACATGCAGGCAATCATACAATAAGAAATTTAAATAAGCCTTGAGAATAATCCTATGAATTTCTGATCATTGAGTAGTACTCATGTTTTCTGTTCACAGTCATACCATCCAGGTTTCATCTGTTTCATCTGTAGATACCTTTAATTACCAGCATTCAAATGGCAGAGGTACAGATTGCTGAGTTTGAGGCCAACCTAGTCTACAGAGTCAGAGTTCCTGGGCAGCCAGAGCTACATAAGGAAACCCTGTCTCAAAAAAAAAAAAAAAGAAGAAGAAGAAAAATTAAATGTAGACAAAGGTTCGAAATGTTTAGGCTTTTGTCTTGGATTTTTTTTTTTTTTTTTTTTTTTTGGTTTTTCGAGACGGTTTCTTTGTGGCTTTGGATCCTGTCCTGGCACTAGCTCTGTAGACCAGGCTGGTCTCGAACTCACAGAGATCCGCCCGCCTCTGTCTCCCGAGTGCTGGGATTAAAGGCGAGCGCCACCATCGCCCGGCTGTCTTGGATGTTTGACAACTAGACCAGCTTCTTCATCAGGCTGACTTCATTCTTTTGGTCAGAAAGCAGAGCTGACAAATGGAGATACTGTCTGCATTGTGGGGCAGTGGCCCTGGGCCATTTCGAATCTAGTGCAGCTGCATTTTCATGGATTGTTAAGAGTGTACTCACCCATTGGGATTACTTGTAACCAGTGGTTGTTTGAGCATCACAACTGAATTATGTAATGATGCAGCTTTGTGCTTCCTCTCTATATGTCTTTTTTTTTCAATATTTCTTTCACTGTGTTTGTCTTCTAGTTCTCAGGGTGTCACCATCAGTCTGAAGACCACCTCTGGCATAGTTACATCATTTGAAATGTCTGACAATACCAACGACCAATCCGGGGAGCAGGAATCTGAGTATGAGCAAGGAGAGGATGAGCTAGCCTACCATAAACCCGAGGAACAAGAACTTTATACTCAAGAGTACCCAGAGGAAGGACAATATGAAGGCCATGATCCTGAGTTGACAGAAGACCAAATAGAATATGGGGATGAGCCAGAGGAGGAGCAGCTCTACAATGATGAAGTGCTGGACATTGAAATCAATGAGCCTTTAGATGAATTTACAGTGAGTCTTTTCTCTTTTGAATGGCCAAAGATAACATGGCTTCCTGCACATAGGTTTCTAGACTGATTTGAAATCTATTTACCTCCCATGGGAAGGAGAGAAATTAGACCTTATTATCACTGTCTGCCAGTTTCTTTATCAGAGCTATGACAAAGTTTGTGTTGACAGCTTGTTTGGCCAGCATTAATGCTCCTTTGTCATTCTGGAAGGCTGCAAAGAATTGTGACCTTGAGGATTGCACCCTAAGGAAGAAAACAGCTTTGTGTGGTAGAAGCACACTGTCAATGTTTGAAGTACTTAATGCAGAGCTTTTATCCAGGCTTTAGACAAGATCTGATAAAGTCCTTCTAAGGTGAAAAGATTATTGACCTGCTAAAGACATCTTTAAGGTGCTAATATTCCACAGTGATTGATGTCCTGTTTTCATTCATCCCTTTCTTACTAAGAACTGTCTAAACCTGAATAAAGAGGTTGAGGTTAGTTTAGAAAATGTCACACATAATTTGTTATCTGTAATCAGCAAGCTAAGGTGGTGCTGGTCTTTATTTCAGAATGATGGCTTTGGTAGATAGTGTTTATTTATATTAAACACCAGGAAAGGAAGAGGTACTGGTATAAGATTGGCCATGTATCATAATGGTGCATTACCAGAAGATGTTTGTGTTTTTAAAAAATCACCTAATGACATTCATGCTGGAAAGATGTTATTGCTGCATTGTGTGATGCCTAAGGGTTTCCTTTCACTGGGGTCCCATGAAGGCAGAGTGGAGATGAGACTGCTGAGATGTGTTCGAGAGGTGTAGGATCAGGACCTATAAAAAGAACTCTTGTTGGTAGGAGCAGTGCTCTCACATTTGGAGTCTTCGTTTAGCATGTGCTTGCATTTGAGGACTGCAGCCAACAGTTAATGAATTGTGGTCTTTTATGTGTATAGCAGTCTGCTTTACAAGTGGTTGATGATAAAGAGCCTGCAAATATTTGGTTCAGTCATGACTGTGCTTTGATGTCTCAGGAGGTAGAGGCTTATTCTTCAGAAAGTATATGTAGTTTGTGGTCAGTAGAGTCATGAAACAATATCATGGAGCCTGTTGTCTGTGGTCCTATAATGATGTAATTTAGTAATCAAGTCTTTCAGTAGATGGACAGTGTCTTCTGATACTGGTGTGCTTGCTTATGTGAGACACTGCAGTTTAACATGCTTGTTGAATTAACCAAGGTCTTTTGAGAATGTTGCTGTTTCTTGTATTTGACTGTTTGCTATTCATTTGTGACATTAGCTGTTGATTTCTTGGGTCTTTTACTCTTTAAATAGTCAGCACATCTTTACTAACCATAAGAAGTATGGAAAGTGTGTGCAGGTGAGTGTGCTCAGCCACTTATGTGGTGCTTGTTGTCTTGTGAACTTAGAATCAGTGAAAAGCTTTCTTCTTAAATATTTTGTTGTCCAATTTAGGACCACATAAAGTCCCAGGAATAATATAAAATCTACCTATGTAATTCAGCATCCTGCGGTCCAAGATTCAGGTATTGAAAGAATAAAATATTCCAATTCAAACATTTAAAAACTCTTTTACATTAAAATGAAATTTTTTTCAAAATTTAAAAACTCAAAAACTTTAATATGTCATTTAGAAATTCTGAGTTTGCTAGTATTTCACAGGTGAGTGTTCAGTGAACAGTGGCAGCCTACCTTACTATTTGGTATTAGAGCCACAGCTATCATTTTTTTAATTCATGGATACCACAGTGGTAGTGTCTGAAGTGACTGCCCTGGGTGGGAAGAGATCAGAATTAAGCTGTGGAATGCTTTGCTCTTGTCCAACAGCCAGGCCTTGTCTCAGACGGTCTCTGAGGTGCGTGTTGTCATTTTATCAGTAAAGATGCTATAGATCGTGTTCCCATTTACCCTAAGGGTATGGAGTTTGTCAAGTGATTTAAACTGGTTACTTGTCCTAGTCAGAATTTGTCAGCCTCTTCTCTAAAGCCAGACTTAACTCTGAAATGTGACCCTCATAAGCATGTGCTTTCTTGTGAGAGCCCACCTATAAAACCATGCATTTGTTAAATCCTTAAGACCACAGACTTTGTAACTGGAAGGGATTGTGTCACCTTTGAAGAAAGGGAGATCCCAGAGATGTTGGAAGACTGATCAGCATAGCTGTTCTGTTGTGTTAAGTGAATTTTGCAGGCATTATTGTTGATGAACATAATTTCATCTTACAATTTGTACTCTGGTAGCAATACAGCAAGAACTGTATTGCTCAGTAGCCAACAGAATAGTATTTGTTGGTGACATGAGGGTGTATTCACTGTGACGTCAGCACCAAATGAGATTTCATAAAACATTGTTTTGTAAAATCGGTTTAAATTTACCATTTGTGTAGAGAGTAGCAGACTATTCCATTGTGTTATTTGACTGAAATGTTGGTTAGCATCTCCACTTCTTTTTGATGGGATGCTAATAGTTTTTGTGCAAAGTGGAATGCAGTGTTAGGATCGTCTTGAGAAGCAGGTGGGTCAGTTTTCCCTACCTCATTACTTGTTGGTAATGCCAGCAGCAGTCTGCTTTCTTGCCAGTGTGGTGATCTCCAGTCACCTTGCCTGCTTACATTGCCTCAGCCCAAAAGGGACAAACTTGCCTACTGATAAGCCCTTTCCATTTCATGAAAAACATGGAATCATTCTTTCACCCAAGGGAAGAAAGGCCTGATGAATAGTCCACTGTAGTGTGATGCCTGAAAAGCACTTTGCTCTGTCAAATTGCCCTGCTCCTAATGTTTCTGTTGACCTTAAGTTGTCAGGAGCATAGGAGACCACCTGCTGCTTCCAAGCTTCTCAGTGAGCACACAAGCCTGGTTTTTGTAAGGCTTTTCTCATTTGGGTGCAGCAGGGGCTTGGTTATGAAGCTGAGCCATTGTTATTCTCCTCATTTCTGGACCACCATGTACGCTTGGTTTGCATGACCTTGCAGAAGAAGCTCCTATGCTGTATGCTCGGTCAGGCCATCACCACAGTAGAGTGTGTTAGAATAACTCCGCATGAATCGTACATGAAAAGTGGTTGAAAACACCCAAAAGCTTTGTGAGAAAAATGTTTCTTCTCTTTAATGGCCGTTAGGATGAAGAATACTTGCAGGCTTATGGTGGGCAACAAGGGCTGCAAGTGCGGGAAGACTGTGAGGCTGAAGATGACTTAGATGAGATTACTGATTCCCAGGTTGCTTCTGAGACCCACGAGGTACTTGTTCAACTTCTACAGTTTCCTGAGTTTCTTTCCTTCCAGATTTAAAACAAGATTTTTTTTTCTTAAGTATTAGTGCAAAGGTGATGCATGTGTGAATTGTGCATTGTAGTAGAAACCCAAGTCTGTACCTAGAGAGGTGAGTTGTGGTGCCTGGTGCCTGTGAGAAGTATGTACCCTGGATCAGCAATGCTTGTCTTTTTAAATGCTTGTTTTTATTGTGTGTTTATGATATGCGTGTGTGTGTGTGTGTGTGTGTTTGCCTGTAAGTGTCTCTTCATGGCACACATGTGGTCAGACAGTCAGAGGACAGCTTGTGGAGTCTCTTCTCTCCTTTTACCGTTTTTTGCGTTTTGAAGGGTCAGGCCTTTACAAGTGCTTCGCCTGCTGAATATAGCAGCTGGCCCAAGTGGTAGTGTTGAAAGTGATTTTTAGGGCTGACTTTTGTTATCAGTGCCTTGAAATCAGTGCTGTAATTATTTTAATTAGTTTATATTAGCTAATTTGGACCATTAGTCAAGAAACTCAAGAAATTATGCAAGGTTTTCTGTTTTAGTTTCTGTCTTAGGTGTTGAAGAAACAGTGACAATCCTGGGTTTCTACCCCCCATACGAAGAAGTTGTTAGAAATTACCATTATGCACAGCAAAAAGTGACAGATCCCAGGAGTGCGGAAGGGGCTTGTTGGGGAGGGTCTATGGCTGAGGCTGAATTGAAGAAATGACCCCTGAAGTACTCTTGAAAGAACAGTGGGCCTCTGGTTGGTCTGAGCTGTTCTCTTCTGAGAATTGGTAGGCACTGTGGTTAGGTCTGTAACAGGTTATGAAATCTTCTTAGCCCTGGGAATTGTTTCCTCCAATAATTTCCTTAATGTTCTTTCCTGCCTGCCAGAGAAAAGATAAGCAAAAGCCAGTGTTTCCTGGCTTGAGCCATTTTATTTGCATTGGGTGTTAATATTAGGGCTTTAAAAGACTCCTCCCAACCTTACCTCGTGAGTGCTAGGTATAAAACAGGAACCTTTCCCTTAAGCAGAATTTGGACTTTTTCTTTTGTACTTTGTATCTTATTCTCACTCTTAGAAATAAATTAAAACATAGAGAACAAACTAAGATTAGTGGAATAGACTCTTCACCTTGATTGTGTAGTTGTAGAAAAAGGTGTCTAATCCACGTCCCGTGGCAAAATTGGAGACACGGGACAGGCAGCCTGGTTGCCTCATAGCTTTCAGTATCTTTCTCCCCAGCAAACTGTTTAGTTTGCTCAGGCCTACAGGAATGCTTGAGATAGAAATCAAGATCTGACAGGTTTCAGAGCAGCTGAAAAGCTGCCAAGGAAGTCTTTGGGTGGTCAAAGGTTAGAAAGGAGAAGTTTGGTGCATATGACACACGTGTCCCTGTAGGATAAACAAATGAGCTACAAGTACATGAAAATATATTTAGTAAGGTTAAGGATTAAATCTATTTTAATTTTAATATTTTAAATTTTAATAATAAAATAATAAATTTTAATAATAAAATATTTAATAAATATTTTAATATTGGCAGAACCTGAGATTATTGGGAGATGTAGTCTTTGTTGGGAAGTGTGTACTAGAAATGTCATAAACCCATTTCTCTGGAATCTACATATTTGTGAGCAGGTAACTACTTGGTCTTTGTTGTTGAATCAATCAGTGCAGGTGTGTTCCTGTACCCAGTGACCTTGAAAGAAAGGATCTTCTCCCAGGGCAAGTCTGTTTAGGTCAGAATAGAGGTCCCAAGTTGCGTTCATCCTTAAGCATAGATCCCTCTGGATGTGATCACAGGGCCCTGCAGCAGGGCCTCAGGGAAGTGCTGTTGCTGGGGAGGTGACTCATGATTCAGCCCAGTTCCACCAAGTCTTGGTCTTTCCATGTTCACAAGTCTGTGTTAGACCACTTTGCTAGTTTTCAACACCCTCACTGTCCTTGACAGACTCAGCAACCCAGAAGTATGTTGTCCTTTGACTTAACACTTCTACTTTAATGAATTTATTTAAAGGGATAATCTAAGATGGATTCAAAGCCCTAGTACGTGTTTGTGTTGGCAGTGTAAACATTCCATTAAGTTACTGTAGTGGCCCCGTAAGAGAGGAACTCATATCTTCCTTTTGCTGTATAATTAAGTAAAAAGTGCTAGGCAATATGTTTTGCTCTCTGCGCTGTATCTAAATTTCTTGTAATTCTAAAAAACAAATAGTCAAAAGTCTGGATGAAGATAAAGTAACCATAGTGTTTGCTTTTAGACTGTGGGATTATTTAGTCATGACCAGAGCTTTCTGTTATGCCATTATTGGAGTGTTATATAGAAAAGTGGATCCTCAGAGTTCGCTGGTAAGATAGAAGACCCTGTCTATGGGGTTAAGGGAGAGATTGATAGAAGGCACCCAGAGACCTCCTCTGGCGTGTGTGTGTGTGTGTGTGCGCGCACATGCCACCCCCTCCCACACACGCATGCAGAGTAATAGTTTATATTCAGTGAGTCGATCATAAAGATATCAACTGATTATAAGTTTTTATTCATGCATATACCCATCTTACCGTCTTGTCAGCAGCGGTGGGGTGCAAGTCAGGAACACAGCTCTGCATAACCACCTACAGCAGCCTAATTTCTTTTCTGAGACTTCCTTCTAGTTAGGTGAAGCTGGGATTCTTGACTTCACCACAAGAAAGAATTTCAGGATAAACAAGTATGAAGCAGAGTTGGTGTTCATAGAGACAGACAGATTGCATGGAATTAAAAGAAAGACTTCCAGGGAAAAGATAGGAACCCCTTCTAGCATTAGTCACACTGTATTACATGTCTTTATAAGAGGCCTGTATCTGTAAAGACACAGGAGGATATTTCAGGATGCTGAGAAGTTTAAGATCGTAGGGAGCTTCCTGAAGTGTTTTGATAGGATTTCAGTTAATGAGGTCATAGGAATTTCTAATTGAGTTAGAATGTTTTCATTGTAAACTAAAGTTAATAGTGGTGTTTATTAGGAGATTCTCATAAAATATCTGGGGAAGGAACATGGACAAACTCAAAAAGAAAAAGATCCAAGTAGTCCTTTAGAGCCCTGATATTAGCACCCAGTAAGACACATTCTTCAATAACTGCACAGTTGGGGTGAAGAGTCTTACACTGATCTCATTTTTTCCCCCTAAGTTTTAATTTATTTCAAAGAGTGATAGTGAGACACAAAGTACAAAAAGTCATATTCAACTTAAGGAAAGGCTCAGAGGTAAGGTGAGAGGAGTCTTTTAAAGCCCTGATATTGGCACCCAATGCAAATAAATTCTTAAGCTAGGAAACACTGGGCTTTTTTCTTAAAGTCTTGGCTTTACAGAGGCTAATACTATTGTATCTCCACCTACTTGATCTAATTATACTAGAAGTTCACCTTAGTGTTTACCTGCTCCCCCCCCTTTGTTTTTGTGATATTGGGATTGAACATAGAATCTCAAGCATGTTAAACAAGGGCTATGCCACTGAGCTACACCCATAACCCACGTAGCTGTTTTTGCTTAACATAGTTTTGAATTAATTCAAATACTTACATGTAGCATTAATTATTCTGTTTATTGATATGCCTTATTGTTTCTTTTCCTCTTGTTAGATATTTGGATTGTTTCTAGTTTTTTTTGTGTTATGGATGAATGCTCACCATTTTGTGGACATACATTTTTGTTTTGTTGTTAGGTATTGATAGAATTACTGAGCTAGACTAGCATGGTGCTTGTCTGTCTGTCTGTCTATCTATCTATCTATCTATCTATCTATCTACCTACCTACCTACCTACCTACCTACCTACCTACCTACCTACCTATCAGACTAGCAGGTGCTTGTCTAACCTTATCTTATCTTATCTTATCTTATCTTATCTTATCTTATCTTATCCTATCTACCCTATCTTGTGGTAATTACCAAGTTGTTTTCCAGAAGCGATTGTGCCGTTTTATACCCTTCATTTGGTGAGAGTTCTTCTCATTGTTCCTCCTTATTTGGTGTCAGTTTTTTCCTTCAGCCCTTCAGTGACTGCGTCATTGTGTGTTTTGTTTGTATTTCTTTGATGGCTAATGATATTGAGTACTGTTCATATATTTTTTTCAACTTTATATAGTCCATTGGTTTGGCTTTAGCTGCCTTTTCTTTAAAGTAGGTTATCTCTTATTTATATAAGCTACAAACTGTATAAGGTCTTCAAAATAGATTGCTTATATATTTGTACTCTACATAGACAATATAATTTGTGTTTATTTTCTTAGTGTCTATAATTGAGATAATAGATTGATAATGTATATATATTGTAGATATCAAGTCCATTGGCAGATTGTGAAATTTTTTTTCTGAACCTCCAAATTATGTTTAATTTTCTTAATTTTAAGTTTTTTAAATAAGATACAGTGTATTCAGGGTGATGTGGCTGTAAACAAATTTAAGTTTTTAAAAATGTCTTTATTATATGGGAGTTTTGTCTATAATACATGCTGGTGTGCCATGTGTGTGCAGTGCCTTTGGAGGTCAAAAGAGAGAGGACATCAGACCTCCCGGTTCTTCTGTTGAGTCATCTCCCCAGTATTCAAATTTATTTTTTTTTAAGTAGAAAATAAGTTAAATGATAATCAAGTGGTTTTTTTTTTTTTGACCTAAGAAAATTTTGACTACCCAAGACTATAAATTTGGCTTGCTCTTTTCTTGTGGAAGCGTTGTGTCATTAGCTACTGTTAGTTTAGAGCTAGAGACTGCCTTGTCTAATAGCATTTGAACTATGAGAGCAATCCATTGCTTTTAAATAAAAAAGGTTTTCCAATTCTTCCGCTGGTGTGAAGGCTTTCCTTCCCATCCGGTGCAGTCTCTGTGCTGTCGCCTGACGGTGCCCTCAGGCACTTCTACTCCACTCACTTGTTTCTATAAAGTCTGTATGTTAGCCGTACAGCAGCTTGGAGTAATGGAGCATGAAACCAGGTGGTGCAAACCCACCAACTTTATTCTTTTCTAAGATTCTTTTGTGTATTGTATTTGTCAGCATCTGCTAGAAGTCCTGCTAGGGTGTTCATAGACAGGTTCATTATTTTAAGTTTATTTTAATTTTTAAAGGTTTTATTTTTATACTGCTCCGTGTGTGCGTGCGTGCGTGCGTGTGTGTGTTTGGTTATGTACATGAGTGCATGTGCCCAAGGGATACCAGAAGAGTGTGTGTGGTCTGCCCGTGCTGGAGTTACTGGTGTTTGTAAGTCACCTGATGTGGGTGCTGAAAACTCAGTTTAGTTTCTTTGATAGAACAGTATGTACTCTTAACCACTGACACGTCTCTACAGCCCGTAGGTTATTTTAATTTTAATAATTTTACCTGTTAATAAAAACATTTTACTTCATTCACTGTAATTAGAATCCTTTTATTTCCTCTACCTTACTGACTCGGTGCAAGTGCTACTTACAGCAGAAGACTAGCTTCAAAGCAGACTTTCTTGCTGTATATTTAGTGCTGGGAGCCAAGACACTAAGTGCTAGCTTAAGTTTTGTTCTCAGATTGAAGATGTTCTTTTTGATTCTAGTTTGCTGGTGGTGATTTTCTAATTAATACCAAATTTTAGTAATCCCTTCTTTATATCTATTGTAATCATACGGTTAATATAATTGCCACAATAAGGTTTTTGCTTTGGTGGATATGATTTCTTTGCTGTGGCATATTACTGGATGTAGTCTGTGTATCCAAGAGTTGGCCTCCTTGGGAGCTTGTGAGGAATGTGGACTCTCAGGTCCCACTCTAGACCTCCCAGGTCTGAATCTGCTTCTGAACGGGATTTGCAGTCACTGGGGTACATGCTAACAGAGAGCAGTCCTGCCTAAGCAGAGGTACAACAGGGACATTGTGGCCTTGGTGCCTTGAGGACTCATCATTGATCCGACTTACTCTATTTTCAGATTTTATACAGTGATGCAGGAAAGGTAGTGTTACACTAACAAGAATGTGAAATTCTGGGGCTGCAGAATTTTCCAGCATGTTGTACCTCACAGCACTGAAAAGTCATAGTCATACTGAAAGTGGCATTTGTATTCCCAGAACCAATTGTACTATTTTTATAGTTAGCTTTTCACGTTGAGAATGTATGGAAAAGGAAATTTACAGTGATTGTCTGTAGGTTTAACTTCTTATGTATTTTCTAATAGTGTGTCTTTGTTTCTTTTAAGAATAAAGAATCATTCATTCATGACAATGAAAAGGCAAGCTGTGTTTTTTTTATTACACTGGTAGAGAGTGTTTAAATGAACCCTGTACTCGGTGCATGCTTGTCTTCATCTGCCAGTGCGCTACTGAGACTGACCTAAGAGGGAGGTGATAGTGCTCAGGAGCTCAGAAGGAAGAATTGTATGAAAAATGTGCTTTAGTTTAGGTTGGCACTGGAGGGAGTTTTTGTAAGGGACTCTGCTAAAATACAACTTGGTTTTATTTAGTATAGAGAAGTGGAAGAAGAAATGATTTTGTCTTTTACTGGTCTCAGCACTAAGTGTCTGGTAAGTTAACACTAAACAACAAGCATGAAGTAAATAGGAAGGGGAGGGTTGGGGAGCGTTCGTGAAGAAGAAGTGTTGTGAAGGCTAGAACAGTAGCAAGCAGCCACAAACTCCAAAACTGACAGGGACAGCTGACGAAAGGTCAAAGTATATGGTTAGGGACTGTGAACTGTTCAGCTTACATGGCTGAAAGTAGCCATTGCAGCTATAAGATGGATTCTGTGCTGCTAACTGTAGTGTTACAGATGTTAGCTTACATTGTAGTCATATGCACGTTAAGTTGTGTGGGAATTCTGCTGTGGTCTGGATTAGATGTAAGGCAGCAGGGATATTTAACCAGCGTCTGTGTTCTGGCAAGTACGAGTAGCAGCAGTGTGGACGTAGGTCCTCATGTGTTGATCACAGGCAGGAATTTGAGGGTTTTTTAAAAGTAAATTTCTTTTAATATTTGAAGTTTTCCTCCCACTGGAGGTGGCTTCATGTTTCACGTAGCCTTTTTCTAGGATCTTTGAAGTATACTTACATTTTATGTGGCTATGGACTTACCTCTCCCTGTTTTTCCTGTCTGCTTATAGGGAGGAATGGAAACCTTAGAACTCCAGAAAGACATAAAAGAAGAGTCAGATGAAGAAGATGACGACGATGAAGAATCTGGAAGATTGCGTTTCAAAACTGAAAGGAAAGAAGGAACAATTATTAGGCTCTCAGATGTAACTAGAGAAAGAAGGAACATTCCAGAAACTTTGGGTAAATTTTGGTTTTGACCTGTGGGTAATTTTTTTCTTTTCTCCCCCTGCTCCTTTTTTTCTGGCCTGTTTCCCCCATCTTTGTTTCTACTGCAGATCCCTCTATATCTTCCTGTGATTGTTGTTGAGGATGTGTGATATATGGGAGGCTGGTGCTTAGATGTGCTGTGTTCGTCATTCTGCCACACAACCACTTCTGTGTTATGAGTGTTTGAGTGAAATATTTAAAAGTATTTTTTAGTAGTTTTCTTTGGGAGTATATGACCTAAAGCTACTCTCCTTCATGCCCTGTGTTCCTGACTGTACTGAGGTGTGGCATGGGGATCCTTGGCAGGGATACTGGCTATTATCTACTAGGCTGTCCCTCAGGTAGCCAGTGCTAAGTTGGTTTTATTTTGCACTTGTAAAATCCTTGTAGTCATCTTTTTGGGTTCTCTTTGTCTCTTGTTCCTGAGTGTTCAGTGATTAACTTATAGAGATCATTAACTAGATGTTAAGAGTCTGCTGTTGAAGACCTTCCTCAGACTGTTGCTAGGTGATAGCAGTGACCCTACCCCACCTACAGTTTGTGTCATTTTTTACTTGATCATTGGGTTTAATTGGCGTGCCATAGTCACCTCATGGCCTGGAAATGTTGCTTAGTGGTAGAAGCATATGTCTTCTAGACACTTGGGTTTTTGAAAGTAGCCATTTTGAGTCTTTAGACCCAGGCAGTGCCTAGGAAGATTGCATTTTCAGTGTGCTGCTTGGACTTTTTAAGAACAGGAGTACCAGGGTTTGACTATCTAAGGAGGAAGGCAAGGCTCACAGGACAGCAGGGTCTACCTGCCTTCCTATTTGGGTCAGAGTAAAAATCAAGATTAAGGCCTCATCATTACCTTGATGATATATGTCTGTGTCTTGACTGTCTGTCTGTCTGTCTCTGTCTTTGCCTTTCTGTATATGTATGTGTGTGTGTGTATTGGTTTGTAATAGTTATTTTCTATTGCTGTGACAATTCTATGGTCAGAGTAACTTACAAAAAAATGTTGTTGGACTTACAGTTTTAGAGGGTTTGAACTCATGATGGCAAAGCAAAGACATGGTGGCAGGAACAGCTAAGAGCTCAAGTCCTGATCCACAGATAGGAGCCAGAGAGAGCAGCACAGACATTAGTATGGTGTGAGTCATCTGACACCTCAGATCCTACCCCTAGTGGCACACCTGTCCAACAAGGCCACATCTCCTAATCCTTCCCAAACAGTTCCACCAACTGGGATCAAGCATTCAAATATCTGAGCTTATGTACCTTGGTTCAAAGCTTGGAGCCTGGAACCCTGGTTAGGAACTGTTAGGGAATGAAGAAAAGACAGACACACATACAGTGAAGCTGGGATCAGGTGAGGTTCTAACATTACCTTAAGCTACCTCCAGCTACTTGGAACCTCAACTTTTTCATTATGTTGAGCACAGGGGAAGGGGCTAGCTAGTCTTGGTAGGAAATCTGTGTGGGGAGCAGTCTCAGGCTATAAATTTCTGGGAGGAGGAAGCTGATAGCCTTTGCCTACACAGATCAGTTGTTCATACTTGGACTCTGACTCAAAGGAAAGTTTTGCCATTTCTCTTGAGCCAAGCCCACATAGGCGTAATGATTTTTGCCAACTTTCCCTGGGTCAGTTGGCCCTGGAGTCCTTGAAATGGTCCTGTGCATCTCAACTCTCTCAGGAGTTGATTCACTTGGGGCTTCCCCCACTACTTAACTTATAAGGGCCATTATCATTCAAAACACAACATGGTTGTTTTTTGCCACTAAATAGGAGCAAGCAGCATGTTTCAGGGGCACATACAAATTCTCTGGGTGAACACTAAGCTGCCCTCATCCACTAATATAGTTCCAATTCATTGTCATAGTTGTTAGTATTCATTTTATTTCCTTCCAAGGATGTGAGTATGGTTGTCCTGAAACATTCCATTTGTCTGTATTCGTACTTTTGTTTGGTACATCCCTTTTTCAGCATCTTTGCCTTCTTCCTTTCTTTTCTGAGTTATTTATATTTTTCTTTATTCAGAAATCTATCAAGTCTGCTTTCTTTTCAAGTTACCTGACACCTGTAACTAGTTGTCTTCAGAGACAAAGGCTTGGGGTGTTGTTTTGTTGTAGACAAGTTACATCCTTGGAACTCTCGGGAGGAGAGGGCTTGGAACCCTTACAAACAGTGCTATAAGGGTAAATAATTGGATTATTTACTGTCCTTCTAAAAAGGACTAGGAGTATTTTTGTAGAATGTGGTAATTTGGCTAGGTAATTAGACAAAGAAAAGTTTTGTTTCACTGAGTGGTGGTGGAACATGGATTTAATACTAGCACTTTGGAGGTAGAGACAGGCAGATTTTTGTGAGTTCGAGGCCAACTTGGTCTTCATAGTGAGTTCCAGGACAGCCAGGCCTAACACAGTGAGACCCTGTTTACCAATAACTTCAAAGTTGGGGTCATTCTCAATATGCAGAGATAGTACCACCCATCAGAAGACTGGTTTCCTGAAAGAAAGAGCTTCCTGTTAGGGCTCGCAATTTCCCAGATAGAGTAGGTGTATACATAACTTGATGAGAAAGAGAGCTGGACCTGTTAGCTTGTGTCCCCAGTCCCAATATGGAGTTTATTGAATTGTAAAGCAGTTTGCCTGCTTTTATACTGAGATACTGTGTTTCTACTAGAGGCCCTGTGTTCTCTGGTGATATATAGTTTTTGGACAGTTGATTTATTTAGTTTTGTCATTTTGTTTACAAATAAAAACTTTTAAAAATTAGATTTATTTATTTTATTTTTTGTGTTTTGAGTGTTTGCCTGAATGTGTGTATCATATGTGTATCATATGTGTATGTTAGTGCTTCTGGAGCTTAGAAAAGGGGGCAGGATCCACTGGAATTGGGGTGCTTATAGTGGCCATGTGGGCGCTGGGAATTGAACCCCGGTCCTCTGGAATTGGAGTTGGAGATGATGATAAGCCACCAAGTGGTTGCTGGGATTGAACCCCAGTGCTTTTGAAGAGCAGCCAGTGAGTGTTCTTAACTCCTGATCCATCTCTGCAGCCCACAAGTAACAGCTTACTACCTTAGTGATAGATAGCCTTAATTAATGTTGAGAATCTTTTGTTCTTTAAAGAATAATCAGATGCTGCCGTGGTACCGCCCATTTCTGACTCTGAAAGCATGTGTGTGAAGTGATGAGTTCTTTTTGAGATCTAGCAGGGAGTTTGGTCACTTTCAAACACAATGTCTCCTCGTGTGAAGAGCACTAATTCACACACATGACTCTCCACTGTTAAAGAGCTGTATCTCAGTTTTTGATTGGGGTATTTGCTTCTGGCTGGGTTAAAAGTATACTTTGGGGCTTTCATTTAAGTTAGTATTACTTAATTGATTATCCTTTTTCTCAGTCAGGATTCTATAAATTAACCTTACAGAAAACTGGTTAAGAAATACTTTTTTCTGTTTTGCCAAGGATGACGCCAACTGTGAATTCAGAACATAAATTATTCTGTGCAGATGATGTCACTGGTGTCGGTGGTAATACTCTGGTAGAGCCCAGTTGAGCAAGATTGTAGACCAAGTGTGTGAAGGGTTTGTTCATTGTATATGAAAATGCCAGGGTGTGCTCTACACATGGACACTTTGACCATTTTTTCTCTAGGCTGAACCTGGAAGTAAAGAGCAGTGGCTTCTCTTGTGCTCAAGGAAGCAGACGTGGACTTGGGCGGTCTTTGAAAGTAGTGTGGGCCGGGAGGGAAAGTGCTTTTTATTTTTTGAAGCTAAGCTTTTTGTTCACTCTGTGATTTTTTTTTTTTTTTTTTGTTCAGCCTCACTGGCCACATGCATCATGTTAAATTACTTTTTATTGCTTTAGCTTAAAGAACTGCTTGGCAATCCTTACATCTAGTTCTGTTGAACTAACACCCTGGCTGCCTTCATTGATGACCAAAGACCTTTGGGAAGAACCTTTGATCTAGTGGCAGTGGGAGTTGTTAATGCTAGTAGCCACATATACTCACCTGTTAATACTATAGTCCTTGTTTTTTGTTCAGTTATCTTTTGAGATTTGCCATTTTGATTTGCCAAACTGTATTCCATAAGTATCTATCCATTTCTAGCTACTCTAGTATTTGGAAGCAAATATGTTACTAGTTAAGAAAGGGATAGGATAGTATAATTATAGTTACTTTATGATATATCTCTTTACTCTAGGATCTGGACATAGTTCAGAAAACATTTATGGGGAAATTAACATTTCAGTTGAAGTTACAAATGTAATTTCTGTCCTGTCATATTTTGGTGACCTTTTGTGACAGCTTGTCTCAATTGGAGGAGAGCATTTTTCCTTGCTGATTAAAGATGTCATTTGAAACCATTTTATTACTGAGAATAGTAAAATTAATCTTGACACTCAGAACCACTAGAAAAATAATTGCTGATTCATTGTGTAAAATGTGTGTGTGAAACAATCATGTAGTCAAGATTAAAATAAAAATCTCTGCTGGTTACAGTGAGATTATTACGTTTTCTTTCTAGTAGGTTCATATTCATTTGAAAGAGACGGGATACCATATCAACATTTTCAAGAAAATGAATCATAACTTACAGATTATTAAAATCTCTCCCCAGTAGAGAAGAAAGGCTTCCAGTAGTGTTTAGTGATGTTTTGACAAAATACACATTTACTATTAAAACATGTATTGCCACATTTAGACACTACTGTAAAAGAAAGGGACCCTGTTTGGATGAAAGGGCTCTTCCCCCTTAGGGGCTTAGAATAATGTGCTATTGGAAGGTTCTTAGGGTCGAGTTCATTGTTCCCTGAAGCATGGGAGAGACACAAGTGGCTATGTGAAGGTTCCTGCAGTGTTTAAAGTAGCCAGCTTTTCTTTGCATGGCTTTTCTTCTCTTTTGACATGGTATCCATATCTGACTGTGTGGACACACAATGGTCTTTTTATAGCCTGACATATATACTAATACATATAAAAGTTTAAAGTGAATGCAATGTTCATTCTTTAGGAATTATCTTTAATAATTTTGCTCTAGAAGGTCAGTAGTGGCTTTGATTTACATCAGAACACTCAGAGTATTTTTTCCTGATTCTGTGCCATTGCTCATTAGTAGCATTTTCTTTTCTGTTTCCTTCCTTCCTTCCTTCCTTCCTTCCTTCCTTCCTTCCTTCCTTCCTTCCTTCCTTCCTTCCTTCCTTCCTTCCTTTCTGTTGTTGTTGTTGTTGTTGTTGTTGTTGTTGTTGTTGTTGTTGTTTTTGTAGACAGGGTTTCTCTGGGTTGCCCTGACTGCCCTGGAGCTCTCTCTGTAGACCAGGCTGGCCTCGAACTCAATGTAGATCTGCCTACCTTTGCCTCCCAGGTGCTGGTACTAAAGAAAGGTATGTTCTCCCATGCCTGGCTAATGGCATTTTCTTACTGGTCTAATTGTATCCCAGTGGTAGAGGAGGAGAGTTTCCAACTGTACTGCTCTGTAAATATTGGCTGCTTTTTATATTCACTTGGCACACTGTGAAAGTGAAAGCATTTTAAGATTGATAGATGATTCATGTTTCGAGAGATTGCTACTGGTTCTTACTGTTCTCTTTCCACAGATAGATGTAGTATGGGCTTCATTTAACACTGTTCATCTTTTTACACAGAGCTCTCAGCAGAAGCCAAAGCTGCCCTGCTTGAATTTGAGGAAAGAGAGCGGCAGCATAAGCAGGGGCGGTGTGGTTCCCGGCGGGGAGGGAGGCGAGGAGGCTCTCTGATGTGCCGTGGAATGGGGGACCAGAGGCGAGAGAACAGTGAGAGGGGAAGGATGAAGGAGCACAGGCCCGCCCTACTTCCTACACAGCCTCCTGTTGTGGTAAGTATAGGAACAGTTTTGGAGCAATAAAAACACTCCTGTGAGTCACACAATTCACACTCACCTTTTCTGAAATGACACTGAAGCAGTAGAAGCAGTGGTTGAAGTTCTGGGTTATGGTTTATGGTATGATTTGTAATTTAAAGATTTACTCCTTCCATTATTGGGTAGTTAAAAATCCACCTCAGGGCTGGAGAGATGGCTCAGTGGTTAAGAGCACTTGCTGCACTTCCAGAGGACCTGGATTCAATTTCCAGCATCCCCATGGCAGCTCTCACCTGTTTGTAACTCCAGTTCCAGAGCTCCTGATATCCTCACATAGACATACAGGTAGGCAAAACACCAATGAACATGAAATAAAAATAAATTAGAAAAAAATTCACCTCAGTGCTTTCATTGAACTTCCATTAGTGGCTTGTGTGGCTGCAATGTGGCCTGCTGTTCTCCTTATATCAGTGACACCCTCTCAAGTTTTTGATGTGCTGATGTGAATACAGATAGACTCTAGGCCATACTCATAAAGTGGTTTTATATATAGATTTTCCCTTTAGTGTCAGCTTTTCTTAATTGTTGTATCTTATAAAGCTGTTCATGACTTGAGACTGAATTATGTAGTTAAACTTGGATAAATGTCTTCTGGGATGTCTCAGAAGCAAAGGTAGGAGTCATAGTGTTTGTTGTCCTTTTGTCAGCTAGAGGTAAACTTCATGGCTTTCTCCTTTGGAAGTCAGTGTTAGGAAGAAACATAATGCAAGATGTGTCCCTAGTGTATCCACATACCCTTCTGAGGCTTGCTGCTACACTTGGCCTTTGTTGACAATGCTTTGGGTAGATTGCTCTTTGGGCTTTCAAGGGAGGGGGACTTGATTGGGGGAGGGGGAGGGAAATGGGAGGCGGTGGCGGGGAAGAGACAGAAATCTTTAATAAATAAATAAAAAAAAGTAATTTAAAAAGAAAAAAAAAAACAAGAGTTGTTGTAGTCATGGTGTCTCTTCATAGCAATAAAAACCTAACCAAGACAGAAGTTGGGCTGGGCAGTAGGGGTGCATACCTCTAATCCCAGCACTCGGGAGGCAGAGGCAGGTGGATCTTTGGGAGTTTGAGGCCAGCCTGGTCTACAAGAGCTAGTTCCAGGACAGGTTCCAGTTCCAAAGCTACAGAGAAACCCTGTCTAAAAAAAAGTTGGTACCAGGGACTGGGGTATGCCTAACCTTGATACTGTTTGAAGGAATATGAACTTTGGGACTATGGATTAGAAAAGCA